>NC_091185.1:905468-1246094 GCF_040958095.1 Procambarus clarkii
CTTCACTTGACTGCAACATCATCGAATAACCCTGCCATTTTTTCTAACTGTCAACACAAACTCACAATTTCACATGTCAATCATTGCAATTGTTTATAAAAAGACACTAACTAACCCTGTTTGCTCCGAGGTATAAATACAGGTGCCAAATTTTATTCAGATGGCAACTCCAGCGTGGCCTAGTCGGATAGAACATGTTTCTAATCCGGATAGACCTGCGTTCGAGCCTGTCGCAACGGATGCAACTACAGGGCACAGATAGATTTCTGTGATGTCCTCTCCTGTAGGAGCATCAGTTTCGATAGATTCTCTGGATAGCCGAAGATTGATTGACTGATCCCTTGGAATGTGGGGAAGGGTTGAAATCCGGGGGCCCACGGACGGATACCTGGATCCACTGACCTCGGGCAGGTCTTTCAATTCACCTGGATTTCAGGTGGGGAGAAGGGAGGCAATTTGGGTCGACACAAATGGCTTCCTGGACCCAGAACTCCATGGATACACGTGTTCGTGTATCCTTGGATACATGTCCGTGTATCACAGACAAGCATAGATAGTCACACGGATTGATCACACGGATACATTTCCGTGTGATCCGTGAATCCGTGTGATACGGGATTCGAACCTAGGTGGGTGGGGATAAGGATAAGGGAGGCAATTTGAGGGGACACAAATGGCTTCCTGGACCCCAGAACCCCATGGATAACCCTAAACATAATACGGTTACGAAATCCCATAAGATAAGATACACGGACATACATAAGATACACGAAAATCCCTAAGATACACGGATAGGTTCGTGTCACAGGTAACAGGGGGACGGAAAGGAGGGAGGAAGAGAGGGAGGGAGGGAGGAATAGAGAGAGGGAGGGGTATAATTAAATTTCAATTATCAATTTTATTAATTACAATTAAATCAATTTAAATTAATTTAACTCAATTTAATTGGAGTTATTTTTATATAATTATATAATTTATATAATTAGATATATAGTTAGATATAGATATATATAGTTATATATATAATTAGAGTTATATAATTGGAGTAAATTTGTTAAGATCTTTAAGATCTTTACTCTTAATTTAAATGAGTTTAAATCTAGGGAGGGAAGGAGGGAAGTTTGTTTATTTTCTGTTGTTAGTTAGGGTTTAACCAACCTAGCCAACCTAAACTAACCTAACCTAACCTAATATAACCAACCTTTTTTAAAGTTCATAAACCTTCATAACATTAATGTAAACTATATTAAAGAAAATTATTTAAAAAATAAACTATATTAAATAAAAGATAAACTTGTTCCTTAACTAGTTGCTTGTTCCTACCTTTATAAACCTTTGATACCTATAGGTTAAAAATAATACGGTCATTAACTTCAATTAGTTTTAGGTTAGCTTAGGTTATAGGTTAGGTTAGGTTTAGGTTTAGGTTAAGTTGGTAAAGTCAGTGCTTTAAACAACCGACGGCTAAAAGGACAGACTCCAAGATTAATACTCTATCCTGCTGGATCGAGCATTAATGTGCATTAAATTATAAATTAAATTAAATTATTACATTTTTAAATTATTAGCATTAAATCATGAATTGGATCAATGTGTGTACTCACACGTAGGTGAGTACACAAAAATGAATGACTTGTTCCTTCTCGTCTCACAATCAAGGGTTCGAATCCCGGTCGGACAGGGTAGCGTTTAGCGTTTTGGTAGCGTTTCCTTTCACCCAATGCCTCTATTCACCTAGAAGTAAATAGTGACTTACTTGCATCCTGGTCAGTGAGTGAGGGTTAGTCACTAGTTGGACCTCGTGGGATAGGTGTTATAAGCCTAACATATGTATATATAAACTGCTTGTTCCACGACTCAGTGATTTTACATGTGTTGACTAAATGAAGCCTAAGAGAGAATATCTAAGACTATCTAATATTAATATTATCAAATATTTGGCCATTTTAGATTATTTTTACTTTTAAATTATTTGAATTTATGCCATGGCCATTTATGCTTAGAAGAGATTTGCTTTGGTTCTTTAATTACCGGTAGGTATGTGGCATTTGTATAGAATTTGTGCGAGATCAATAGCATCCCAACATTTTCATTTTGGAGAAACACTCCATTTGTTGTTGGTTTGACTAAATAGTTGCTATAAGCACGATCTTTAATGGAGAATTGGCTGGTATGTGTGAGTAAACTCTATGATGCAGTTTTAGGTTAGTTTGGGTTACTGGTTAGATTAGGTTTTAAGTGACGGAGTTCAGGTTTGATTAGGTGACAGGTTGATGATTAGATGACACACACAACCCTGTGAGTGTGTGTGTGTGTGTGTGTGTTTGTGTAAGAATGTCGCACATTGAAATGTGTACATGTGATTATAATAGTTTTTACCATCTGTGAAGAAAATGTCTGTAACCATTTGTCATTCCATTTTCTTTCTGCCTGCCTGCCTGCCTGCCTGCCTGCCTGCCTGCCTGCCTGCCTGCCTGCCTGCCTGCTAAAACTTCTCCACTCAATATGCTGTTGAATATCAATCTCCAGTGTTCACTTACCGTTAATTCATACAATATTAAACAAATGAAGTCATTAACAAATCTTTAAACATTTTCAGCACCTACATTCTTTCTAACATGAATCACAGTAACTAATATACTCAACTCAGTCACAAACACTTTTCTTATTCCTTCCTAAACACCTCACCATATATAACCTATCTCAAAAAATTAAGTTTAAATACCTAATTGCCAACCCTCCCTTCCCCCACCCCCCAACAACCCAGGATGACCCACGGTAGCTCCTCTGGACACCCCCTACCAACAACCTCCGCCTAACGGTGGCCAGCCATATCCCTACCCCCATTCCACCCCCAGTGTTACCCACCCTCCTCCTCCCTGTCAAACAGAGAAAATAGCGGCGATAACGCTAAATTTACCCAGCCAAATCGTTCGCCTCATTTGGACATACACCAGTAAATATTAATTATTTCACCTGTTTAAACATTCACATATCAGTCAGTTAGCCTAAATTCTCCTCTATTCATTCATTCATGACACTGCTTCACTTGACTGCAACATCATCGAATAACCCTGCCATTTTTTCTAACTGTCAACACAAACTCACAATTTCACATGTCAATCATTGCAATTGTTTATAAAAAGACACTAACTAACCCTGTTTGCTCCGAGGTATAAATACAGGTGCCAAATTTTATTCAGATGGCAACTCCAGCGTGGCCTAGTCGGATAGAACATGTTCCTAATCCGGATAGACCTGCGTTCGAGCCTGTCGCAACGGATGCAACTACAGGGCACAGATAGATTTCTGTGATGTCCTCTCCTGTAGGAGCATCAGTTTCGATAGATTCTCTGGATAGCCGAAGATTGATTGACTGATCCCTTGGAATGTGGGGAAGGGTTGAAATCCGGGGGCCCACGGACGGATACCTGGATCCACTGACCTCGGGCAGGTCTTTCAATTCACCTGGATTTCAGGTGGGGAGAAGGGAGGCAATTTGGGTCGACACAAATGGCTTCCTGGACCCAGAACTCCATGGATACACGTGTTCGTGTATCCTTGGATACATGTCCGTGTATCACAGACAAGCATAGATAGTCACACGGATTGATCACACGGATACATTTCCGTGTGATCCGTGAATCCGTGTGATACGGGATTCGAACCTAGGTGGGTGGGGATAAGGATAAGGGAGGCAATTTGAGAGGACACAAATGGCTTCCTGGACCCCAGAACCCCATGGATAACCCTAAACATAATACGGTTACGAAATCCCATAAGATAAGATACACGGACATACATAAGATACACGGAAATCCCTAAGATACACGGATAGGTTCGTGTCACAGGTAACAGGGGGTCGGAAAGGAGGGAGGAAGAGAGGGAGGGAGGGAGGAAGGGAGAGAGGGAGGGGTATAATTAAATTTCAATTATCAATTTTATTAATTACAATTAAATCAATTTAAATTAATTTAACTCAATTTAATTGGAGTTATTTTTATATAATTATATAATTTATATAATTAGATATATAGTTAGACTATATAGTTAATATAGATATATATAGTTATATATATAATTGGAGTTATATAATTGGAGTAAATTTAGTTAAGATCTTTAAGATCTTTACTCTTAATTTAAATGAGTTTAAATCTAGGGAGGGAAGTTTATTTTCTGTTGTTAGTTAGGGTTTAACCAACCTAGCCAACCTAAACTAACCTAACCTAACCTAATATAACCAACCTTTTTTTAAAGTTCATAAACCTTCATAACAATAATGTAAACTATATTAAAGAAAATTATTTAAAAAAATAAACTATATTAAATAAAAGTTAAACTTGTTCCTTAACTAGTTCCTTGTTCCTCCCTTTATAAACCTTTGATACCTATAGGTTAAAAATAATACGGTCATTAACTTCAATTAGTTTTAGGTTAGTTTAGGTTATAGGTTAGGTTAGGTTTAGGTTAGGTTTAGGTTAGGTTGGGAAATGAGTCAGTGCTTTAAACATCCGACGGCTAAAAGGACAGACTCCAAGATTAATACTCTATCCTGCTGGATCGAGCATTAATGTGCATTAAATTATAAATTAAATTAAATTATTAAATTTTTAAATTATTAGCATTAAAGCATGAATTGGATCAATGTGTGTACTCACACGTAGGTGAGTACACAAAAATGAATGACTTGTTCCTTCTCGTCTCACAATCGGGGATTCAAGGGTTCGAATCCCGGTCGGACAGGGTAGCGTTTAGCGTTTTGGTAGCGTTTCCTTTCACCCAATGCCTCTATTCACCTAGAAGTAAATAGTGAGTTACTTGCATCCTGGTGAGTGAGTGAGGGTTAGTCACTAGTTGGACCTTGTGGGGTAGGTGTTATAAGCCTAACATATGTATATACAAACTGCTTGTTCCACGACTCAGTGATTTTACATGTGTTGACTAAATGAAGCCTAAGAGAGAATATCTAAGACTATCTAATATTAATATTATCTAATATTTGGCCATTTTAGATTATTTTTACTTTTAAATTGTTTGAATTTATGCCATGGCCATTTATGCTTAGAAGAGATTTGCTTTGGTTCTTTAATTACCGGTAGGTATGTGGCATTTGTATGGAATTTGTGCGAGATCAATAGCATCCCAACATTTTCATTTTGGAGAAACACTCCATTTGTTGTTGGTTTGACTAAATAGTTGCTATAAGCACTATCTTTAATGGAGAATTGGCTGGTATGTGTGAGTAAACTCTATGATGCAGTTTTAGGTTAGTTTGGGTTACTGGTTAGGTTAGGTTTTAAGTGACGGAGTTCAGGTTTGATTAGGTGACAGGTTGATGATTAGATGACACACACAACCCTGTGAGTGTGTGTGTGTGTGTGTGTGTGTGTGTGTGTGTGTGTGTGTGTGTGTGTTTGTGTAAGAATGTCGCACATTGAAATGTGTACATGTGATTATAATAGTTTTTACCATCTGTGAAGAAAATGTCTGTAACCATTTGTCATTCCATTTTCTTTCTGCCTGCCTGCCTGCCTGCCTGCTAAAACTTCTCCACTCAATATGCTGTTGAATATCAATCTCCAGTGTTCACTTACCGTTAATTCATACAATATTAAACAAATGAAGTCATTATCAAATCTTTAAACATTTTCAGCACCTACATTCTTTCTAACATGAATCACAGTAACTAATATACTCAACTCAGTCACAAACACTTTTCTTATTCCTTCCTAAACACCTCACCATATATAACCTATCTCAAAAAATTAAGTTTAAATACCTAATTGCCAACCCTCCCTTCCCCCACCCCCCAACAACCCAGGATGACCCACGGTAGCTCCTCTGGACACCCCCTACCAACAACCTCCGCCTAACGGTGGCCGCCATATCCCTACCCCCATTCCACCCCCAGTGTTACCCACCCTCCTCCTCCCTGTCAAACAGAGAAAATAGCGGCGATAACGCTAAATTTACCCAGCCAAATCGTTCGCCTCATTTGGACATACACCAGTAAATATTAATTATTTCACCTGTTTAAACATTCACATATCAGTCAGTTAGCCTAAATTCTCCTCTATTCATTCATTCATGACACTGCTTCACTTGACTGCAACATCATCGAATAACCCTGCCATTTTTTCTAACTGTCAACACAAACTCACAATTTCACATGTCAATCATTGCAATTGTTTATAAAAAGACACTAACTAACCCTGTTTGCTCCGAGGTATAAATACAGGTGCCAAATTTTATTCAGATGGCAACTCCAGCGTGGCCTAGTCGGATAGAACATGTTTCTAATCCGGATAGACCTGCGTTCGAGCCTGTCGCAACGGATGCAACTACAGGGCACAGATAGATTTCTGTGATGTCCTCTCCTGTAGGAGCATCAGTTTCGATAGATTCTCTGGATAGCCGAAGATTGATTGACTGATCCCTTGGAATGTGGGGAAGGGTTGAAATCCGGGGGCCCACGGACGGATACCTGGATCCACTGACCTCGGGCAGGTCTTTCAATTCACCTGGATTTCAGGTGGGGAGAAGGGAGGCAATTTGGGTCGACACAAATGGCTTCCTGGACCCAGAACTCCATGGATACACGTGTTCGTGTATCCTTGGATACATGTCCGTGTATCACAGACAAGCATAGATAGTCACACGGATTGATCACACGGATACATTTCCGTGTGATCCGTGAATCCGTGTGATACGGGATTCGAACCTAGGTGGGTGGGGATAAGGATAAGGGAGGCAATTTGAGGGGACACAAATGGCTTCCTGGACCCCAGAACCCCATGGATAACCCTAAACATAATACGGTTACGAAATCCCATAAGATAAGATACACGGACATACATAAGATACACGAAAATCCCTAAGATACACGGATAGGTTCGTGTCACAGGTAACAGGGGGACGGAAAGGAGGGAGGAAGAGAGGGAGGGAGGGAGGAATAGAGAGAGGGAGGGGTATAATTAAATTTCAATTATCAATTTTATTAATTACAATTAAATCAATTTAAATTAATTTAACTCAATTTAATTGGAGTTATTTTTATATAATTATATAATTTATATAATTAGATATATAGTTAGATATAGATATATATAGTTATATATATAATTGGAGTTATATAATTGGAGTAAATTTAGTTAAGATCTTTAAGATCTTTACTCTTAATTTAAATGAGTTTAAATCTAGGGAGGGAAGGAGGGAAGTTTGTTTATTTTCTGTTGTTAGTTAGGGTTTAACCAACCTAGCCAACCTAAACTAACCTAACCTAACCTAATATAACCAACCTTTTTTTAAAGTTCATAAACCTTCATAACATTAATGTAAACTATATTAAAGAAAATTATTTTAAAAAATAAACTATATTAAATAAAAGATAAACTTGTTCCTTAACTAGTTGCTTGTTCCTACCTTTATAAACCTTTGATACCTATAGGTTAAAAATAATACGGTCATTAACTTCAATTAGTTTTAGGTTAGCTTAGGTTATAGGTTAGGTTAGGTTTAGGTTTAGGTTAAGTTGGTAAAGTCAGTGCTTTAAACAACCGACGGCTAAAAGGACAGACTCCAAGATTAATACTCTATCCTGCTGGATCGAGCATTAATGTGCATTAAATTATAAATTAAATTAAATTATTACATTTTTAAATTATTAGCATTAAATCATGAATTGGATCAATGTGTGTACTCACACGTAGGTGAGTACACAAAAATGAATGACTTGTTCCTTCTCGTCTCACAATCAAGGGTTCGAATCCCGGTCGGACAGGGTAGCGTTTAGCGTTTTGGTAGCGTTTCCTTTCACCCAATGCCTCTATTCACCTAGAAGTAAATAGTGACTTACTTGCATCCTGGTCAGTGAGTGAGGGTTAGTCACTAGTTGGACCTCGTGGGATAGGTGTTATAAGCCTAACATATGTATATATAAACTGCTTGTTCCACGACTCAGTGATTTTACATGTGTTGACTAAATGAAGCCTAAGAGAGAATATCTAAGACTATCTAATATTAATATTATCAAATATTTGGCCATTTTAGATTATTTTTACTTTTAAATTATTTGAATTTATGCCATGGCCATTTATGCTTAGAAGAGATTTGCTTTGGTTCTTTAATTACCGGTAGGTATGTGGCATTTGTATAGAATTTGTGCGAGATCAATAGCATCCCAACATTTTCATTTTGGAGAAACACTCCATTTGTTGTTGGTTTGACTAAATAGTTGCTATAAGCACGATCTTTAATGGAGAATTGGCTGGTATGTGTGAGTAAACTCTATGATGCAGTTTTAGGTTAGTTTGGGTTACTGGTTAGATTAGGTTTTAAGTGACGGAGTTCAGGTTTGATTAGGTGACAGGTTGATGATTAGATGACACACACAACCCTGTGAGTGTGTGTGTGTGTGTGTGTTTGTGTAAGAATGTCGCACATTGAAATGTGTACATGTGATTATAATAGTTTTTACCATCTGTGAAGAAAATGTCTGTAACCATTTGTCATTCCATTTTCTTTCTGCCTGCCTGCCTGCCTGCCTGCCTGCCTGCCTGCCTGCCTGCCTGCCTGCCTGCCTGCCTGCCTGCCTGCCTGCCTGCCTGCCTGCTAAAACTTCTCCACTCAATATGCTGTTGAATATCAATCTCCAGTGTTCACTTACCGTTAATTCATACAATATTAAACAAATGAAGTCATTAACAAATCTTTAAACATTTTCAGCACCTACATTCTTTCTAACATGAATCACAGTAACTAATATACTCAACTCAGTCACAAACACTTTTCTTATTCCTTCCTAAACACCTCACCATATATAACCTATCTCAAAAAATTAAGTTTAAATACCTAATTGCCAACCCTCCCTTCCCCCACCCCCCAACAACCCAGGATGACCCACGGTAGCTCCTCTGGACACCCCCTACCAACAACCTCCGCCTAACGGTGGCCGCCATATCCCTACCCCCATTCCACCCCCAGTGTTACCCACCCTCCTCCTCCCTGTCAAACAGAGAAAATAGCGGCGATAACGCTAAATTTACCCAGCCAAATCGTTCGCCTAATTTGGACATACACCAGTAAATATTAATTATTTCACCTGTTTAAACATTCACATATCAGTCAGTTAGCCTAAATTCTCCTCTATTCATTCATTCATGACACTGCTTCACTTGACTGCAACATCATCGAATAACCCTGCCATTTTTTCTAACTGTCAACACAAACTCACAATTTCACATGTCAATCATTGCAATTGTTTATAAAAAGACACTAACTAACCCTGTTTGCTCCGAGGTATAAATACAGGTGCCAAATTTTATTCAGATGGCAACTCCAGCGTGGCCTAGTCGGATAGAACATGTTCCTAATCCGGATAGACCTGCGTTCGAGCCTGTCGCAACGGATGCAACTACAGGGCACAGATAGATTTCTGTGATGTCCTCTCCTGTAGGAGCATCAGTTTCGATAGATTCTCTGGATAGCCGAAGATTGATTGACTGATCCCTTGGAATGTGGGGAAGGGTTGAAATCCGGGGGCCCACGGACGGATACCTGGATCCACTGACCTCGGGCAGGTCTTTCAATTCACCTGGATTTCAGGTGGGGAGAAGGGAGGCAATTTGGGTCGACACAAATGGCTTCCTGGACCCAGAACTCCATGGATACACGTGTTCGTGTATCCTTGGATACATGTCCGTGTATCACAGACAAGCATAGATAGTCACACGGATTGATCACACGGATACATTTCCGTGTGATCCGTGAATCCGTGTGATACGGGATTCGAACCTAGGTGGGTGGGGATAAGGATAAGGGAGGCAATTTGAGAGGACACAAATGGCTTCCTGGACCCCAGAACCCCATGGATAACCCTAAACATAATACGGTTACGAAATCCCATAAGATAAGATACACGGACATACATAAGATACACGGAAATCCCTAAGATACACGGATAGGTTCGTGTCACAGGTAACAAGGGGTCGGAAAGGAGGGAGGAAGAGAGGGAGGGAGGGAGGAAGGGAGAGAGGGAGGGGTATAATTAAATTTCAATTATCAATTTTATTAATTACAATTAAATCAATTTAAATTAATTTAACTCAATTTAATTGGAGTTATTTTTATATAATTATATAATTTATATAATTAGATATATAGTTAGACTATATAGTTAATATAGATATATATAGTTATATATATAATTGGAGTTATATAATTGGAGTAAATTTAGTTAAGATCTTTAAGATCTTTACTCTTAATTTAAATGAGTTTAAATCTAGGGAGGGAAGTTTATTTTCTGTTGTTAGTTAGGGTTTAACCAACCTAGCCAACCTAAACTAACCTAACCTAACCTAATATAACCAACCTTTTTTAAAGTTCATAAACCTTCAGTAACAATAATGTAAACTATATTAAAGAAAATTATTTAAAAAAATAAACTATATTAAATAAAAGTTAAACTTGTTCCTTAACTAGTTCCTTGTTCCTCCCTTTATAAACCTTTGATACCTATAGGTTAAAAATAATACGGTCATTAACTTCAATTAGTTTTAGGTTAGTTTAGGTTATAGGTTAGGTTAGGTTTAGGTTAGGTTTAGGTTAGGTTGGGAAATGAGTCAGTGCTTTAAACATCCGACGGCTAAAAGGACAGACTCCAAGATTAATACTCTATCCTGCTGGATCGAGCATTAATGTGCATTAAATTATAAATTAAATTAAATTATTAAATTTTTAAATTATTAGCATTAAAGCATGAATTGGATCAATGTGTGTACTCACACGTAGGTGAGTACACAAAAATGAATGACTTGTTCCTTCTCGTCTCACAATCGGGGATTCAAGGGTTCGAATCCCGGTCGGACAGGGTAGCGTTTAGCGTTTTGGTAGCGTTTCCTTTCACCCAATGCCTCTATTCACCTAGAAGTAAATAGTGAGTTACTTGCATCCTGGTGAGTGAGTGAGGGTTAGTCACTAGTTGGACCTTGTGGGGTAGGTGTTATAAGCCTAACATATGTATATACAAACTGCTTGTTCCACGACTCAGTGATTTTACATGTGTTGACTAAATGAAGCCTAAGAGAGAATATCTAAGACTATCTAATATTAATATTATCTAATATTTGGCCATTTTAGATTATTTTTACTTTTAAATTGTTTGAATTTATGCCATGGCCATTTATGCTTAGAAGAGATTTGCTTTGGTTCTTTAATTACCGGTAGGTATGTGGCATTTGTATGGAATTTGTGCGAGATCAATAGCATCCCAACATTTTCATTTTGGAGAAACACTCCATTTGTTGTTGGTTTGACTAAATAGTTGCTATAAGCACTATCTTTAATGGAGAATTGGCTGGTATGTGTGAGTAAACTCTATGATGCAGTTTTAGGTTAGTTTGGGTTACTGGTTAGGTTAGGTTTTAAGTGACGGAGTTCAGGTTTGATTAGGTGACAGGTTGATGATTAGATGACACACACAACCCTGTGAGTGTGTGTGTGTGTGTGTGTGTGTGTGTGTGTGTGTGTGTGTGTGTGTTTGTGTAAGAATGTCGCACATTGAAATGTGTACATGTGATTATAATAGTTTTTACCATCTGTGAAGAAAATGTCTGTAACCATTTGTCATTCCATTTTCTTTCTGCCTGCCTGCCTGCCTGCCTGCTAAAACTTCTCCACTCAATATGCTGTTGAATATCAATCTCCAGTGTTCACTTACCGTTAATTCATACAATATTAAACAAATGAAGTCATTAATCAAATCTTTAAACATTTTCAGCACCTACATTCTTTCTAACATGAATCACAGTAACTAATATACTCAACTCAGTCACAAACACTTTTCTTATTCCTTCCTAAACACCTCACCATATATAACCTATCTCAAAAAATTAAGTTTAAATACCTAATTGCCAACCCTCCCTTCCCCCACCCCCCAACAACCCAGGATGACCCACGGTAGCTCCTCTGGACACCCCCTACCAACAACCTCCGCCTAACGGTGGCCGCCATATCCCTACCCCCATTCCACCCCCAGTGTTACCCACCCTCCTCCTCCCTGTCAAACAGAGAAAATAGCGGCGATAACGCTATATTTACCCAGCCAAATCGTTCGCCTCATTTGGACATACACCAGTAAATATTAATTATTTACACCTGTTTAAACATTCACATATCAGTCAGTTAGCCTAAATTCTCCTCTATTCATTCATTCATGACACTGCTTCACTTGACTGCAACATCATCGAATAACCCTGCCATTTTTTCTAACTGTCAACACAAACTCACAATTTCACATGTCAATCATTGCAATTGTTTATAAAAAGACACTAACTAACCCTGTTTGCTCCGAGGTATAAATACAGGTGCCAAATTTTATTCAGATGGCAACTCCAGCGTGGCCTAGTCGGATAGAACATGTTTCTAATCCGGATAGACCTGCGTTCGAGCCTGTCGCAACGGATGCAACTACAGGGCACAGATAGATTTCTGTGATGTCCTCTCCTGTAGGAGCATCAGTTTCGATAGATTCTCTGGATAGCCGAAGATTGATTGACTGATCCCTTGGAATGTGGGGAAGGGTTGAAATCCGGGGGCCCACGGACGGATACCTGGATCCACTGACCTCGGGCAGGTCTTTCAATTCACCTGGATTTCAGGTGGGGAGAAGGGAGGCAATTTGGGTCGACACAAATGGCTTCCTGGACCCAGAACTCCATGGATACACGTGTTCGTGTATCCTTGGATACATGTCCGTGTATCACAGACAAGCATAGATAGTCACACGGATTGATCACACGGATACATTTCCGTGTGATCCGTGAATCCGTGTGATACGGGATTCGAACCTAGGTGGGTGGGGATAAGGATAAGGGAGGCAATTTGAGGGGACACAAATGGCTTCCTGGACCCCAGAACCCCATGGATAACCCTAAACATAATACGGTTACGAAATCCCATAAGATAAGATACACGGACATACATAAGATACACGAAAATCCCTAAGATACACGGATAGGTTCGTGTCACAGGTAACAGGGGGACGGAAAGGAGGGAGGAAGAGAGGGAGGGAGGGAGGAATAGAGAGAGGGAGGGGTATAATTAAATTTCAATTATCAATTTTATTAATTACAATTAAATCAATTTAAATTAATTTAACTCAATTTAATTGGAGTTATTTTTATATAATTATATAATTTATATAATTAGATATATAGTTAGATTATATAGTTAATATAGATATATATAGTTATATATATAATTGGAGTTATATAATTGGAGTAAATTTAGTTAAGATCTTTAAGATCTTTACTCTTAATTTAAATGAGTTTAAATCTAGGGAGGGAAGGAGGGAAGTTTTATTTTCTGTTGTTAGTTAGGGTTTAACCAACCTAGCCAACCTAAACTAACCTAACCTAACCTAACCTAATATAACCAACCTTTTTTTAAAGTTCATAAACCTTCATAACATTAATGTAAACTATATTAAAGAAAATTATTTTAAAAAATAAACTATATTAAATAAAAGATTAAACTTGTTCCTTAACTAGTTGCTTGTTCCTACCTTTATAAACCTTTGATACCTATAGGTTAAAAATAATACGGTCATTAACTTCAATTAGTTTTAGGTTAGCTTAGGTTATAGGTTAGGTTAGGTTTAGGTTTAGGTTAAGTTGGTAAAGTCAGTGCTTTAAACAACCGACGGCTAAAAGGACAGACTCCAAGATTAATACTCTATCCTGCTGGATCGAGCATTAATGTGCATTAAATTATAAATTAAATTAAATTATTACATTTTTAAATTATTAGCATTAAATCATGAATTGGATCAATGTGTGTACTCACACGTAGGTGAGTACACAAAAATGAATGACTTGTTCCTTCTCGTCTCACAATCAAGGGTTCGAATCCCGGTCGGACAGGGTAGCGTTTAGCGTTTTGGTAGCGTTTCCTTTCACCCAATGCCTCTATTCACCTAGAAGTAAATAGTGACTTACTTGCATCCTGGTCAGTGAGTGAGGGTTAGTCACTAGTTGGACCTCGTGGGATAGGTGTTATAAGCCTAACATATGTATATATAAACTGCTTGTTCCACGACTCAGTGATTTTACATGTGTTGACTAAATGAAGCCTAAGAGAGAATATCTAAGACTATCTAATATTAATATTATCAAATATTTGGCCATTTTAGATTATTTTTACTTTTAAATTATTTGAATTTATGCCATGGCCATTTATGCTTAGAAGAGATTTGCTTTGGTTCTTTAATTACCGGTAGGTATGTGGCATTTGTATAGAATTTGTGCGAGATCAATAGCATCCCAACATTTTCATTTTGGAGAAACACTCCATTTGTTGTTGGTTTGACTAAATAGTTGCTATAAGCACGATCTTTAATGGAGAATTGGCTGGTATGTGTGAGTAAACTCTATGATGCAGTTTTAGGTTAGTTTGGGTTACTGGTTAGATTAGGTTTTAAGTGACGGAGTTCAGGTTTGATTAGGTGACAGGTTGATGATTAGATGACACACACAACCCTGTGAGTGTGTGTGTGTGTGTGTGTGTTTGTGTAAGAATGTCGCACATTGAAATGTGTACATGTGATTATAATAGTTTTTACCATCTGTGAAGAAAATGTCTGTAACCATTTGTCATTCCATTTTCTTTCTGCCTGCCTGCCTGCCTGCCTGCCTGCCTGCCTGCCTGCCTGCCTGCCTGCCTGCCTGCTAAAACTTCTCCACTCAATATGCTGTTGAATATCAATCTCCAGTGTTCACTTACCGTTAATTCATACAATATTAAACAAATGAAGTCATTAACAAATCTTTAAACATTTTCAGCACCTACATTCTTTCTAACATGAATCACAGTAACTAATATACTCAACTCAGTCACAAACACTTTTCTTATTCCTTCCTAAACACCTCACCATATATAACCTATCTCAAAAAATTAAGTTTAAATACCTAATTGCCAACCCTCCCTTCCCCCACCCCCCAACAACCCAGGATGACCCACGGTAGCTCCTCTGGACACCCCCTACCAACAACCTCCGCCTAACGGTGGCCACCATATCCCTACCCCCATTCCACCCCCAGTGTTACCCACCCTCCTCCTCCCTGTCAAACAGAGAAAATAGCGGCGATAACGCTAAATTTACCCAGCCAAATCGTTCGCCTAATTTGGACATACACCAGTAAATATTAATTATTTCACCTGTTTAAACATTCACATATCAGTCAGTTAGCCTAAATTCTCCTCTATTCATTCATTCATGACACTGCTTCACTTGACTGCAACATCATCGAATAACCCTGCCATTTTTTCTAACTGTCAACACAAACTCACAATTTCACATGTCAATCATTGCAATTGTTTATAAAAAGACACTAACTAACCCTGTTTGCTCCGAGGTATAAATACAGGTGCCAAATTTTATTCAGATGGCAACTCCAGCGTGGCCTAGTCGGATAGAACATGTTCCTAATCCGGATAGACCTGCGTTCGAGCCTGTCGCAACGGATGCAACTACAGGGCACAGATAGATTTCTGTGATGTCCTCTCCTGTAGGAGCATCAGTTTCGATAGATTCTCTGGATAGCCGAAGATTGATTGACTGATCCCTTGGAATGTGGGGAAGGGTTGAAATCCGGGGGCCCACGGACGGATACCTGGATCCACTGACCTCGGGCAGGTCTTTCAATTCACCTGGATTTCAGGTGGGGAGAAGGGAGGCAATTTGGGTCGACACAAATGGCTTCCTGGACCCAGAACTCCATGGATACACGTGTTCGTGTATCCTTGGATACATGTCCGTGTATCACAGACAAGCATAGATAGTCACACGGATTGATCACACGGATACATTTCCGTGTGATCCGTGAATCCGTGTGATACGGGATTCGAACCTAGGTGGGTGGGGATAAGGATAAGGGAGGCAATTTGAGAGGACACAAATGGCTTCCTGGACCCCAGAACCCCATGGATAACCCTAAACATAATACGGTTACGAAATCCCATAAGATAAGATACACGGACATACATAAGATACACGGAAATCCCTAAGATACACGGATAGGTTCGTGTCACAGGTAACAGGGGGTCGGAAAGGAGGGAGGAAGAGAGGGAGGGAGGGAGGAAGGGAGAGAGGGAGGGGTATAATTAAATTTCAATTATCAATTTTATTAATTACAATTAAATCAATTTAAATTAATTTAACTCAATTTAATTGGAGTTATTTTTATATAATTATATAATTTATATAATTAGATATATAGTTAGACTATATAGTTAATATAGATATATATAGTTATATATATAATTGGAGTTATATAATTGGAGTAAATTTAGTTAAGATCTTTAAGATCTTTACTCTTAATTTAAATGAGTTTAAATCTAGGGAGGGAAGTTTATTTTCTGTTGTTAGTTAGGGTTTAACCAACCTAGCCAACCTAAACTAACCTAACCTAACCTAATATAACCAACCTTTTTTTAAAGTTCATAAACCTTCATAACAATAATGTAAACTATATTAAAGAAAATTATTTAAAAAAATAAACTATATTAAATAAAAGTTAAACTTGTTCCTTAACTAGTTCCTTGTTCCTCCCTTTATAAACCTTTGATACCTATAGGTTAAAAATAATACGGTCATTAACTTCAATTAGTTTTAGGTTAGTTTAGGTTATAGGTTAGGTTAGGTTAGGTTTAGGTTAGGTTGGGAAATGAGTCAGTGCTTTAAACATCCGACGGCTAAAAGGACAGACTCCAAGATTAATACTCTATCCTGCTGGATCGAGCATTAATGTGCATTAAATTATAAATTAAATTAAATTATTAAATTTTTAAATTATTAGCATTAAAGCATGAATTGGATCAATGTGTGTACTCACACGTAGGTGAGTACACAAAAATGAATGACTTGTTCCTTCTCGTCTCACAATCGGGGATTCAAGGGTTCGAATCCCGGTCGGACAGGGTAGCGTTTAGCGTTTTGGTAGCGTTTCCTTTCACCCAATGCCTCTATTCACCTAGAAGTAAATAGTGAGTTACTTGCATCCTGGTGAGTGAGTGAGGGTTAGTCACTAGTTGGACCTTGTGGGGTAGGTGTTATAAGCCTAACATATGTATATACAAACTGCTTGTTCCACGACTCAGTGATTTTACATGTGTTGACTAAATGAAGCCTAAGAGAGAATATCTAAGACTATCTAATATTAATATTATCTAATATTTGGCCATTTTAGATTATTTTTACTTTTAAATTGTTTGAATTTATGCCATGGCCATTTATGCTTAGAAGAGATTTGCTTTGGTTCTTTAATTACCGGTAGGTATGTGGCATTTGTATGGAATTTGTGCGAGATCAATAGCATCCCAACATTTTCATTTTGGAGAAACACTCCATTTGTTGTTGGTTTGACTAAATAGTTGCTATAAGCACTATCTTTAATGGAGAATTGGCTGGTATGTGTGAGTAAACTCTATGATGCAGTTTTAGGTTAGTTTGGGTTACTGGTTAGGTTAGGTTTTAAGTGACGGAGTTCAGGTTTGATTAGGTGACAGGTTGATGATTAGATGACACACACAACCCTGTGAGTGTGTGTGTGTGTGTGTGTGTGTGTGTGTGTGTGTGTGTGTGTGTGTGTTTGTGTAAGAATGTCGCACATTGAAATGTGTACATGTGATTATAATAGTTTTTACCATCTGTGAAGAAAATGTCTGTAACCATTTGTCATTCCATTTTCTTTCTGCCTGCCTGCCTGCCTGCCTGCTAAAACTTCTCCACTCAATATGCTGTTGAATATCAATCTCCAGTGTTCACTTACCGTTAATTCATACAATATTAAACAAATGAAGTCATTATCAAATCTTTAAACATTTTCAGCACCTACATTCTTTCTAACATGAATCACAGTAACTAATATACTCAACTCAGTCACAAACACTTTTCTTATTCCTTCCTAAACACCTCACCATATATAACCTATCTCAAAAAATTAAGTTTAAATACCTAATTGCCAACCCTCCCTTCCCCCACCCCCCAACAACCCAGGATGACCCACGGTAGCTCCTCTGGACACCCCCTACCAACAACCTCCGCCTAACGGTGGCCGCCATATCCCTACCCCCATTCCACCCCCAGTGTTACCCACCCTCCTCCTCCCTGTCAAACAGAGAAAATAGCGGCGATAACGCTAAATTTACCCAGCCAAATCGTTCGCCTCATTTGGACATACACCAGTAAATATTAATTATTTACACCTGTTTAAACATTCACATATCAGTCAGTTAGCCTAAATTCTCCTCTATTCATTCATTCATGACACTGCTTCACTTGACTGCAACATCATCGAATAACCCTGCCATTTTTTCTAACTGTCAACACAAACTCACAATTTCACATGTCAATCATTGCAATTGTTTATAAAAAGACACTAACTAACCCTGTTTGCTCCGAGGTATAAATACAGGTGCCAAATTTTATTCAGATGGCAACTCCAGCGTGGCCTAGTCGGATAGAACATGTTCTAATCCGGATAGACCTGCGTTCGAGCCTGTCGCAACGGATGCAACTACAGGGCACAGATAGATTTCTGTGATGTCCTCTCCTGTAGGAGCATCAGTTTCGATAGATTCTCTGGATAGCCGAAGATTGATTGACTGATCCCTTGGAATGTGGGGAAGGGTTGAAATCCGGGGGCCCACGGACGGATACCTGGATCCACTGACCTCGGGCAGGTCTTTCAATTCACCTGGATTTCAGGTGGGGAGAAGGGAGGCAATTTGGGTCGACACAAATGGCTTCCTGGACCCAGAACTCCATGGATACACGTGTTCGTGTATCCTTGGATACATGTCCGTGTATCACAGACAAGCATAGATAGTCACACGGATTGATCACACGGATACATTTCCGTGTGATCCGTGAATCCGTGTGATACGGGATTCGAACCTAGGTGGGTGGGGATAAGGATAAGGGAGGCAATTTGAGGGGACACAAATGGCTTCCTGGACCCCAGAACCCCATGGATAACCCTAAACATAATACGGTTACGAAATCCCATAAGATAAGATACACGGACATACATAAGATACACGAAAATCCCTAAGATACACGGATAGGTTCGTGTCACAGGTAACAGGGGGACGGAAAGGAGGGAGGAAGAGAGGGAGGGAGGGAGGAATAGAGAGAGGGAGGGGTATAATTAAATTTCAATTATCAATTTTATTAATTACAATTAAATCAATTTAAATTAATTTAACTCAATTTAATTGGAGTTATTTTTATATAATTATATAATTTATATAATTAGATATATAGTTAGACTATATAGTTAATATAGATATATATAGTTATATATATAATTGGAGTTATATAATTGGAGTAAATTTAGTTAAGATCTTTAAGATCTTTACTCTTAATTTAAATGAGTTTAAATCTAGGGAGGGAAGTTTATTTTCTGTTGTTAGTTAGGGTTTAACCAACCTAGCCAACCTAAACTAACCTAACCTAACCTAATATAACCAACCTTTTTTTAAAGTTCATAAACCTTCATAACAATAATGTAAACTATATTAAAGAAAATTATTTAAAAAAATAAACTATATTAAATGAAAGTTAAACTTGTTCCTTAACTAGTTCCTTGTTCCTCCCTTTATAAACCTTTGATACCTATAGGTTAAAAATAATACGGTCATTAACTTCAATTAGTTTTAGGTTAGTTTAGGTTATAGGTTAGGTTAGGTTTAGGTTTAGGTTAGGTTGGGAAATGAGTCAGTGCTTTAAACATCCGACGGCTAAAAGGACAGACTCCAAGATTAATACTCTATCCTGCTGGATCGAGCATTAATGTGCAATTAAATTATAAATTAAATTAAATTATTAAATTTTTAAATTATTAGCATTAAAGCATGAATTGGATCAATGTGTGTACTCACACGTAGGTGAGTACACAAAAATGAATGACTTGTTCCTTCTCGTCTCACAATCGGGATTCAAGGGTTCGAATCCGGTCGGACAGGGATATATCCCGGTCGGACAGGTATGTTTAGCGTTTTGGTAGCGTTTCCTTTCACCCAATGCCTCTATTCACCTAGAAGTAAATAGTGAGTTACTTGCATCCTGGTGAGTGAGTGAGGGTTAGTCACTAGTTGGACCTTGTGGGGTAGGTGTTATAAGCCTAACATATGTATATATAAACTGCTTGTTCCACGACTCAGTGATTTTACATGTGTTGACTAAATGAAGCCTAAGAGAGAATATCTAAGACTATCTAATATTAATATTATCTAATATTTGGCCATTTTAGATTATTTTTACTTTTAAATTATTTGAATTTATGCCATGGCCATTTATGCTTAGAAGAGATTTGCTTTGGTTTCTTTAATTACCGGTAGGTATGTGGCATTTGTATGGAATTTGTGCGAGATCAATAGCATCCCAACATTTTCATTTTGGAGAAAACACTCCATTTGTTGTTGGTTTGACTAAATAGTTGCTATAAGCACTATCTTTAATGGAGAATTGGCTGGTATGTGTGAGTAAACTCTATGATGCAGTTTTAGGTTAGTTTGGGTTACTGGTTAGGTTAGGTTTTAAGTGACGGAGTTCAGGTTTGATTAGGTGACAGGTTGATGATTAAATGACACACACAACCCTGTGAGTGTGTGTGTGTGTGTGTGTGTGTGTGTGTGTGTGTGTGTGTGTGTCTTTGTGTAAGAATGTCGCACATTGAAATGTGTACATGTGATTATAATAGTTTTTACCATCTGTGAAGAAAATGTCTGTAACCATTTGTCATTCCATTTTCTTTCTGCCTGCCTGCCTGCCTGCCTGCCTGCCTGCTAAAACTTCTCCACTCAATATGCTGTTGAATATCAATCTCCAGTGTTCACTTACCGTTAATTTATACAATATTAAACAAATGAAGTCATTAACAAATCTTTAAACATTTTCAGCACCTACATTCTTTCTAACATGAATCACAGTAACTAATATACTCAACTCAGTCACAAACACTTTTCTTATTCCTTCCTAAACACCTCACCATATATAACCTATCTCAAAAAATTAAGTTTAAATACCTAACTGCCAACCCTCCCTTCCCCCACCCCCCCCAACAACCAAGGATGACCCACGGTAGCTCCTCTTAGACACCCCCTACCAACAACCTCCGCCCAACGGTGGCCGCCATATCCCTACCCCCATTCCACCCCTAGTGTTACCTCCCCTCCTCCTCCCCGTCAAACAGAGAAAATAGCGGCGATAACGCTATATTTACCCAGCCAAACCGTTCGCCTCATTTGGACATACACCAGTAAATATTAATTATTACACCTGTTTAAACATTCACATATCAGTCAGTTAGCCTAAATTCTCCTCTATTCATTCATTCATGACACTGCTTCACTTGACTGCAACATCATCGAATAACGCTGCCATTTTTTCTAACTGTCAACACAAACTCACAATTTCACATGTCAATCATTGCAATTGTTTATAAAAAGACACTAACTAACCCTGTTTGCTCCGAGGTATAAATACAGGTGCCAAATTTTATTCAGAATTTTTGTGAATTTTCAGTTTATTGGTATTAATTCATTATATAAACAATAAAAATGATACAAACACAAAATTTATTATATAATAACCTTAAATACTTCATTTTCAATCATCTATTTGTTTCTCGTTGAAATACTGGGTAAGATATTAAAAAGGGGAGAAGTTCCGTTTTATTGCATATATCGACGTTTCAACCGGAATAGAGCGGTTTTACGTGTACATCTTTTTTCGGTAATATAAACGAAACATCAGGAACACTTTAATTAATTCTAATGAAAACACATTGATTTTTATCATTTGAATTGGAAAAACATTGTCATATGTCTTTTCTTGGATCTAAATAATACGAAACCTGGCTCTATGATTCGACGTTAAAATCTTGAAATTTGGAATAATATTGACTTTTTTCACGTTTTTCATGTAGTTTAATATATTCTTTTTTACCAATATTTCGATACTATTTCATGTAGTACACGATATGTGATTTGGCCTTCATATCTCAGATTTTCGCATAATATTGCATTTTAAGCACGTTTTCTTGCATTTTGTTTGGTACGAAACATCACCGAATTTAGCAATATTTTGACGTTTATTATCCCCCTTTTCCTTTATGTGATTTAAACAAAATATCATCGAATTAGGCAATGTTTTGCTGTTTTTCCACGTTTTTGGGAATTTAAAGTTTATTGGTATTAATTCATTAAATATACGATAAAAATGATACAAACACATAATTGATTAGATAATAACCTTAACTACTTCATTTTCAATCATCTATTTGTTTATCGTTGAAATACTGAGTAAGATATTGAAAAGAGGAGAAGTTCGGTTTTTATTGCATATATCAACGTTTCAGCCGGAATTGTGCGGTTTTACGTGTAAAACCTTCCAACGGTAATATAAACGGAAAATCAGGAACATTTTAGTTCATTCTAATGAAAACACATTGATTTTATCATTTGTATTGGAAACAACATTGTCATGTCTTTTTCTTTGATCTAAATAATACGAAACCTCGCTTTATGATTCGAAGTTAAAATCCTTAAATTTGGTTAATAGTGACTTTTTTCACGTTTTTTATGTAGTTTGATATTACGTAAATATATTCATTTTTACCAATATTTCGATACTATTTCATGTAGTATCACGATATGTGATTTGGCCTTCAAATCTCAGAATTTTGCATAATATTGAATTTTAAGCAAGTTTTCTTGCATTTTCTTCCGTACTAAAAATCATCGTATTTAGTAATATTTTGACGTTTATCATCTCCCTTTTCCTTTATGTGATATAAACAAAATAACATCGAATTAGGCAATATTTTGCAGTTTTTCCACGTTTTTTGAGTTTCCAGTTTATTGGTATTAATTCAATAAATATACGATAAAAATGATACAAACACAAAATTGATTATATAATAACCTTAAATACTTCATTTTCAATCATCTATTTGTTTCTCGTTGAAATACTGAGTAAGATATTGAAAAGGGGAGAAGTTCGGATTTTATTGCATATATCGACGATTCAGCCGAAATAGAGCGGTTTTACGTGTACATCTTCCATAGGTAATATAAACGAAAAATCAGGAACATTTTAATTAATTCTAATGAAAACACATTGATTTTTATCATTTGTATTGGAAACAACATTGTCATATGTCTTTTCTTGGATCTAAATAATACGAAACCTGGCTGTATGATTCGACGTTAAAATCTTGAAATTTGGAATAATATTGACTTTTTTCACGTTTTTCATGTAGTTTAATATATTATTTTTTACCAATATTTCGAAACTATTTCATGTAGTATCACGATATGTGATTTGGCCTTCATATCTCAGATTTTCGCATAATATTGCATTTTAAGCAAGTTTTCTTGCATTTTGTTTCGTACTAAACATCACCGAATTTAGCAATATTTAGACGTTCATCATCCCCCTTTTCCTTTATGTGATTTAAACAAAATATCATCGAATTAGGCAATGTTTTGCTGTTTTTTCCACGTTTTTGTGAATTTCCAGTTTATTGGTATTAATTCATTAAATATACGATACAAATCATACAAACACAAAATTGATTAGATAATAACCTAAAATACTCCATTCTCAATCATCTATTTGTTTCTCGTTGAAATACTGAGCAAGATATTGAAAAGGGGAGAAGTATGGTTTTTATTGCATATATCGACGTTTCAGCCGGAATAAAGCGGTTTTACGTGTACATCTTCCATCGGTAATATAAACGAAAATCAGGAACAATCAGGAACGTTCATTCTAATGAAAACACATTGATTTTTATCATTTGTATTGGAAACAACATTGTCATGTCTTTTCTTTGATCTAAATAATACGAAACCTCGCTTTATGATTCGAAGTTAAAATCCTTAAATTTGGTTTAATAGTGACTTTTTTCACGTTTTTTATGTAGTTTGATATTACGTAAATATATTCATTTTTACCAATATTTCGATACTATTTCATGTAGTATCACGATATGTGATTTGGCCTTCAAATCTCAGAATTTTGCATAATATTGAATTTTAAGCAAGTTTTCTTGCATTTTCTTCCGTACTAAAAATCATCGTATTTAGTAATATTTTGACGTTTATCATCTCCCTTTTCCTTTATGTGATATAAACAAAATAACATCGAATTAGGCAATATTTTGCAGTTTTTCCACGTTTTTTGAGTTTCCAGTTTATTGGTATTAATTCAATAAATATACGATAAAAATGATACAAACACAAAATTGATTATATAATAACCTTAAATACTTCATTTTCAATCATCTATTTGTTTCTCGTTGAAATACTGAGTAAGATATTGAAAAGGGGAGAAGTTCGGTTTTTAGTGCATATATCGACGTTTCAGCCGGATTAGAGCGGTTTTATATGTACATCTTCCATCGGTAATATAAACGAAAAATCAGGAACATTTTAGTTAATTCTAATGAAAACACATTGATTTTTATAATTTGTATTGGAAACAACATTGTCATATGTTTTATCTTGGATCTAAATAATACGACACCTGGCTTTATAATTCGACGTTAAAATTTGGAATAATATTGACTTTCTTTACGTTTTTCATGTAGTTTGATATTACGTAAATATATTCATTATTACCAATATTTCGATACTATTTCATGTAGTATCACGATATGTGATTTGGCCTTCATATCTTAGATTTTCGCATAATATTGCATTTTAAGCAAGTTTTCTTGCATTTTGTTTCGTACTAAACATCACCGAATTTAGCAATATTTTGACGTTTATAATCCCCCTTTTCCTTTATGTGATTTAAACAAAATATCATCGAATTAGGCAATGTTTTGCTGTTTTTCCACGTTTTTGTGAATTTCCAGTTTTTTGTTATTAATTCATTAAATATACGATAAAAATGATACAAACACATAATTGATTAGATAATAACCTAAATACTTCATTTTCAATCATCTATTTGTTTCTCGTTGAAATACTGAGTAAGATATTGAAAAGAGGAGATGTGCGGTTTTTATTGCATTTATCGACATTTCAGCCGGAATAGAACGGTTTTACGTGTATATCTTCCGTACACGTAAAACGGAATTATATTCCGTAATATAAACGGAAAATCAAAAACATTTTAGTTAATTCTAATGAAAACACATTGATTTTTATCATTTTTATTGGAAACAACATTGCTATTTGTCATTTCTTAGATCTAAATAATACGCAACCTCGCTTTATGATTCAAAGATAAAATCCACAAATTTGGTATAATAGTGACTTTTTCACGTTTTTCATGTAGTTTGATATTGCGTAAATATATTCATTTTTACCAATATTTCCATACTTTTTCATGTAGTATCATGATATGTGATTTGGCCTTCATATCTCAGAATTTCGCATAATATTGCATTTTAAGCAAGTTTTCTTGCATTTTGTTTCGTACTAAACATCATCGAATTTAGTAATATTTTGACGTTTATCATCCCCCTTTTCCTTTATGTGATTTAAACAAAATATCATCGAATTAGGCAATATTTTGCCGTTTTTCCACATTTTTGTGAATTTTCAGTTTATTGGTATTAATTCATTATATAAACAATAAAAATGATACAAACACAAAATTTATTATATATTAACCTTAAATACTTCATTTTCAATCATCTATTTGTTTCTCGTTGAAATACTGGGTAAGATATTGAAAAGGGGAGAAGTTCCGTTTTTATTGCATATATCGACGTTTCAACCGGAATAGAGCGGTTTTACGTGTACATCTTTTTTCGGTAATATAAACGAAACATCAGGAACATTTTAATTAATTCTAATGAAAACACATTGATTTTTATCATTTGAATTGGAAAAAACATTGTCATATGTCTTTTCTTGGATCTAAATAATACGAAACCTGGCTCTATGATTCGACGTTAAAATCTTGAAATTTGGAATAATATTGACTTTTTTCACGTTTTTCATGTAGTTTAATATATTCTTTTTTACCAATATTTCGATACTATTTCATGTAGTACACGATATGTGATTTGGCCTTCATATCTCAGATTTTCGCATAATATTGCATTTTAAGCACGTTTTCTTGCATTTTGTTTGGTACGAAACATCACCGAATTTAGCAATATTTTGACGTTTATTATCCCCCTTTTCCTTTATGTGATTTAAACAAAATATCATCGAATTAGGCAATGTTTTGCTGTTTTTCCACGTTTTTGGGAATTTAAAGTTTATTGGTATTAATTCATTAAATATACGATAAAATGATACAAACACATAATTGATTAGATAATAACCTTAACTACTTCATTTTCAATCATCTATTTGTTTATCGTTGAAATACTGAGTAAGATATTGAAAAGAGGAGAAGTTCGGTTTTTATTGCATATATCGACGTTTCAGCCGGAATTGTGCGGTTTTACGTGTAAAACCTTCCAACGGTAATATAAACGGAAAATCAGGAACATTTTAGTTCATTCTAATGAAAACACATTGATTTTATCATTTGTATTGGAAACAACATTGTCATGTCTTTTCTTTGATCTAAATAATACGAAACCTCGCTTTATGATTCGAAGTTAAAATCCTTAAATTTGGTTTAATAGTGACTTTTTTCACGTTTTTTATGTAGTTTGATATTACGTAAATATATTCATTTTTACCAATATTTCGATACTATTTCATGTAGTATCACGATATGTGATTTGGCCTTCAAATCTCAGAATTTTGCATAATATTGAATTTTAAGCAAGTTTTCTTGCATTTTCTTCCGTACTAAAAATCATCGTATTTAGTAATATTTTGACGTTTATCATCTCCCTTTTCCTTTATGTGATATAAACAAAATAACATCGAATTAGGCAATATTTTGCAGTTTTTCCACGTTTTTTGAGTTTCCAGTTTATTGGTATTAATTCAATAAATATACGATAAAAATGATACAAACACAAAATTGATTATATAATAACCTTAAATACTTCATTTTCAATCATCTATTTGTTTCTCGTTGAAATACTGAGTAAGATATTGAAAAGGGGAGAAGTTCGGATTTTATTGCATATATCGACGATTCAGCCGAAATAGAGCGGTTTTACGTGTACATCTTCCATAGGTAATATAAACGAAAAATCAGGAACATTTTAATTAATTCTAATGAAAACACATTGATTTTTATCATTTGTATTGGAAACAACATTGTCATATGTCTTTTCTTGGATCTAAATAATACGAAACCTGGCTGTATGATTCGACGTTAAAATCTTGAAATTTGGAATAATATTGACTTTTTTCACGTTTTTCATGTAGTTTAATATATTATTTTTTACCAATATTTCGATACTATTTCATGTAGTATCACGATATGTGATTTGGCCTTCATATCTCAGATTTTCGCATAATATTGCATTTTAAGCAAGTTTTCTTGCATTTTGTTTCGTACTAAACATCACCGAATTTAGCAATATTTAGACGTTCATCATCCCCCTTTTCCTTTATGTGATTTAAACAAAATATCATCGAATTAGGCAATGTTTTGCTGTTTTTCCACGTTTTTGTGAATTTCCAGTTTATTGGTATTAATTCATTAAATATACGATACAAATCATACAAACACAAAATTGATTAGATAATAACCTAAAATACTCCATTCTCAATCATCTATTTGTTTCTCGTTGAAATACTGAGCAAGATATTGAAAAGGGGAGAAGTATGGTTTTTATTGCATATATCGACGTTTCAGCCGGAATAAAGCGGTTTTACGTGTACATCTTCCATCGGTAATATAAACGAAAAATCAGGAACAATCAGGAACGTTCATTCTAATGAAAACACATTGATTTTTATCATTTGTATTGGAAACAACATTGTCATGTCTTTTCTTTGATCTAAATAATACGAAACCTCGCTTTATGATTCGAAGTTAAAATCCTTAAATTTGGTTTAATAGTGACTTTTTTCACGTTTTTTATGTAGTTTGATATTACGTAAATATATTCATTTTTACCAATATTTCGATACTATTTCATGTAGTATCACGATATGTGATTTGGCCTTCAAATCTCAGAATTTTGCATAATATTGAATTTTAAGCAAGTTTTCTTGCATTTTCTTCCGTACTAAAAATCATCGTATTTAGTAATATTTTGACGTTTATCATCTCCCTTTTCCTTTATGTGATATAAACAAAATAACATCGAATTAGGCAATATTTTGCTGTTTTTCTACGTTTTTTGAGTTTCCAGTTTATTGGTATTAATTCATTAAATATTCGATACAAATCATACAAACACAAAATTGATTAGATAATAACCTAAAATACCTCATTCTCAATCATCTATTTGTTTCTCGTTGAAATACTGAGCAAGATATTGAAAAGGGGAGAAGTATGGTTTTTATTGCATATATCGACGATTCAGCCGAAATAGAGCGGTTTTACGTGTACATCTTCCATAGGTAATATAAACGAAAAATCAGGAACATTTTAGTTCATTCTAATGGAAACACATTGATTTTTATCATTTGTATTGGAAACAACATTGTCATATGTCTTTTCTTTGATCTAAATAATACGAAACCTCGCTTTATGATTCGAAGTTAAAATCCTTAAATTTGATTTAATAGTGACTTTTTCACGTTTTTCATGTAGTTTGATATTACGTAAATATATTCATTTTTACCAATATTTCGATACTATTTCATGTAGTATCACGATATGTGATTTGGCCTTCAAATCTCAGAATTTTGCATAATATTGAATTTTAAGCAAGTTTTCTTGCATTTTCTTCCGTACTAAAAATCATCGTATTTAGTAATATTTTGACGTTTATCATCTCCCTTTTCCTTTATGTGATATAAACAAAATAACATCGAATTAGGCAATATTTTGCAGTTTTTCCACGTTTTTTGAGTTTCCAGTTTATTGGTATTAATTCAATAAATATACGATAAAAATGATACAAACACAAAATTGATTATATAATAACCTTAAATACTTCATTTTCAATCATCTATTTGTTTCTCGTTGAAATACTGAGTAAGATATTGAAAAGGGGAGAAGTTCGGTTTTTAGTGCATATATCGACGTTTCAGCCGGATTAGAGCGGTTTTATATGTACATCTTCCATCGGTAATATAAACGAAAAATCAGGAACATTTTAGTTAATTCTAATGAAAACACATTGATTTTTATAATTTGTATTGGAAACAACATTGTCATATGTTTTATCTTGGATCTAAATAATACGACACCTGGCTTTATAATTCGACGTTAAAATTTGGAATAATATTGACTTTCTTTACGTTTTTCATGTAGTTTGATATTACGTAAATATATTCATTATTACCAATATTTCGATACTATTTCATGTAGTATCACGATATGTGATTTGGCCTTCATATCTTAGATTTTCGCATAATATTGCATTTTAAGCAAGTTTTCTTGCATTTTGTTTCGTACTAAATATCACCGAATTTAGCAATATTTTGACGTTTATAATCCCCCTTTTCCTTTATGTGATTTAAACAAAATATCATCGAATTAGGCAATGTTTTGCTGTTTTTCCACGTTTTTGTGAATTTCCAGTTTTTTGTTATTAATTCATTAAATATACGATAAAAATGATACAAACACATAATTGATTAGATAATAACCTAAATACTTCATTTTCAATCATCTATTTGTTTCTCGTTGAAATACTGAGTAAGATATTGAAAAGGGGAGATGTTCGGTTTTTATTGCATTTATCGACATTTCAGCCGGAATAGAGCGGTTTTACGTGTATATCTTCCGTACACGTAAAACGGAATTATATTCCGTAATATAAACGGAAAATCAAAAACATTTTAGTTAATTCTAATGAAAACACATTGATTTTTATCATTTTTATTGGAAACAACATTGCTATTTGTCATTTCTTAGATCTAAATAATACGCAACCTCGCTTTATGATTCAAAGATAAAATCCACAAATTTGGTATAATAGTGACTTTTTCACGTTTTTCATGTAGTTTGATATTGCGTAAATATATTCATTTTTACCAATATTTCCATACTTTTTCATGTAGTATCATGATATGTGATTTGGCCTTCATATCTCAGAATTTCGCATAATATTGCATTTTAAGCAAGTTTTCTTGCATTTTGTTTCGTACTAAACATCATCGAATTTAGTAATATTTTGACGTTTATCATCCCCCTTTTCCTTTATGTGATTTAAACAAAATATCATCGAATTAGGCAATATTTTGCCGTTTTTCCACATTTTTGTGAATTTTCAGTTTATTGGTATTAATTCATTATATAAACAATAAAAATGATACAAACACAAAATTTATTATATAATAACCTTAAATACTTCATTTTCAATCATCTATTTGTTTCTCGTTGAAATACTGGGTAAGATATTGAAAAGGGGAGAAGTTCCGTTTTTATTGCATATATCGACGTTTCAACCGGAATAGAGCGGTTTTACGTGTACATCTTTTTTCGGTAATATAAACGAAACATCAGGAACATTTTAATTAATTCTAATGAAAACACATTGATTTTTATCATTTGTATTGGAAACAACATTGTCATATGTCTTTTCTTGGATCTAAATAATACGAAACCTGGCTGTATGATTCGACGTTAAAATCTTGAAATTTGGAATAATATTGACTTTTTTCACGTTTTTCATGTAGTTTAATATATTATTTTTTACCAATATTTCGATACTATTTCATGTAGTATCACGATATGTGATTTGGCCTTCATATCTCAGATTTTCGCATAATATTGCATTTTAAGCAAGTTTTCTTGCATTTTGTTTCGTACTAAACATCACCGAATTTAGCAATATTTAGACGTTCATCATCCCCCTTTTCCTTTATGTGATTTAAACAAAATATCATCGAATTAGGCAATGTTTTGCTGTTTTTCCACGTTTTTGTGAATTTCCAGTTTATTGGTATTAATTCATTAAATATACGATACAAATCATACAAACACAAAATTGATTAGATAATAACCTAAAATACTCCATTCTCAATCATCTATTTGTTTCTCGTTGAAATACTGAGCAAGATATTGAAAAGGGGAGAAGTATGGTTTTTATTGCATATATCGACGTTTCAGCCGGAATAAAGCGGTTTTACGTGTACATCTTCCATCGGTAATATAAACGAAAAATCAGGAACAATCAGGAACGTTCATTCTAATGAAAACACATTGATTTTTATCATTTGTATTGGAAACAACATTGTCATGTCTTTTCTTTGATCTAAATAATACGAAACCTCGCTTTATGATTCGAAGTTAAAATCCTTAAATTTGGTTTAATAGTGACTTTTTTCACGTTTTTTATGTAGTTTGATATTACGTAAATATATTCATTTTTACCAATATTTCGATACTATTTCATGTAGTATCACGATATGTGATTTGGCCTTCAAATCTCAGAATTTTGCATAATATTGAATTTTAAGCAAGTTTTCTTGCATTTTCTTCCGTACTAAAAATCATCGTATTTAGTAATATTTTGACGTTTATCATCTCCCTTTTCCTTTATGTGATATAAACAAAATAACATCGAATTAGGCAATATTTTGCTGTTTTTCTACGTTTTTTGAGTTTCCAGTTTATTGGTATTAATTCATTAAATATTCGATACAAATCATACAAACACAAAATTGATTAGATAATAACCTAAAATACCTCATTCTCAATCATCTATTTGTTTCTCGTTGAAATACTGAGCAAGATATTGAAAAGGGGAGAAGTATGGTTTTTATTGCATATATCGACGATTCAGCCGAAATAGAGCGGTTTTACGTGTACATCTTCCATAGGTAATATAAACGAAAAATCAGGAACATTTTAGTTCATTCTAATGGAAACACATTGATTTTTATCATTTGTATTGGAAACAACATTGTCATATGTCTTTTCTTTGATCTAAATAATACGAAACCTCGCTTTATGATTCGAAGTTAAAATCCTTAAATTTGATTTAATAGTGACTTTTTCACGTTTTTCATGTAGTTTGATATTACGTAAATATATTCATTTTTACCAATATTTCGATACTATTTCATGTAGTATCACGATATGTGATTTGGCCTTCAAATCTCAGAATTTTGCATAATATTGAATTTTAAGCAAGTTTTCTTGCATTTTCTTCCGTACTAAAAATCATCGTATTTAGTAATATTTTGACGTTTATCATCTCCCTTTTCCTTTATGTGATATAAACAAAATAACATCGAATTAGGCAATATTTTGCAGTTTTTCCACGTTTTTTGAGTTTCCAGTTTATTGGTATTAATTCAATAAATATACGATAAAAATGATACAAACACAAAATTGATTATATAATAACCTTAAATACTTCATTTTCAATCATCTATTTGTTTCTCGTTGAAATACTGAGTAAGATATTGAAAAGGGGAGAAGTTCGGTTTTTAGTGCATATATCGACGTTTCAGCCGGATTAGAGCGGTTTTATATGTACATCTTCCATCGGTAATATAAACGAAAAATCAGGAACATTTTAGTTAATTCTAATGAAAACACATTGATTTTTATAATTTGTATTGGAAACAACATTGTCATATGTTTTATCTTGGATCTAAATAATACGACTCCTGGCTTTATAATTCGACGTTAAAATTTGGAATAATATTGACTTTCTTTACGTTTTTCATGTAGTTTGATATTACGTAAATATATTCATTATTACCAATATTTCGATACTATTTCATGTAGTATCACGATATGTGATTTGGCCTTCATATCTTAGATTTTCGCATAATATTGCATTTTAAGCAAGTTTTCTTGCATTTTGTTTCGTACTAAATATCACCGAATTTAGCAATATTTTGACGTTTATAATCCCCCTTTTCCTTTATGTGATTTAAACAAAATATCATCGAATTAGGCAATGTTTTGCTGTTTTTCCACGTTTTTGTGAATTTCCAGTTTTTTGTTATTAATTCATTAAATATACGATAAAAATGATACAAACACATAATTGATTAGATAATAACCTAAATACTTCATTTTCAATCATCTATTTGTTTCTCGTTGAAATACTGAGTAAGATATTGAAAAGGGGAGATGTTCGGTTTTTATTGCATTTATCGACATTTCAGCCGGAATAGAGCGGTTTTACGTGTATATCTTCCGTACACGTAAAACGGAATTATATTCCGTAATATAAACGGAAAATCAAAAACATTTTAGTTAATTCTAATGAAAACACATTGATTTTTATCATTTTTATTGGAAACAACATTGCTATTTGTCATTTCTTAGATCTAAATAATACGCAACCTCGCTTTATGATTCAAAGATAAAATCCACAAATTTGGTATAATAGTGACTTTTTCACGTTTTTCATGTAGTTTGATATTGCGTAAATATATTCATTTTTACCAATATTTCCATACTTTTTCATGTAGTATCATGATATGTGATTTGGCCTTCATATCTCAGAATTTCGCATAATATTGCATTTTAAGCAAGTTTTCTTGCATTTTGTTTCGTACTAAACATCATCGAATTTAGTAATATTTTGACGTTTATCATTCCCCTTTTCCTTTATGTGATTTAAACAAAATATCATCGAATTAGGCAATATTTTGCCGTTTTTCCACATTTTTGTGAATTTTCAGTTTATTGGTATTAATTCATTATATAAACAATAAAAATGATACAAACACAAAATTTATTATATAATAACCTTAAATACTTCATTTTCAATCATCTATTTGTTTCTCGTTGAAATACTGGGTAAGATATTGAAAAGGGGAGAAGTTCCGTTTTTATTGCATATATCGACGTTTCAACCGGAATAGAGCGGTTTTACGTGTACATCTTTTTTCGGTAATATAAACGAAACATCAGGAACATTTTAATTAATTCTAATGAAAACACATTGATTTTTATCATTTGAATTGGAAAACCATTGTCATATGTCTTTTCTTGGATCTAAATAATACGAAACCTGGCTCTATGATTCGACGTTAAAATCTTGAAATTTGGAATAATATTGACTTTTTTCACGTTTTTCATGTAGTTTAATATATTCTTTTTTACCAATATTTCGATACTATTTCATGTAGTACACGATATGTGATTTGGCCTTCATATCTCAGATTTTCGCATAATATTGCATTTTAAGCACGTTTTCTTGCATTTTGTTTGGTACGAAGCATCACCGAATTTAGCAATATTTTGACGTTTATTATCCCCCTTTTCCTTTATGTGATTTAAACAAAATATCATCGAATTAGGCAATGTTTTGCTGTTTTTCCACGTTTTTGGGAATTTAAAGTTTATTGGTATTAATTCATTAAATATACGATAAAAATGATACAAACACATAATTGATTAGATAATAACCTTAACTACTTCATTTTCAATCATCTATTTGTTTATCGTTGAAATACTGAGTAAGATATTGAAAAGAGGAGAAGTTCGGTTTTTATTGCATATATCGACGTTTCAGCCGGAATTGTGCGGTTTTACGTGTAAAACCTTCCAACGGTAATATAAACGGAAAATCAGGAACATTTTAGTTCATTCTAATGAAAACACATTGATTTTATCATTTGTATTGGAAACAACATTGTCATGTCTTTTCTTTGATCTAAATAATACGAAACCTCGCTTTATGATTCGAAGTTAAAATCCTTAAATTTGGTTTAATAGTGACTTTTTTCACGTTTTTTATGTAGTTTGATATTACGTAAATATATTCATTTTTACCAATATTTCGATACTATTTCATGTAGTATCACGATATGTGATTTGGCCTTCAAATCTCAGAATTTTGCATAATATTGAATTTTAAGCAAGTTTTCTTGCATTTTCTTCCGTACTAAAAATCATCGTATTTAGTAATATTTTGACGTTTATCATCTCCCTTTTCCTTTATGTGATATAAACAAAATAACATCGAATTAGGCAATATTTTGCAGTTTTTCCACGTTTTTTGAGTTTCCAGTTTATTGGTATTAATTCAATAAATATACGATAAAAATGATACAAACACAAAATTGATTATATAATAACCTTAAATACTTCATTTTCAATCATCTATTTGTTTCTCGTTGAAATACTGAGTAAGATATTGAAAAGGGGAGAAGTTCGGATTTTATTGCATATATCGACGATTCAGCCGAAATAGAGCGGTTTTACGTGTACATCTTCCATAGGTAATATAAACGAAAAATCAGGAACATTTTAATTAATTCTAATGAAAACACATTGATTTTTATCATTTGTATTGGAAACAACATTGTCATATGTCTTTTCTTGGATCTAAATAATACGAAACCTGGCTGTATGATTCGACGTTAAAATCTTGAAATTTGGAATAATATTGAATTTTTTCACGTTTTTCATGTAGTTTAATATATTATTTTTTACCAATATTTCGATACTATTTCATGTAGTATCACGATATGTGATTTGGCCTTCATATCTCAGATTTTCGCATAATATTGCATTTTAAGCAAGTTTTCTTGCATTTTGTTTCGTACTAAACATCACCGAATTTAGCAATATTTAGACGTTCATCATCCCCCTTTTCCTTTATGTGATTTAAACAAAATATCATCGAATTAGGCAATGTTTTGCTGTTTTTCCACGTTTTTGTGAATTTCCAGTTTATTGGTATTAATTCATTAAATATACGATACAAATCATACAAACACAAAATTGATTAGATAATAACCTAAAATACTCCATTCTCAATCATCTATTTGTTTCTCGTTGAAATACTGAGCAAGATATTGAAAAGGGGAGAAGTATGGTTTTTATTGCATATATCGACGTTTCAGCCGGAATAAAGCGGTTTTACGTGTACATCTTCCATCGGTAATATAAACGAAAAATCAGGAACAATCAGGAACGTTCATTCTAATGAAAACACATTGATTTTTATCATTTGTATTGGAAACAACATTGTCATGTCTTTTCTTTGATCTAAATAATACGAAACCTCGCTTTATGATTCGAAGTTAAAATCCTTAAATTTGGTTTAATAGTGACTTTTTTCACGTTTTTTATGTAGTTTGATATTACGTAAATATATTCATTTTTACCAATATTTCGATACTATTTCATGTAGTATCACGATATGTGATTTGGCCTTCAAATCTCAGAATTTTGCATAATATTGAATTTTAAGCAAGTTTTCTTGCATTTTCTTCCGTACTAAAAATCATCGTATTTAGTAATATTTTGACGTTTATCATCTCCCTTTTCCTTTATGTGATATAAACAAAATAACATCGAATTAGGCAATATTTTGCTGTTTTTCTACGTTTTTTGAGTTTCCAGTTTATTGGTATTAATTCATTAAATATTCGATACAAATCATACAAACACAAAATTGATTAGATAATAACCTAAAATACTCCATTCTCAATCATCTATTTGTTTCTCGTTGAAATACTGAGCAAGATATTGAAAAGGGGAGAAGTATGGTTTTTATTGCATATATCGACGATTCAGCCGAAATAGAGCGGTTTTACGTGTACATCTTCCATAGGTAATATAAACGAAAAATCAGGAACATTTTAGTTCATTCTAATGAAAACACATTGATTTTTATCATTTGTATTGGAAACAACATTGTCATATGTCTTTTCTTTGATCTAAATAATACGAAACCTCGCTTTATGATTCGAAGTTAAAATCCTTAAATTTGATTTAATAGTGACTTTTTCACGTTTTTCATGTAGTTTGATATTACGTAAATATATTCATTTTTACCAATATTTCGATACTATTTCATGTAGTATCACGATATGTGATTTGGCCTTCAAATCTCAGAATTTTGCATAATATTGAATTTTAAGCAAGATTTCTTGCATTTTCTTCCGTACTAAAAATCATCGTAATTAGTAGTATTTTGACGTTTATCATCTCCCTTTTCCTTTATGTGATATAAACAAAATAACATCGAATTAGGCAATATTTTGCAGTTTTTCCACGTTTTTTGAGTTTCCAGTTTATTGGTATTAATTCAATAAATATACGATAAAAATGATACAAACACAAAATTGATTATATAATAACCTTAAATACTTCATTTTCAATCATCTATTTGTTTCTCGTTGAAATACTGAGTAAGATATTGAAAAGGGGAGAAGTTCGGTTTTTAGTGCATATATCGACGTTTCAGCCGGATTAGAGCGGTTTTATATGTACATCTTCCATCGGTAATATAAACGAAAAATCAGGAACATTTTAGTTAATTCTAATGAAAACACATTGATTTTTATAATTTGTATTGGAAACAACATTGTCATATGTTTTATCTTGGATCTAAATAATACGACACCTGGCTTTATAATTCGACGTTAAAATTTGGAATAATATTGACTTTCTTTACGTTTTTCATGTAGTTTGATATTACGTAAATATATTCATTATTACCAATATTACGATACTATTTCATGTAGTATCACGATATGTGATTTGGCCTTCATATCTCAGATTTTCGCATAATATTGCATTTTAAGCAAGTTTTCTTGCATTTTGTTTCGTACTAAACATCACCGAATTTAGCAATATTTTGACGTTTATAATCCCCCTTTTCCTTTATGTGATTTAAACAAAATATCATCGAATTAGGCAATGTTTTGCTGTTTTTCCACGTTTTTGTGAATTTCCAGTTTTTTGTTATTAATTCATTAAATATACGATAAAAATGATACAAACACATAATTGATTAGATAATAACCTAAATACTTCATTTTCAATCATCTATTTGTTTCTCGTTGAAATACTGAGTAAGATATTGAAAAGGGGAGATGTTCGGTTTTTATTGCATTTATCGACATTTCAGCCGGAATAGAGCGGTTTTACGTGTATATCTTCCGTACACGTAAAACGGAATTATATTCCGTAATATAAACGGAAAATCAAAAACATTTTAGTTAATTCTAATGAAAACACATTGATTTTTATCATTTTTATTGGAAACAACATTGCTATTTGTCATTTCTTAGATCTAAATAATACGCAACCTCGCTTTATGATTCAAAGATAAAATCCACAAATTTGGTATAATAGTGACTTTTTCACGTTTTTCATGTAGTTTGATATTGCGTAAATATATTCATTTTTACCAATATTTCCATACTTTTTCATGTAGTATCATGATATGTGATTTGGCCTTCATATCTCAGAATTTCGCATAATATTGCATTTTAAGCAAGTTTTCTTGCATTTTGTTTCGTACTAAACATCATCGAATTTAGTAATATTTTGACGTTTATCATCCCCCTTTTCCTTTATGTGATTTAAACAAAATATCATCGAATTAGGCAATATTTTGCCGTTTTTCCACATTTTTGTGAATTTTCAGTTTATTGGTATTAATTCATTATATAAACAATAAAAATGATACAAACACAAAATTTATTATATAATAACCTTAAATACTTCATTTTCAATCATCTATTTGTTTCTCGTTGAAATACTGGGTAAGATATTGAAAAGGGGAGAAGTTCCGTTTTTATTGCATATATCGACGTTTCAACCGGAATAGAGCGGTTTTACGTGTACATCTTTTTTCGGTAATATAAACGAAACATCAGGAACATTTTAATTAATTCTAATGAAAACACATTGATTTTTATCATTTGAATTGGAAAAAACATTGTCATATGTCTTTTCTTGGATCTAAATAATACGAAACCTGGCTCTATGATTCGACGTTAAAATCTTGAAATTTGGAATAATATTGACTTTTTTCACGTTTTTCATGTAGTTTAATATATTCTTTTTTACCAATATTTCGATACTATTTCATGTAGTACACGATATGTGATTTGGCCTTCATATCTCAGATTTTCGCATAATATTGCATTTTAAGCACGTTTTCTTGCATTTTGTTTGGTACGAAACATCACCGAATTTAGCAATATTTTGACGTTTATTATCCCCCTTTTCCTTTATGTGATTTAAACAAAATATCATCGAATTAGGCAATGTTTTGCTGTTTTTCCACGTTTTTGGGAATTTAAAGTTTATTGGTATTAATTCATTAAATATACGATAAAAATGATACAAACACATAATTGATTAGATAATAACCTTAACTACTTCATTTTCAATCATCTATTTGTTTATCGTTGAAATACTGAGTAAGATATTGAAAAGAGGAGAAGTTCGGTTTTTATTGCATATATCGACGTTTCAGCCGGAATTGTGCGGTTTTACGTGTAAAACCTTCCAACGGTAATATAAACGGAAAATCAGGAACATTTTAGTTCATTCTAATGAAAACACATTGATTTTATCATTTGTATTGGAAACAACATTGTCATGTCTTTTCTTTGATCTAAATAATACGAAACCTCGCTTTATGATTCGAAGTTAAAATCCTTAAATTTGGTTTAATAGTGACTTTTTTCACGTTTTTTATGTAGTTTGATATTACGTAAATATATTCATTTTTACCAATATTTCGATACTATTTCATGTAGTATCACGATATGTGATTTGGCCTTCAAATCTCAGAATTTTGCATAATATTGAATTTTAAGCAAGTTTTCTTGCATTTTCTTCCGTACTAAAAATCATCGTATTTAGTAATATTTTGACGTTTATCATCTCCCTATTCCTTTATGTGATATAAACAAAATAACATCGAATTAGGCAATATTTTGCAGTTTTTCCACGTTTTTTGAGTTTCCAGTTTATTGGTATTAATTCAATAAATATACGATAAAAATGATACAAACACAAAATTGATTATATAATAACCTTAAATACTTCATTTTCAATCATCTATTTGTTTCTCGTTGAAATACTGAGTAAGATATTGAAAAGGGGAGAAGTTCGGATTTTATTGCATATATCGACGATTCAGCCGAAATAGAGCGGTTTTACGTGTACATCTTCCATAGGTAATATAAACGAAAAATCAGGAACATTTTAATTAATTCTAATGAAAACACATTGATTTTTATCATTTGTATTGGAAACAACATTGTCATATGTCTTTTCTTGGATCTAAATAATACGAAACCTGGCTGTATGATTCGACGTTAAAATCTTGAAATTTGGAATAATATTGAATTTTTTCACGTTTTTCATGTAGTTTAATATATTATTTTTTACCAATATTTCGATACTATTTCATGTAGTATCACGATATGTGATTTGGCCTTCATATCTCAGATTTTCGCATAATATTGCATTTTAAGCAAGTTTTCTTGCATTTTGTTTCGTACTAAACATCACCGAATTTAGCAATATTTAGACGTTCATCATCCCCCTTTTCCTTTATGTGATTTAAACAAAATATCATCGAATTAGGCAATGTTTTGCTGTTTTTCCACGTTTTTGTGAATTTCCAGTTTATTGGTATTAATTCATTAAATATACGATACAAATCATACAAACACAAAATTGATTAGATAATAACCTAAAATACTCCATTCTCAATCATCTATTTGTTTCTCGTTGAAATACTGAGCAAGATATTGAAAAGGGGAGAAGTATGGTTTTTATTGCATATATCGACGTTTCAGCCGGAATAAAGCGGTTTTACGTGTACATCTTCCATCGGTAATATAAACGAAAAATCAGGAACAATCAGGAACGTTCATTCTAATGAAAACACATTGATTTTTATCATTTGTATTGGAAACAACATTGTCATGTCTTTTCTTTGATCTAAATAATACGAAACCTCGCTTTATGATTCGAAGTTAAAATCCTTAAATTTGGTTTAATAGTGACTTTTTTCACGTTTTTTATGTAGTTTGATATTACGTAAATATATTCATTTTTACCAATATTTCGATACTATTTCATGTAGTATCACGATATGTGATTTGGCCTTCAAATCTCAGAATTTTGCATAATATTGAATTTTAAGCAAGTTTTCTTGCATTTTCTTCCGTACTAAAAATCATCGTATTTAGTAATATTTTGACGTTTATCATCTCCCTTTTCCTTTATGTGATATAAACAAAATAACATCGAATTAGGCAATATTTTGCTGTTTTTCTACGTTTTTTGAGTTTCCAGTTTATTGGTATTAATTCATTAAATATTCGATACAAATCATACAAACACAAAATTGATTAGATAATAACCTAAAATACTCCATTCTCAATCATCTATTTGTTTCTCGTTGAAATACTGAGCAAGATATTGAAAAGGGGAGAAGTATGGTTTTTATTGCATATATCGACGATTCAGCCGAAATAGAGCGGTTTTACGTGTACATCTTCCATAGGTAATATAAACGAAAAATCAGGAACATTTTAGTTCATTCTAATGAAAACACATTGATTTTTATCATTTGTATTGGAAACAACATTGTCATATGTCTTTTCTTTGATCTAAATAATACGAAACCTCGCTTTATGATTCGAAGTTAAAATCCTTAAATTTGATTTAATAGTGACTTTTTCACGTTTTTCATGTAGTTTGATATTACGTAAATATATTCATTTTTACCAATATTTCGATACTATTTCATGTAGTATCACGATATGTGATTTGGCCTTCAAATCTCAGAATTTTGCATAATATTGAATTTTAAGCAAGATTTCTTGCATTTTCTTCCGTACTAAAAATCATCGTAATTAGTAGTATTTTGACGTTTATCATCTCCCTTTTCCTTTATGTGATATAAACAAAATAACATCGAATTAGGCAATATTTTGCAGTTTTTCCACGTTTTTTGAGTTTCCAGTTTATTGGTATTAATTCAATAAATATACGATAAAAATGATACAAACACAAAATTGATTATATAATAACCTTAAATACTTCATTTTCAATCATCAATTTGTTTCTCGTTGAAATACTGAGTAAGATATTGAAAAGGGGAGAAGTTCGGTTTTTAGTGCATATATCGACGTTTCAGCCGGATTAGAGCGGTTTTATATGTACATCTTCCATCGGTAATATAAACGAAAAATCAGGAACATTTTAGTTAATTCTAATGAAAACACATTGATTTTTATAATTTGTATTGGAAACAACATTGTCATATGTTTTATCTTGGATCTAAATAATACGACACCTGGCTTTATAATTCGACGTTAAAATTTGGAATAATATTGACTTTCTTTACGTTTTTCATGTAGTTTGATATTACGTAAATATATTCATTATTACCAATATTTCGATACTATTTCATGTAGTATCACGATATGTGATTTGGCCTTCATATCTCAGATTTTCGCATAATATTGCATTTTAAGCAAGTTTTCTTGCATTTTGTTTCGTACTAAACATCACCGAATTTAGCAATATTTTGACGTTTATAATCCCCCTTTTCCTTTATGTGATTTAAACAAAATATCATCGAATTAGGCAATGTTTTGCTGTTTTTCCACGTTTTTGTGAATTTCCAGTTTTTTGTTATTAATTCATTAAATATACGATAAAAATGATACAAACACATAATTGATTAGATAATAACCTAAATACTTCATTTTCAATCATCTATTTGTTTCTCGTTGAAATACTGAGTAAGATATTGAAAAGGGGAGATGTTCGGTTTTTATTGCATTTATCGACATTTCAGCCGGAATAGAGCGGTTTTACGTGTATATCTTCCGTACACGTAAAACGGAATTATATTCCGTAATATAAACGGAAAATCAAAAACATTTTAGTTAATTCTAATGAAAACACATTGATTTTTATCATTTTTATTGGAAACAACATTGCTATTTGTCATTTCTTAGATCTAAATAATACGCAACCTCGCTTTATGATTCAAAGATAAAATCCACAAATTTGGTATAATAGTGACTTTTTCACGTTTTTCATGTAGTTTGATATTGCGTAAATATATTCATTTTTACCAATATTTCCATACTTTTTCATGTAGTATCATGATATGTGATTTGGCCTTCATATCTCAGAATTTCGCATAATATTGCATTTTAAGCAAGTTTTCTTGCATTTTGTTTCGTACTAAACATCATCGAATTTAGTAATATTTTGACGTTTATCATCCCCCTTTTCCTTTATGTGATTTAAACAAAATATCATCGAATTAGGCAATATTTTGCCGTTTTTCCACATTTTTGTGAATTTTCAGTTTATTGGTATTAATTCATTATATAAACAATAAAAATGATACAAACACAAAATTTATTATATAATAACCTTAAATACTTCATTTTCAATCATCTATTTGTTTCTCGTTGAAATACTGGGTAAGATATTGAAAAGGGGAGAAGTTCCGTTTTTATTGCATATATCGACGTTTCAACCGGAATAGAGCGGTTTTACGTGTACATCTTTTTTCGGTAATATAAACGAAACATCAGGAACATTTTAATTAATTCTAATGAAAACACATTGATTTTTATCATTTGAATTGGAAAAAACATTGTCATATGTCTTTTCTTGGATCTAAATAATACGAAACCTGGCTCTATGATTCGACGTTAAAATCTTGAAATTTGGAATAATATTGACTTTTTTCACGTTTTTCATGTAGTTTAATATATTCTTTTTTACCAATATTTCGATACTATTTCATGTAGTACACGATATGTGATTTGGCCTTCATATCTCAGATTTTCGCATAATATTGCATTTTAAGCACGTTTTCTTGCATTTTGTTTGGTACGAAACATCACCGAATTTAGCAATATTTTGACGTTTATTATCCCCCTTTTCCTTTATGTGATTTAAACAAAATATCATCGAATTAGGCAATGTTTTGCTGTTTTTCCACGTTTTTGGGAATTTAAAGTTTATTGGTATTAATTCATTAAATATACGATAAAAATGATACAAACACATAATTGATTAGATAATAACCTTAACTACTTCATTTTCAATCATCTATTTGTTTATCGTTGAAATACTGAGTAAGATATTGAAAAGAGGAGAAGTTCGGTTTTTATTGCATATATCGACGTTTCAGCCGGAATTGTGCGGTTTTACGTGTAAAACCTTCCAACGGTAATATAAACGGAAAATCAGGAACATTTTAGTTCATTCTAATGAAAACACATTGATTTTATCATTTGTATTGGAAACAACACTGTCATGTCTTTTCTTTGATCTAAATAATACGAAACCTCGCTTTATGATTCGAAGTTAAAATCCTTAAATTTGGTTTAATAGTGACTTTTTTCACGTTTTTTATGTAGTTTGATATTACGTAAATATATTCATTTTTACCAATATTTCGATACTATTTCATGTAGTATCACGATATGTGATTTGGCCTTCAAATCTCAGAATTTTGCATAATATTGAATTTTAAGCAAGTTTTCTTGCATTTTCTTCCGTACTAAAAATCATCGTATTTAGTAATATTTTGACGTTTATCATCTCCCTTTTCCTTTATGTGATATAAACAAAATAACATCGAATTAGGCAATATTTTGCAGTTTTTCCACGTTTTTTGAGTTTCCAGTTTATTGGTATTAATTCAATAAATATACGATAAAAATGATACAAACACAAAATTGATTATATAATAACCTTAAATACTTCATTTTCAATCATCTATTTGTTTCTCGTTGAAATACTGAGTAAGATATTGAAAAGGGGAGAAGTTCGGATTTTATTGCATATATCGACGATTCAGCCGAAATAGAGCGGTTTTACGTGTACATCTTCCATAGGTAATATAAACGAAAAATCAGGAACATTTTAATTAATTCTAATGAAAACACATTGATTTTTATCATTTGTATTGGAAACAACATTGTCATATGTCTTTTCTTGGATCTAAATAATACGAAACCTGGCTGTATGATTCGACGTTAAAATCTTGAAATTTGGAATAATATTGAATTTTTTCACGTTTTTCATGTAGTTTAATATATTATTTTTTACCAATATTTCGATACTATTTCATGTAGTATCACGATATGTGATTTGGCCTTCATATCTCAGATTTTCGCATAATATTGCATTTTAAGCAAGTTTTCTTGCATTTTGTTTCGTACTAAACATCACCGAATTTAGCAATATTTAGACGTTCATCATCCCCCTTTTCCTTTATGTGATTTAAACAAAATATCATCGAATTAGGCAATGTTTTGCTGTTTTTCCACGTTTTTGTGAATTTCCAGTTTATTGGTATTAATTCATTAAATATACGATACAAATCATACAAACACAAAATTGATTAGATAATAACCTAAAATACTCCATTCTCAATCATCTATTTGTTTCTCGTTGAAATACTGAGCAAGATATTGAAAAGGGGAGAAGTATGGTTTTTATTGCATATATCGACGTTTCAGCCGGAATAAAGCGGTTTTACGTGTACATCTTCCATCGGTAATATAAACGAAAAATCAGGAACAATCAGGAACGTTCATTCTAATGAAAACACATTGATTTTTATCATTTGTATTGGAAACAACATTGTCATGTCTTTTCTTTGATCTAAATAATACGAAACCTCGCTTTATGATTCGAAGTTAAAATCCTTAACTTTGGTTTAATAGTGACTTTTTTCACGTTTTTTATGTAGTTTGATATTACGTAAATATATTCATTTTTACCAATATTTCGATACTATTTCATGTAGTATCACGATATGTGATTTGGCCTTCAAATCTCAGAATTTTGCATAATATTGAATTTTAAGCAAGTTTTCTTGCATTTTCTTCCGTACTAAAAATCATCGTATTTAGTAATATTTTGACGTTTATCATCTCCCTTTTCCTTTATGTGATATAAACAAAATAACATCGAATTAGGCAATATTTTGCTGTTTTTCTACGTTTTTTGAGTTTCCAGTTTATTGGTATTAATTCATTAAATATTCGATACAAATCATACAAACACAAAATTGATTAGATAATAACCTAAAATACTCCATTCTCAATCATCTATTTGTTTCTCGTTGAAATACTGAGCAAGATATTGAAAAGGGGAGAAGTATGGTTTTTATTGCATATATCGACGATTCAGCCGAAATAGAGCGGTTTTACGTGTACATCTTCCATAGGTAATATAAACGAAAAATCAGGAACATTTTAGTTCATTCTAATGAAAACACATTGATTTTTATCATTTGTATTGGAAACAACATTGTCATATGTCTTTTCTTTGATCTAAATAATACGAAACCTCGCTTTATGATTCGAAGTTAAAATCCTTAAATTTGATTTAATAGTGACTTTTTCACGTTTTTCATGTAGTTTGATATTACGTAAATATATTCATTTTTACCAATATTTCGATACTATTTCATGTAGTATCACGATATGTGATTTGGCCTTCAAATCTCAGAATTTTGCATAATATTGAATTTTAAGCAAGATTTCTTGCATTTTCTTCCGTACTAAAAATCATCGTAATTAGTAGTATTTTGACGTTTATCATCTCCCTTTTCCTTTATGTGATATAAACAAAATAACATCGAATTAGGCAATATTTTGCAGTTTTTCCACGTTTTTTGAGTTTCCAGTTTATTGGTATTAATTCAATAAATATACGATAAAAATGATACAAACACAAAATTGATTATATAATAACCTTAAATACTTCATTTTCAATCATCTATTTGTTTCTCGTTGAAATACTGAGTAAGATATTGAAAAGGGGAGAAGTTCGGTTTTTAGTGCATATATCGACGTTTCAGCCGGATTAGAGCGGTTTTATATGTGCATCTTCCATCGGTAATATAAACGAAAAATCAGGAACATTTTAGTTAATTCTAATGAAAACACATTGATTTTTATAATTTGTATTGGAAACAACATTGTCATATGTTTTATCTTGGATCTAAATAATACGACACCTGGCTTTATAATTCGACGTTAAAATTTGGAATAATATTGACTTTCTTTACGTTTTTCATGTAGTTTGATATTACGTAAATATATTCATTATTACCAATATTTCGATACTATTTCATGTAGTATCACGATATGTGATTTGGCCTTCATATCTCAGATTTTCGCATAATATTGCATTTTAAGCAAGTTTTCTTGCATTTTGTTTCGTACTAAACATCACCGAATTTAGCAATATTTTGACGTTTATAATCCCCCTTTTCCTTTATGTGATTTAAACAAAATATCATCGAATTAGGCAATGTTTTGCTGTTTTTCCACGTTTTTGTGAATTTCCAGTTTTTTGTTATTAATTCATTAAATATACGATAAAAATGATACAAACACATAATTGATTAGATAATAACCTAAATACTTCATTTTCAATCATCTATTTGTTTCTCGTTGAAATACTGAGTAAGATATTGAAAAGGGGAGATGTTCGGTTTTTATTGCATTTATCGACATTTCAGCCGGAATAGAACGGTTTTACGTGTATATCTTCCGTACACGTAAAACGGAATTATATTCCGTAATATAAACGGAAAATCAAAAACATTTTAGTTAATTCTAATGAAAACACATTGATTTTTATCATTTTTATTGGAAACAACATTGCTATTTGTCATTTCTTAGATCTAAATAATACGCAACCTCGCTTTATGATTCAAAGATAAAATCCACAAATTTGGTATAATAGTGACTTTTTCACGTTTTTCATGTAGTTTGATATTGCGTAAATATATTCATTTTTACCAATATTTCCATACTTTTTCATGTAGTATCATGATATGTGATTTGGCCTTCATATCTCAGAATTTCGCATAATATTGCATTTTAAGCAAGTTTTCTTGCATTTTGTTTCGTACTAAACATCATCGAATTTAGTAATATTTTGACGTTTATCATCCCCCTTTTCCTTTATGTGATTTAAACAAAATATCATCGAATTAGGCAATATTTTGCCGTTTTTCCACATTTTTGTGAATTTTCAGTTTATTGGTATTAATTCATTATATAAACAATAAAAATGATACAAACACAAAATTTATTATATAATAACCTTAAATACTTCATTTTCAATCATCTATTTGTTTCTTGTTTAAATACTGGGTAAGATATTGAAAAGGGGAGAAGTTCCGTTTTTATTGCATATATCGACGTTTCAACCGGAATAGAGCGGTTTTACGTGTACATCTTTTTTCGGTAATATAAACGAAACATCAGGAACATTTTAATTAATTCTAATGAAAACACATTGATTTTTATCATTTGAATTGGAAAAAACATTGTCATATGTCTTTTCTTGGATCTAAATAATACGAAACCTGGCTCTATGATTCGACGTTAAAATCTTGAAATTTGGAATAATATTGACTTTTTTCACGTTTTTCATGTAGTTTAATATATTCTTTTTTACCAATATTTCGATACTATTTCATGTAGTACACGATATGTGATTTGGCCTTCATATCTCAGATTTTCGCATAATATTGCATTTTAAGCACGTTTTCTTGCATTTTGTTTGGTACGAAACATCACCGAATTTAGCAATATTTTGACGTTTATTATCCCCCTTTTCCTTTATGTGATTTAAACAAAATATCATCGAATTAGGCAATGTTTTGCTGTTTTTCCACGTTTTTGGGAATTTAAAGTTTATTGGTATTAATTCATTAAATATACGATAAAAATGATACAAACACATAATTGATTAGATAATAACCTTAAATACTTCATTTTCAATCATCTATTTGTTTCTCGTTGAAATACTGAGTAAGATATTGAAAAGGTGAGAAGTTCGGTTTTTATTGCATATATCGACGTTTCAGCTGGATTAGAGCGGTTTTACGAGTACATCTTCCATCGGTAATATTAACGGAAAATCAGGAACATTTTAGTTAATTCTAATGAAAACAAATTGATTTTTATCATTTGTATTGAAAACAACATTGTCATATGTCTTTTCTTGGATCTAAATAATATGAAACCTGGCTCTATGATTCGACGATAAAATCCTCAAATTTGGAATAATATTGACTTTTTTCACGTTTTTCATGTATTTTGATATTACGTAAATATATTCATTTTTACCAATATTTCGATACTATTTCATGTAGTATCACGATATGTGATTTGGTCTTGAAATCTCAGAATTTCGCATAATATTGCATTTTAAGCAAGTTTTCTTGCATTTTCTTCCGTACTAAAAATCATCGAATTTAGTAATATTTTGACGTTTATCATCTCCCTTTTCCTTTATGTGATATAAACAAAATATCATCAAATTAGGCAATATTTTGCTGTTTTTCCACGTTTTTTGAAATTCCAGTTTATTAGTATTTATTCAATAAATATACGATAAAAATGATACAAACACAAAATTGATTATATAATTACCTTAAATACTTCATTTTCAATCATCTATTTGTTCCTCGTTGAAATACTGAGTAAGATATTGGTAAGGGGGAGAAGTTCGGTTTTTATTGCATATATCGACGTTTCTGCCGGAATAGAGCGGTTTTACGTGTACATCTTCCATCGGTAATATAAACGAAAAATCAGGAACATTTTAATTAATTCTAATGAAAACACATTGATTTTTATCATTTGTATTGGAAACAACATTGTCATATGTCTTTTCTTGGATCTAAATAATACGAAACCTCGCTTTATGATTCGAAGTTAAAATCCTTAAATTTGGTTTAATAGTGACTTTTTTCACGTTTTTCATGTAGTTTGATATTACGTAAATATATTCTATTTTACCAATATTTCGATACTTTTTCATGTAATATCACGATATGTGATTTGGCCTTCAAATCTCAGAATTTCGCTATATATTGCATTTTAAGCCAGTTTTCTTGCATTTTGTTTCGTACTATAAATCATCGAATTTAGTTATATGTTGACGTTTGTCATCCTCTTTTCCTTTATGTAATTTAAACAAAATATCATCGAATTAGGCAATATTTTGCCGTTTTTCAAGGTTTTGGTGAATTTTCAGTTTATTGTTATTAATTCATTAAATATACGATAAAAATGATGCAAACACGTAATAGATTAGAAAATAATCTTAAATACCTCATTTTTAATCAACTATTTGTTTCTCGTTAAAATACTGAGTAAGATATTGAAAAGGGGAGAAGTTCGGTTTTTATTGCATATATCGACGTTTCATTTGGAATTGAACGGTTTTACGTGTACATCTTCCGTCGGTAATATAAACGGAAAATCAGGAACATTTTAGGTAATTCTAATGAAAACACATTGATTTTTATCATTTGTATTGGAAACAACATTTTCATATGTCTTTTCTTGGATCTAAATAATACGAAACCTCGCTTTATGATTCGCATGTAAAATCCTCAAATTTGGTATAATATTGACTTTTTTCACGTTTTTCATGTAGTTTGATATTACGTAAATATATTCATTTTTTCCAATATTTCGATATTATTTCATGTAGTATCACGATATGTGATTTGGCCTTTATATATCAGATTTTCGCATAATATTGCATTTTAGGCAAGTTTTCTTGCGTTTTGTTTCGTACAAAATATCATCGAATTTAGCAATGTTTTGACGTTTATCATCTCCCTTTTCTTTTTTGTGATTTAAACAAAATATCATCGAATTAGGCAATATTTTGCCGTTTTTCCACGTTTTTTTGTGATTTTCCAGTTTATTGGTATTAATTCATTAAATATACGATAAAAATGGTACAAACACATAATTGATTAGATAATATCCTTAATTACTTCATTTTCAATCATCTTTTTGTTTCTCGTTTAAATACTAAGTAAGATATTGAAATGGGAAGTTCGGTTTTTATTGTATATATCGACGTTACAGCCGGAATAGAGCGGTTTTACGAGTACATCTTCCATCGGTAATATTAGCGGAAAATCAGGAACATTTTAGTTAATTCTAATGAAAACACATTGATTTTTATCATTTGTATTGGAAACAACATTGTCATATGTCTTTTCTTGGATCTAAATAATACGAAACCTGGCTCTATCATTCGACGTTAAAATCCTGAAATTTGGAATAATATTGACTTTTTTCACGTTTCTCATGTAGTTTGATATTTCGTAAATATATTCATTTTTACCAATATTTCGATACTATTTCATGTAGTATCTCGATATGTAATTTGGCCTTCAAATCTCAGAATTTCGCATAATATTGCATTTTAAGCAAGTTTTCTTGTATTTCCTTCCGTACTAAATATCATCGAATTTAGTAATATTTTGACGTTTATCATCTTCCTTTTCTTTATGTGATATAAACAAAATATCATCGAATTAGGCAATATTTTGCTGTTTTTCCATATTTTTGAGATTCCAGTTTATTGGTATTAATTCAATATATATACGATAAAAATGATACAAACACAAAATTGATTATATAATAACCTTAAATACTTCATTTTCAATCATCTATTTGTTTCTCGTTGAAATACTGAGTAAGATATTGAAAAGGGGGAGAAGTTCGGTTTTTATTGCATATATCGACGTTTCAGCCGGAATAGAGCAGTTTTACGTGTACATCTTCCATAGGTAATATAAACGAAAAATCAGGAACATTTTAATTATTTCCAATGAAAACACATTGATTTTTATCATTTGTATTGGAAACAACATTGTCATATGTCTTTTCTTGGATCTAAATAATACGAAACCTGGCTCTATGATTCGACGTTAAAATCCTGAATTTGGAATAATATTGACTTTTTTCACGTTTTTCATATAGTTTGATATTACGCAAATATATTCATTTTTATCAATATTTCGATACTATTTCATTTAAATCACGATATGTGATTTAACTTTCAAATCTCAGAAATTCACATAATATTGCATTTTAAGCAAGTTTTCTTGCATTTTCTTCCGTACTAAAAATAATCGAATTTAGTAATATTTTGACGTTTATCATCTCCCTTTTCTTTTTTGTGATTTAAACAAAATATCATCGAATTAGGCAATATTTTGCCGTTTTTCTACGTTTTTGTGAGTTTTCAGTTTATTGGTATTAATTCATTAAATATACGATAAAAATGATGCAAACACGTAATTGATTAGATAATAAACTTAAATACTTCATATTCAATCATCTATTTGTCTCTCGTTGAAATACTGAGTAAGATATTGAAAAGGGGAGTAATTCGGTTTTTATTGCATATATCGACGTTTCAGCTGGAATTGTGCGGTTTTACGTGTCCATCTTCTATCGATAACATAAACGGAAAATCAGGAACATTTTAGTTAATTCTAATGAAAACACATTGATTTTTATCATTTGTATTGGAAACAACAATTTCATATGTCTTTTCTTGGATATAAATAATACGAAACCTCGCTTGATGATCCGAAGCTAAAATCCTCAAATTTGGTATAATAGTTACTTTTTTCCCGTTTTTCATGTAGTTTGATATTATGCAAATATATTCATTTTTACCAATATTTCGATACTATTTCATGTAGTATCACGATATTTGATTTGGCCTTCATATTTCAGAATTTCGAATAGTATTGCATTTTAAGCAAGTTTTCTTGCATTTTCTTTCGTACTAAAAATCATCGAATTTAGTAATATTTTGACATTTATGATCTCCCTTTTCCTTTATGTGATATAAACAAAATATCATCGAATTAGGCAATATTTTGCTATTTTTACGCATTTTTGTGAATTTCCAGTTTATTGGTATTAATTCATTAAATATACGATAAAAATGATACAAACACAAAATTGATTATATAATAACCATAAATACTTCATTTTCAATCATCTATTTGTTTCTCGTTGAAATACTGTGTAAGATATTGAAAAGGGGAGAAGTTCGGTTTTTATTGCATATATTGACGTTTCAGCCGGAATAGAGCAGTTTTACGTGTACATCTTCCATCGGTAATATAAACGAAAAATCAAGAACATTTTAGTTAATTCTAATGAAAACAAATTGATTTTTATCATTTGTATTGGAAACAACATTGTCATATGTCTTTTCTTGGATCTAAATAATACGAAACCTCGCTCTATGATTCGACGTTAAAATTCTCAAATTTATAATAATATTGACTTTTTCACGTTTTTCATGTAGTTTGATATTACGTAAATATTTTCATTTTTACCAATATTTCGATACTATTTCATGTAGAATCACGATATGGTATTTGGCCTTCATATCTCGCCTAATATTGCATTTAAGCAAGTTTTCTTGTATTTTGTTTCGCACCAAACATCATCGAATTTAGCAATATATTGACGTTTATCATATCCATTTCCTTTATGTGATTTAAACAAAATATCGAATTAGGCAATATTTTGCCGTTTTTCTACGTTTTTGTGAATTTTCAGTTTATTGGTATTAATTCATTAAATATACGATAAAAATGATGCAAACACGTAATTAATTAGATAATAAACGTAAATACTTCATCTTCAATCATCTATTTGTTTCTCGTTGAAATACTGAGTAGGATATTGAAAAGGGGAGAAATTCGGTTTGTATTGCATATATTGACCTTTCAGCTGGAATTGTGCGGTTTTGCGTGTACATCTTCTATCGGTAATATAAACGGAAAATCAGGAACGTTTTAGTTAATTCTAATGAAAACACATTGATTTTTATCATTTGTATTGGAAACAACATTGTCATATGTCTTTTCTTGGATCTAAAAACTACGAAACCTCGCTTTATGATTCGAAGTTAAAATCTTTAAATTTGGTTTGATAGTGACTTTTTTCACGTTTTTCATGTGGTTTGATATTACGTAAATATAATCATTTTTACCAATATTTCGATACTTTTTCTTGTAATATCACGATATGTGATTTGGCCTTCAAATCTCAGAATTTCGCATATTGCATTTTAAGCGAGTTTTCTTGCATTTTGTTTCGTACTATAATTCATCGAATTTAGTAATATGTTGACGTTTGTCATCCTCTTTTCCTTTATGTGATTTAAACAAAATATCATCGAATTAGGCAATATTTTGCCGTTTTTCAAGGTTTTTGTTAATTTTCAGTTTATTGTTATTAATTCATTAAATATACGATAAAAATGATTCAAACACGTAATAGATTAGAAATTAATCTTAAATACCTCATTTTTAATGAACTATTTGTTTCTCGTTATAATAGTGAGTAAGATATTGAAAAGGGGAGAAGTTCCGTTTATATTGCATATATCGACGTTTCATCTGGAATTGAACGGTTTTACGTGTACATCTTCCATCGGTAATATAAACGGAAAATCAGGAACATTTTAGGTACTTCTAATACATACATACAGGTACTTCTAATAGGTACACATGGATTTTTATCATTTGTATTGGAAACAACAATTTCATATGTCTTTTTTTGGATATAAATAATACGAAACCTCGCTTTATGATCCGAAGGTAAAATCCTCAAATTTGGTAAATTAGTGACTTTTTTCACGTTTTTCATGTAGTTTGATATTACTTACATATATTCATTTTTACCAATATTTCGATTCTATTTCATGTAGTATCTCGATATGTAATTTGGCCTTCAAATCTCAGAATTTCGCATAATATTGCATTTTAAGCAAGTTTTCTTGTATTTTCTTCCGTACTAAAAATCATCGAATTTAGTAATATTTTGACGTTTATCATCTTCCTTTTCTTTATGTGATATAAACAAAATATCATCGAATTAGGCAATATTTTGCTGTTTTTCCATATTTTTGAGATTCCAGTTTATTGGTATTAATTCAATATATATACGATAAAAATGATACAAACACAAAATTGATTATATAATAACCTTAAATACTTCATTTTCAATCATCTATTTGTTTCTCGTTGAAATACTGAGTAAGATATTGAAAAGGGGGAGAAGTTCGGTTTTTATTGCATATATCGACGTTTCAGCCGGAATAGAGCAGTTTTACGTGTACATCTTCCATAGGTAATATAAACGAAAAATCAGGAACATTTTAATTATTTCCAATGAAAACACATTGATTTTTATCATTTGTATTGGAAACAACATTGTCATATGTCTTTTCTTGGATCTAAATAATACGAAACCTGGCTCTATGATTCGACGTTAAAATCCTGAATTTGGAATAATATTGACTTTTTTCACGTTTTTCATATAGTTTGATATTACGTAAATATATACATTTTTATCAATATTTCGATACTATTTCATTTAAATCACGATATGTGATTTAACTTTCAAATCTCAGAAATTCACATAATATTGCATTTTAAGCAAGTTTTCTTGCATTTTCTTCCGTACTAAAAATAATCGAATTTAGTAATATTTTGACGTTTATCATCTCCCTTTTCTTTTTTGTGATTTAAACAAAATATCATCGAATTAGGCAATATTTTGCCGTTTTTCTACGTTTTTGTGAGTTTTCAGTTTATTGGTATTAATTCATTAAATATACGATAAAAATGATGCAAACAAGTAATTGATTAGATAATAAACTTAAATACTTCATATTCAATCATCTATTTGTCTCTCGTTGAAATACTGAGTAAGATATTGAAAAGGGGAGTAATTCGGTTTTTATTGCATATATCGACGTCTCAGCTGGAATTGTGCGGTTTTACGTGTCCATCTTCTATCGGTAACATAAACGGAAAATCAGGAACATTTTAGTTAATTCTAATGAAAACACATTGATTTTTATCATTTGTATTGGAAACAACAATTTCATATGTCTTTTCTTGGATATAAATAATACGAAACCTCGCTTGATGATCCGAAGCTAAAATCCTCAAATTTGGTATAATAGTTACTTTTTTCCCGTTTTTCATGTAGTTTGATATTATGTAAATATATTCATTTTTACCAATATTTCGATACTATTTCATGTAGTATCACGATATTTGATTTGGCCTTCATATCTCAGAATTTCGCATAATATTGCATTTTAAGCAAGTTTTCTTGCATTTTCTTTCGTACTAAAAATCATCGAATTTAGTAATATTTTGACATTTATTATCTCCCTTTTCCTTTATGTGATATAAACAAAATATCATCGAATTAGGCAATATTTTGCTATTTTTACGCATTTTTGTGAATTTCCAGTTTATTGGTATTAATTCATTAAATATACGATAAAAATGATACAAACACAAAATTGATTATATAATAACCATAAATACTTCATTTTCAATCATCTATTTGTTTCTCGTTGAAATACTGTGTAAGATATTGAAAAGGGGAGAAGTTCGGTTTTTATTGCATATATCGACGTTTCAGCCGGAATAGAGCAGTTTTACGTGTACATCTTCCATCGGTAATATAAACGAAAAATCAAGAACATTTTAGTTCATTCTAATGAAAACACATTGATTTTTATAATTTGTATTGGAAACAACATTGTCATATGTCTTTTCTTGGATCTAAAAACTACGAAACCTCGCTTTATGATTCGAAGTTAAAATCCTTAAATTTGGTTTGATAGTGACTTTTTTCACGTTTTTCATGTGGTTTGATATTACGTAAATATATTCATTTTTACCAATATTTCGATACTTTTTCATGTAATATCACGATATGTGATTTGGCCTTCAAATCTCAGAATTTCGCATATTGCATTTTAAGCGAGTTTTCTTGCATTTTGTTTCGTACTATAATTCATCGAATTTAGTAATATGTTGACGTTTGTCATCCTCTTTTCCTTTATGTGATTTACAAAATATCATCGAATTAGGCAATATTTTGCCGTTTCTCAAGGTTTTTGTTAATTTTCAGTTTATTGTTATTAAATCATTAAATATACGATAAAAATGATTCAAACACGTAATAGATTAGAAATTAATCTTAAATACCTCATTTTTAATGAACTATTTGTTTCTCGTTAAAATACTGAGTAAGATATTGAAAAGGGGAGAAGTTCCGTTTTTATTGCATATATTGACGTTTCATCTGGAATTGAACGGTTTTACGTGTACAACTTCCGTCGGTAATATAAACGGAAAATCAGGAATATTTTAGGTACTTCTAATGAAAACACATTGATTTTTATCATTTGTATTGGAAACAACAATTTCATATGTCTTTTCTTGGATATAAATAATACGAAACCTCGTTTATGATCCGAAGGTAAAATCCTCAAATTTGGTATAATAGTTACTTTTTTCACGTTTTTCATGTAAATTGATATTACGTAAATATATTCATTTTTACCAATATTTCGATACTATTTCAAGTAGTATCACGATATTTGATTTGGCCTTCATATATCAGATTTTCGCATATTATTGCATTTTAAGCAAGTTTTCTTGCGTTTTGTTTCGTACTAAATATCATCGAATTTAGCAATATTTTGACGTTTATCATCCCCTTTTCCTTTATGTGATATAAACAAAATATCATCGAATTAGACAATATTTTGCCGTTTTTCCACGTTTTTGTGAGTTTTCAGTTTATTGGTATTAATTCATTAAATATACGATAAAAATGATGCAAACACGTAATTGATTATTAGATAATAAACTTAAATACTTCATATTCAATCATATATTTGTCTCTCGTTGAAATACTGAGTAAGATATTGAAAAGGGGAGTAATTCGGTTTTTATTGCATATATCGACGTTTCAGCTGGAATTGTGCGGTTTTACGTGTCCATTTTCTATCGGTAATATAAACGGAAAATCAGGAACATTTTAGTTAATTCTAATGAAAACACATTGATTTTTATCATTTGTATAGGAAACAACAATTTCATATGTCTTTTCTTGGATATAAATAATTCGAAACCTCGCTTGATGATCCGAAGCTAAAATCCTCAAATTTGGTATAATAGTTACTTTTTTCCCGTTTTTCATGTAGTTTGATATTATGTAAATATATTTATTTTTACCAATATTTCGATACTATTTCATTTAGTATCACGATATTTGATTTGGCCTTCATATCTCAGAATTTCGCATAATATTGCATTTTAAGCAAGTTTTCTTGCATTTTGTTTCGTACTAAAAATCATCGAATTTAGTAATATTTTGACATTTATTATCTCCCTTTTCCTTTATGTGATATAAACAAAATATCATCGAATTAGGCAATATTTTGCTGTTTTTACGCGTTTTTGTGAATTTCCAGTTTATTGGTATTAATTCATTAAATATACGATAAAAACGATACAAACACAAAATTGATTATATAATTACCTTAAATACTTCATTTTCAATCATCTATTTGTTTCTCGTTGAAATACTGAGTAAGATATTGAAAAGGGGAGAAGTTCGGTTTTTATTGCATATAAAGACGTTTCAGCCGGAATAGAACAGTTTTACGTGTACATCTTCCATCGGTAATATAAACGGAAAATCAAGAACATTTTAGTTAATTCTAATAAAAACAAATTGATTTTTATCATTTGTATTGGAAACAACATTGTCATATGTCTTCTTGGATCTAAATAATACGAAACCTCGCTCTAGGATTCGACGTTAAAATTCTTAAATTTGGTTCAATAGTGACTTTTTTCACGTTTTTCATGTAGTTTCATATTACGTAAATATATTCATTTTTACCAATATTTTGATACTATTTTATGTAGTATCACGATATGTGATTTGGCCTTCAAATCTCAGTATTTCGCATAATATTGCATTTTAAGCAAGTTTTCTTGCATTTTCTTCCGTACTAAAAATCATCGAATTTAGTAATATTTTGACGTTTATCATCTCCCTTTTCCTTTATGTGATATAAACAAAATATCATCGAATTAGGCAATATTTTGCTGTTTTTCTACGTTTTTGTGAATTTCCAGTTTATTGGTATTAATTCATTAAATATACGATAAAAATTATACAAACACATAATTGATTAGATAATAACCTTAAATACTTCATTTTCAATCATCTATTTGTTTCTCGTTGAAGTACTGAGTAAGATATTGAAAAGAGGCGAAGTTCGGGTTTTATTGCATATATCGACGTTTCATCCGAAATTGTGCGGTTTTACGTGTACATCTTCCATCGGTAATATAAACGGAAAATAAGGAACATTTTAGCTAATTTTAATGAAAACAAATTGATTTTTATCATTTGTGTTGGAAACAACATTGTCAAATGTCTTTTCTTGGATCTAAATAATACGAAACCTCGCTCTATAATTCGACGGTAAAATCCTGAAATTTTGAATAATATTTACTTTTTTCACGTTTTTCACCTAGTTTGATGTTACGTAAATATATTCATTTTTACCAATATTTCGATACTATTTCATGTAGTATCACGATATGTGATTTGGCCTTCATTTATCAGATTTTCGCATAATATTGCATTTTAAGCAAGTTTCCTTGCATTCTGTTTCGTACTAAACATCACCGAATTTAGCAATATTTTGACGTTTATCATCCCCCTTTTCCTTTATGTGATATAAACAAAATATTATCGAATTAGGCAATATTTTGCTGTTTTTCCACGTTTTTGTAAATTTCCAGTTTATTGTTATTAATACATTAAATATACGATAAAAATGATACAAACACACAATTGATTAGATAATAACCTTAAATACTCCATTTTTAATCATCTATTTGTTTCTCGTTGAAATACTGAGTAAGATATTGAAAAGAGGAGAAGTTCGGTTTTTATTGCATATATTGACGTTTCAGCCGGAATTGTGCGGTTTTACGTGTACATCTTCCATCGGTAATATAAACGGAAAATCAGGAACATTTTAGTTAATTCTAATGAAAACACATTGATTTTTATCATTTGTATTGGAAACAACATTGTCATATGTCTTTTCTTGGATCTAAATAATACGAAACCTCGCTTTATGATTCGAAGTTAAAGTCCTTAAATTTGGTTTAATAGTGACTTTTTTCACGTTTCTCATGTAGTTTGATATTACGTAAATATATTCATTTTTACCAATATTTCCATACTATTTCATGTAGTATCACGATATGTGATTTGGCCTTCAAATCTCAGAATTTCGCATAATATTGCATTTTAAGCAAGTTTTCTTGCGATTTGTTTCGTACTAAACATCATCGAAATTAGCAATATTTTGACGTTTATCATCTCCCTTTTCCTTTATGTGATATAAACAAAATATCATCAAATTAGGCAATATTTTGCTGTTTTACACGTTTCTGTGAATTTTCAGTTTATTGGTATCATTAAATATACGATAAAAATGATACAAACACAAAATTGATTATATAATAACCTTAAATACTTCATCTTCAATCATCTATTTGTTTCTCGTTGAAATACTGAGTAAGATATTGAATATGGGAGAAGTTCGGTTTTTATTGCATATATCGACGTTTCAGCCGGAATAGCGCAGTTTTACGTGTACATCTTCCATCGGTAATATAAGCGAAAAATAAGGAACATTTTAATTAATTCTAATGAAAACAAATTTATTTTTATCATTTGTATTGGAAACAACATTGTTATATGTCTTTTCTTGGATCTAAATAATAAGAAATTTGGCTCTATGATTCGACGTTAAAATTCTCAAATTTGGAATAATATTGACTTTTTCACGTTTTTCATGTAGTTTGATATTACGTAAATATATTCATTTTTACCAATATTTCGATACTATTTCATGCAGTATCACGATATGTGATTTGGCCTTCATATATCAGATTTTCACATAATATTGCATTTTAAGCCAGTTTTCTTGTATTTTGTTTCGTACTAAACATAATCGAATTTAGCAATATTTTGACGTTTATCATCCCCTTTTCCTTTATGTGATATTAACAAAATATCATCGAATTAGGCAATATTTTGCCGTTTTTCCTCGTTTTTGTGAATTTTCAGTTTATTGGTATTAATTCATTAAATATACGATAGAAATGATGCAAACACGTAATTGATTAGATATTAAACTTAAATACTTCATCTTCAATCATCTATTTGCTTCTCGTAGAAATACTGAGTAAGATATTAAAAGGGGAGAAGTTCGGTTCTTATCGCATATATCGACGTTTCAGCCGGAATAGAGCAGTTTTACGTGAACATCTTCCATCGGTAATATAAACAAAAAATCAGGAACATTTTAGCTAATTCTAATGAAAACAAATTGATTTTTATCATTTGTATTGGAAACAACATTGTCATATGTCTTTTCTTGGATCTAAATAATACGAAATCTCGCTCAATGATTCGACGGGAAAATTCTCAAATTTGGAATGATATTGACTTTTTCACGTTTTTCATGTAGTTTGATATTACGTAAATATATTCATTTTTACCAATATCTCGATACTATTTCATGTAGAATCACGATATGGTATTTGGCCTTCATATCTCTGATTTTCGCATAATATTGCATTTAGGCAAGTTTTCTTGTATTTTGTTTCGCACGAAACATCATCGTATTTAGCAATATTTTGACGTTTATCATCCCCATTTCCTTTATGTGATTTAAACAAAATTTCATCGAATTAGGCAATATTTTGCTGTTTTTAAACGTTTTTGTGAATTTCCAGTTTATTGGTATTATTTCAATAAATATACGATAAAAATGATACAAACACAAAATTGATTATATAATAACCTTAAATACTTCATTTTCAATCATCTATTTGTTTCTCGTTGAAATACTGAGTAAGATATTGAAAAGGGGAGAAGTTCGGTTTTTATTGCATATATCGACGTTTCAGCCGGAATAGAGCGGTTTTACTTGTACATCTTCCATCGGTAATATAGACGAAAAATCAGGAACATTTAAGTTAATTCTAATGAAAACACATTGATTTTTATCATTTGTATTCGAAACAACATTGTCATATGTCTTTTCTTGGATCTAAATAATACGAAACCTGGCTCTATGATTCGACGTTAAAATCCTCAAATTTGGAATAATATTGACTTTTTTCACGTTTTTCATGTAGTTTGATATTACGTAAATATATTCATTTTTACCAATATTTCAATACTATTTCATGTATTATCACGATATGTGATTTGGCCTTCATATCTCAGATTTTCGCATAATATTGCATCTTAAGCCAGTTTTCTTGCATTTTGTTTCGTACTAAACTTCATCGAATTTAGTAATATTTTGACGTTTATCATCTCCCTTTTCCTTTATGTGATATAAACAAAATATCATCGAATTAGGCAATATTTTGCTGTTTTTCTACGTTTTTGTGAATTTCCAGTTTATTGGTATTAATTCATTAAATATACTATAAAAATTATACAAGCACATAATTGATTAGATAATAACCTTAAATACTTCATTTTCAATCATCTATTTGTTTCTCGTTGAAGTACTGAGTAAGATATTGAAAAGAGGCGAAGTTCGGGTTTTATTTATTATCGACGTTTCATCCGGAATTGTGCGGCTTTACGTGTACATCTTCCATCGGTAATATAAACGGAAAATAAGGAACATTTTAGCTAATCTTAATGAAAACAAATTGATTTTTATCATTTGTGTTGGAAACAACATTGTCAAATGTCTTTTCTTGGATCTAAATAATACGAAACCTCGCTCTGTAATTCGACGGTAAAATCCTGAAATTTTTAATAATATTTACTTTTTTCACGTTTTTCATCTAGTTTGATGTTACGTAAATATATTCATTTTTAGCAATATTTCGATACTATTTCATGTAGTATCTCGATATGTGATTTGGCCTTCATATATCAGATTTTCGCATGAAATTGCATTTTAAGCAAGTTTTCTTGCATTCTGTTTCGTACTAAACATCACCGAATATAGCAATATTTTGACGTTTATCATCCCCCTTTTCCTTTATGTGATATAAACAATATATTATCGAATTAGGCAATATTTTGCTGTTTTTCCACGTTTTTGTAAATTTCCAGTTTATTGTTAATAATTCATTATATATACGATAAAATGATACAAACACACAATTGATTAGATACCTTAAATACTTCAATTTTAATCATCTATTTGTTTCTCGTTGAAATACTGAGTAAGATATTGAAAAGAGGAGTAGTTCGGTTTTTATTGCATATATCGACGTTTCAGCCGGAATTGTGCTGTTTTACGTGTACATCTTCCATCGGTAATATAAACGGAATACCGGGAACATTCTAATGAAAAGTTCATTCTAATGAAAACACATTGATTTTTATCATTTGACTGGAAACAACATTGTCATATGTCTTTTCTTGGATCTAAATAATACGAAGCCTCGCTTTATGATTCAAAGTTAAAATCCTTAAATTTGGTTTAATAGTGACTTTTTTCACGTTTTTCATGTAGTTTGATATTACGTAAATATATTAATTTTTACCAATATTTCGATACTATTTCAAGTAGTATTACGATATGTGATTTGGCCTTCATATCTCAGATTTTCGCATAATATTGCATTTTAAGCAAGTTTTCTTGCGTTTTGTTTCGTACTAAAGATCATCGAATTTAGCAATATTTTAATGTTTATCATCCCCTTTTCCTTTATGTGATACAAACAAAATATCATCGAATTAGGCAATATTTTGCCGTTTTTCAACGTTTTTTGAGTTTCCAGTTTATTGGTATTAATTCAATAAATATACGATAAAAATGATACAAACACAAAATTGATTATATAATAACCTTAAATACTTCATTTTCAATCATATATTTGTTTCTCGTTGAAATACTGAGTAAAAATGATACAAACACAAAATTGATTATATAATAACCTTAAATACTTCATTTTCAATCATCTATTTGTTTCTCGTTGAAATACTGAGTAAGATATTGAAAAGGGGAGAAGTTCGGTTTTTATTGCATATATCGACGTTTCAGAAGGAATAGAGCGATTTTACGTGTACATCTTCCATCGGTAATATAGACGAAAAATCAGGAACATTTAAGTTAATTCTAATGAAAACACATTGATTTTTATCATTTGTATTCGAAACAACATTGTCATATGTCTTTTCTTGGATCTAAATAATACGAAACCTGGCTCTATGATTCGACGTTAAAATCCTCAAATTTGGAATAATATTGACTTTTTTCACGTTTTTCATGTAGTTTGATATTACGTAAATATATTCATTTTTACCAATATTTCAATACTATTTCATGTATTATCAATATATGTGATTTGGCCTTCATATCTCAGATTTTCGCATAATATTGCATCTTAAGCAAGTTTTCTTGCATTTTCTTCCGTACTAAAAATCATCGAATTTAGTAATATTTTGACGTTTATCATCTCCCTTTTCCTTTATGTGATGTAAACAAAATATCATCGAATTAGGCAATATTTTGCTGTTTTTCTACGTTTTTGTGAGTTTCCAGTTTATTGGTATTAATTCATTAAATATACGATAAAAATTATACAAACACATAATTGATTAGATAATAACCTTAAATACTTCATTTTCAATCATCTATTTGTTTCTCGTTGAAGTACTGAGTAAGATATTGAAAAGAGGCGAAGTTCGGGTTTTATTGCATATATCGACGTTTCATCCGGAATTGTGCGGTTTTACGTGTACATCTTCCATCGGTAATATAAACGGAAAATAAGGAACATTTTAGCTAATTTTAATGAAAACAAATTGATTTTTATCATTTGTGTTGGAAACAACATTGTCAAATGTCTTTTCTTGGATCTAAATAATACGAAACCTCGCTCTATAATTCGACGGTAAAATCCTGAAATTTTGAATAATATTTACTTTTTTCACGTTTTTCACCTAGTTTGATGTTACGTAAATATATTCATTTTTACCAATATTTCGATACTATTTCATGTAGTATCACGATATGTGATTTGGCCTTCATTTATCAGATTTTCACATAATATTGCATTTTAAGCAAGTTTCCTTGCATTCTGTTTCGTACTAAACATCACCGAATTTAGCAATATTTTGACGTTTATCATCCCCCTTTTCCTTTATGTGATATAAACAAAATATTATCGAATTAGGCAATATTTTGCTGTTTTTCCACGTTTTTGTAAATTTCCAGTTTATTGTTATTAATTCATTAAATATACGATAAAAATGATACAAACACACAATTGATTAGATAATAACCTTAAATACTCCATTTTTAATCATCTATTTGTTTCTCGTTGAAATACTGAGTAAGATATTGAAAAGAGGAGAAGTTCGGTTTTTATTGCATATATCGACGTTTCAGCCGGAATTGTGCGGTTTTACGTGTACATCTTCCATCGGTAATATAAACGGAAAATCAGGAACATTTTAGTTAATTCTAATGAAAACACATTGATTTTTATCATTTGTATTGGAAACAACATTGTCATATGTCTTTTCTTGGATCTAAATAATACGAAACCTCGCTTTATGATTCGAAGTTAAAGTTCTTAAATTTGGTTTAATAGTGACTTTTTTCACGTTTCTCATGTAGTTTGATATTACGTAAATATATTCATTTTTACCAATATTTCCATACTATTTCATGTAGTATCACGATATGTGATTTGGCCTTCAAATCTCAGAATTTCGCATAATATTGCATTTTAAGCAAGTTTTCTTGCGATTTGTTTCGTACTAAACATCATCGAAATTAGCAATATTTTGACGTTTATCATCTCCCTTTTCCTTTATGTGATATAAACAAAATATCATCGAATTAGGCAATATTTTGCTGTTTTTCCACGTTGTTTGAGTTTCCAGTTTTTTGGTATTAATTCAATAAATATACGATAAAAATGATACAAACAGAAAATTGATTAAATAATAAACTTTAATACTTCATTTTCAATCATCTATTTGTTTCTCGTTGCAATACTGAGTAAGATATTGACAAGGGGAGAAGTTCGGTTTTTATTGCATATATCGACGTTTCAGCCGGATAGACCGGTTTTACGTGTACATCTTCCATCGGTAATATAAACGAAAAATCAGGAACATTTTAGTTAATTCTAATGAAAACACATTAATTTTTATCATTTGTATTGTAAACAACATTTTCATATGTCTTTTCTTGGATCTAAATAATACGAAACCTGGCTCTATGATTCGACGTTAAAATCCTCAAATTTGGAATAATATTGACTTTTTTCACGTTTTTCATGTAGTTTGATATTACGTATATATATTCATTTTTACCAATAATTCAATACTATTTCATGTAGTATCACGATATGTGATTTGGCCTTCATATCTCAGATTTTCGCATAATATTGCATCTTAAGCCAGTTTTCTTGCATTTTGTTTCGTTCTAAACATCATCGAATTTAGTAATATTTTGACGTTTATCATCTCCCTTTTCCTTTATGTGATATAAACAAAATATCATCAAATTAGGCAATATTTTGCTGTTTTACACGTTTCTGTGAATTTTCAGTTTATTGGTATTAATTCATTAAATATACAATAAAAATGATACAAACACAAAATTGATTATATAATAACCTTAAATACTTCATCTTCAATCATCTATTTGTTTCTCGTTGAAATACTGAGTAAGATATTGAATAGGGGAGAAGTTCGGTTTTTATTGCATATATCGACGTTTCAGCCGGAATAGCGCAGTTTTACGTGTACATCTTCTATCGGTAATATAAACGAAAAATAAGGAACATTTTAATTAATTCTAATGAAAACAAATTGATTTTTATCATTTGTATTGGAAACAACATTGTTATATGTCTTTTCTTGGATCTAAATAATAAGAAATCTGGCTCTATGATTCGACGTTAAAATTCTCAAATTTGGAATAATATTGACTTTTTCACGTTTTTCATGTAGTTTGATATTACGTAAATATATTCATTTTTACCAATATTTCGATACTATTTCATGCAGTATCACGATATGTGATTTGGCCTTCATATATCAGATTTTCACAAAATATTGCATTTTATGCCAGTTTTCTTGTATTTTGTTTCGTACTAAACATAATCGAATTTAGCAATATTTTGACGTTTATCATCCCCTTTTCCTTTATGTGATTTAAACAAAATATCATCGAATTAGGCAATATTTTGCCGTTTTTCCTCGTTTTTGTGAATTTTCAGTTTATTGGTATTAATTTATTAAATATACGATAGAAATGATGCAAACACGTAATTGATTAGATATTAAACTTAAATACTTCATCTTCAATCATCTATTTGTTTCTCGTAGAAATACTGAGTAAGATATTAAAAAGGGGAGAAGTTCGGTTCTTATCGCATATATCGACGTTTCAGCCGGAATAGAGCAGTTTTACGTGTACATCTTCCATCGGTAATATAAACAAAAAATCAGGAACATTTTAGCTTATTCTAATGAAAACAAATTGATTTTTATCATTTGTATTGGAAACAACATTGTCATATGTCTTTTCTTGGATCTAAATAATACGAAACCTCGCTCTATGATTCGACGGGAAAATTCTCAAATTTGGAATGATATTGACTTTTTCACGTTTTTCATGTAGTTTGATATTACGTAAATATATTCATTTTTACCAATATCTCGATACTATTTCATGTAGAATCACGATATGGTATTTGGCCTTCATATCTCTGATTTTCGCATAATATTGCATTTAGGCAAGTTTTCTTGTATTTTGTTTCGCACGAAACATCATCGAATTTAGCAATATTTTGACGTTTTTCATCCCCATTTCCTTTATGTTATTTAAACAAAATTTCATCGAATTAGGCAATATTTTGCTGTTTTTAAACGTTTTTGTGAATTTCCAGTTTATTGGTATTATTTCAATAAATATACGATAAAAATGATACAAACACAAAATTGATTATATAATAACCTTAAATACTTCATTTTCAATCATCTATTTGTTTATCGTTGAAATACTGAGTAAGATATTGAAAAGGGGAGAAGATCGGTTTTTATTGCATATATCGACGTTTCAGAAGGAATAGAGCGATTTTACGTGTACATCTTCCATCGGTAATATAGACGAAAAATCAGGAACATTTAAGTTAATTCTAATGAAAACACATTGATTTTTATCATTTGTATTCGAAACAACATTGTCATATGTCTTTTCTTGGATCTAAATAATACGAAACCTGGCTCTATGATTCGACGTTAAAATCCTAAAATTTGGAATAATATTGACTTTTTTCACGTTTTTCATGTAGTTTGATATTACGTAAATATATTCATTTTTACCAATATTTCAATACTATTTCATGTATTATCACGATATGTGATTTGGCCTTCATATCTCAGATTTTCGCATAATATTGCATCTTAAGCCAGTTTTCTTGCATTTTGTTTCGTACTAAATATCATCGAATTTAGCAATATTTTTTCGTTTACCATCCTCTTTTCCTTTATGTGATTTAAACAAAATCTTATCATATTAGGCAATATTTTGCCGTTTTTCCACGTTTTTTGTGAATTTTCAGTTTATTGGTATTAATTCATTAAATATACGATAAAAATGATGCAAACACGTAATTGATTCGATATTTAACTTAAATACTTCATCTTCAATCATCTATTTGTTTCTCGTTGAAATACTGAGTAAGATATTGAAAAGGGGAGAAGTTCGGTTTTTATTGCATATATCGACGTTTCAGCAGGAATAGAGCAGTTTTACGTGTACATCTTCCATCGGTAATATAAACGAAAAATCAAGAACATTTTAGTTAATTCTAATAAAAACAAATTGATTTTTATCATTTGTATTGGAAACAACATTGTCATATGTCTTCTTGGATCTAAATAATACGAAACCTCGCTCTAGGATTCGACGTTAAAATTCTTAAATTTGGTTCAATAGTGACTTTTTTCACGTTTTTCATGTAGTTTCATATTACGTAAATATATTCATTTTTACCAATATTTTGATACTATTTTATGTAGTATCACGATATGTGATTTGGCCTTCAAATCTCAGAATTTCGCATAATATTGCATTTTAAGCAAGTTTTCTTGCATTTTCTTCCGTACTAAAAATCATCGAATTTAGTAATATTTTGACGTTTATCATCTCCCTTTTCCTTTATGTGATATAAACAAAATATCATCGAATTAGGCAATATTTTGCTGTTTTTCTACGTTTTTGTGAATTTCCAGTTTATTGGTATTAATTCATTAAATATACGATAAAAATTATACAAACACATAATTCATTAGATAATAACCTTAAATACTTCATTTTCAATCATCTATTTGTTTCTCGTTGAAGTACTGAGTAAGATATTGAAAAGAGGCGAAGTTCGGGTTTTATTGCATATATCGACGTTTCATCCGGAATTGTGCGGTTTTACGTATACATCTTCCATCGGTAATATAAACGGAAAATAAGGAACATTTTAGCTAATTTTAATGAAAACAAATTAATTTTTATCATTTGTGTTGGAAACAACATTGTCAAATGTCTTTTCTTGGATCTAAATAATACGAAACCTCGCTCTATAATTCGACGGTAAAATCCTGAAATTTTGAATAATATTTACTTTTTTCACGTTTTTCACCTAGTTTGATGTTACGTAAATATATTCATTTTTACCAATATTTCGATACTATTTCATGTAGTATCACGATATGTGATTTGGCCTTCATTTATCAGATTTTCGCATAATATTGCATTTTAAGCAAGTTTCCTTGCATTCTGTTTCGTACTAAACATCACCGAATTTAGCAATATTTTGACGTTTATCATCCCCCTTTTCCTTTATGTGATATAAACAAAATATTATCGAATTAGGCAATATTTTGCTGTTTTTCCACGTTTTTGTAAATTTCCAGTTTATTGTTATTAATTCATTAAATATACGATAAAAATGATACAAACACACAATTGATTAGATAATAACCTTAAATACTCAATTTTTAATCATCTATTTGTTTCTCGTTGAAATACTGAGTAAGATATTGAAAAGAGGAGAAGTTCGGTTTTTTTTGCATATATCGACGTTTCAGCCGGAATTGTGCGGTTTTACGTGTACATCTTCCATCGGTAATATAAACGGAAAATCAGGATCATTTTAGTTAATTCTAATGAAAACACATTGATTTTTATCATTTGTATTGGAAACAACATTGTCATATGTATTTTCTTGGATCTAAATAATACGAAACCTCGCTTTATGATTCGAAGTTAAAGTCCTTAAGTTTGGTTTAATAGTGACTTTTTTCACGTTTCTCATGTAGTTTGATATTACGTAAATATATTCATTTTTACCAATATTTCCATACTATTTCATGTAGTATCACGATATGTGATTTGGCCTTCAAATCTCAGAATTTCGCATAATATTGCATTTTAAGCAAGTTTTCTTGCGATTTGTTTCGTACTAAACATCATCGAAATTAGCAATATTTTGACGTTTATCATCTCCCTTTTCCTTTATGTGATATAAACAAAATATCATCGAAGTAGGCAATATTTTGCTGTTTTTCCACGTTTTTTGAGGTTCCAGTTTTTTGGTATTAATTCAATAAATATACGATAAAAATGATACAAACAGAAAATTGATTATATAATAACCTTTAATACTTCATTTTCAATCATCTATTTGTTTCTCTATGAAGTACTGAGTGAGATATTGAAAAGAGGAGTAGTTCGGTTTTTATTGCATATATCGACGTTTCAGCCGGAATTGTGCGGTTTTACGTGTACATCTTCCATCGGTAATATAAACGGAATACCAGGAACATTCTAATGAAAAGTTCATTCTAATGAAAACACATTGATTTTTATCATTTGACTGGAAACAACATTGTCATATGTCTTTTCTTGGATCTAAATAATACGAAACCTCGCTTTATGATTCAAAGTTAAAATCCTTAAATTTGGTTTAATAGTGACTTTTTTCACGTTTTTCATGTAGTTTGATATTACGTAAATATATTCATTTTTACCAATATTTCGATACTATTTCATGTAGTATCACGATATGTGATTTGGCCTTCATATCTCAGATTTTCGCATAATATTGCATCTTAAGCCAGTTTTCTTGTATTTTGTTTGGTACTAAACATCATCGAATTTAGCAATATTTTTACGTTTTTCATCCTCTTTTCCTTTATGTGATTTAAACAAAATCTCATCAAATTAAGCAATGTCTTTTCTTGGATCTAAATAATATGAAACCTGGCTCTATGATTCGACGTTAAAATCCTCAAATTTGGAATAATATTGACTTTTTTCACGTTTTTCATGTAGTTTGATATTACGTAAATATATTCATTTTTACCAATATTTCAATACTATTTCATGTATTATCACGATATGTGATTTGGCCTTCATATCTCAGATTTTCGCATAATATTGCATCTTAAGCCAGTTTTCTTGCATTTTGTTTCGTACTAAATATCATCGAATTTAGCAATATTTTTACGTTTACCATCCTCTTTTCCTTTATGTGATTTAAACAAAATCTTATCATATTAGGCAATATTTTGCCGTTTTTCCACGTTTTTTGTGAATTTTCAGTTTATTGGTATTAATTCATTAAATATACGATAAAAATGATGCAAACACGTAATTGATTCGATATTAAACTTAAATACTTCATCTTCAATCATTTTTTTTTGTTTCTCGTTGAAATACTGAGTAAGATATTGAAAAGGGGAGAAGTTCGGTTTTTATTGCATATATCGACGTTTCAGCCGGAATAGAGCAGTTTTACGTGTACATCTTCCATCGGTAATATAAACGAAAAATCAAGAACATTTTAGTTAATTCTAATAAAAACAAATTGATTTTTATCATTTGTATTGGAAACAACATTGTCATATGTCTTTTCTTGGATCTAAATAATACGAAACCTCGCTCTAGGATTCGACGTTAAAATTCTTAAATTTGGTTCAATAGTGACTTTTTTCACGTTTTTCATGTAGTTTCATATTACGTAAATATATTCATTTTTACCAATATTTTGATACTATTTTATGTAGTATCACGATATGTGATTTGGCCTTCAAATCTCAGAATTTCGCATAATATTGCATTTTAAGCAAGTTTTCTTGCATTTTTTTCCGTACTAAAAATCATCGAATTTAGTAATATTTTGACGTTTATCATCTCCCTTTTCCTTTATGTGATGTAAACAAAATATCATCGAATTAGGCAATATTTTGCTGTTTTTCTACGTTTTTGTGAATTTCCAGTTTATTGGTATTAATTCATTAAATATACGACAAAAATTATACAAACACATAATTGATTAGATAATAACCTTAAATACTTCATTTTCAATCATCTATTTGTTTCTCGTTGAAGTACTGAGTAAGATATTGAAAAGAGGCGAAGTTCGGGTTTTATTGCATATATCGACGTTTCATCCGGAATTGTGCGGTTTTACGTGTACATCTTCCATCGGTAATATAAACGGAAAATAAGGAACATTTTAGCTAATTTTAATGAAAACAAATTGATTTTTATCATTTGTGTTGGAAACAACATTGTCAAATGTCTTTTCTTGGATCTAAATAATAAGAAACCTCGCTCTATAATTCGACGGTAAAATCCTGAAATTTTGAATAATATTGACTTTTTTCACGTTTTTCACCTAGTTTGATATTACGTATATATATTCATTTTTACCAATAATTCAATACTATTTCATGTAGTATCACGATATGTGATTTGGCCTTCATATCTCAGATTTTCGCATAATATTGCATCTTAAGCCAGTTTTCTTGCATTTTGTTTCGTTCTAAACATCATCGAATTTAGTAATATTTTGACGTTCATCATCTCCCTTTTCCTTTATGTGATATAAACAAAATATCATCAAATTAGGCAATATTTTGCTGTTTTACACGTTTCTGTGAATTTTCAGTTTATTGGTATTAATTCATTAAATATACGATAAAAATGATACAAACACAAAATTGATTATATAATAACCTTAAATACTTCATCTTCAATCATCTATTTGTTTCTCGTTGAAATACTGAGTAAGATATTGAATATGGGAGAAGTTCGGTTTTTATTGCATATATCGATGTTTCAGCCGGAATAGCGCAGTTTTACGTGTACATCTTCCATCGGTAATATAAGCGAAAAATAAGGAACATTTTAATTAATTCTAATGAAAACAAATTGATTTTTATCATTTGTATTGGAAACAACATTTTTATATGTCTTTTCTTGGATCTAAATAATAAGAAATCTGGCTCTATGATTCGACGTTAAAATCCTAAAATTTGGAATAATATTGACTTTTTTCACGTTTTTCATGTAGTTTGATATTACGTAAATATATTCATTTTTACCAATATTTCAATACTATTTCATGTATTATCACGATATGTGATTTGGCCTTCATATCTCAGATTTTCGCATAATATTGCATCTTAAGCCAGTTTTCTTGCATTTTGTTTCGTACTAAACATCATCGAATTTAGTAATATTTTGACGTTTATCATCTCCCTTTTCTTTTATGTGATATAAACAAAATATCATCGAATTAGGCAATATTTTGCTGTTTTTCTACGTTTTTGTGAATTTCCAGTTTATTGGTATTAATTCATTAAATATACTATAAAAATTATACAAACACATAATTGATTAGATAATAACCTTAAATACTTCATTTTCAATCATCTATTTGTTTCTCGTTGAAGTACTGAGTAAGATATTGAAAAGAGGCGAAGTTCGGGTTTTATTTATTATCGACGTTTCATCCGGAATTGTGCGGTTTTACGTGTACATCTTCCATCGGTAATATAAACGGAAAATAAGGAACATTTTAGCTAATCTTAATGAAAACAAATTGATTTTTATCATTTGTGTTGGAAACAACATTGTCAAATGTCTTTTCTTGGATCTAAATAATACGAAACCTCGCTCTGTAATTCGACGGTAAAATTCTGAAATTTTGAATAATATTTACTTTTTTCACGTTTTTCATCTAGTTTGATGTTACGTAAATATATTCATTTTTACCAATATTTCGATACTATTTCATGTAGTATCACGATATGTGATTTGGCCTTCATATATCAGATTTTCGCATAATATTGCATTTTAAGCAAGTTTTCTTGCATTCTGTTTCGTACTAAACATCACCGAATATAGCAATATTTTGACGTTTATCATCCCCCTTTTCCATTATGTGATATAAACAATATATTATCGAATTAGGCAATATTTTGATGTTTTTCCACGTTTTTGTAAATTTCCAGTTTATTGTTAATAATTCATTATATATACGATAAAATGATACAAACACACAATTGATTAGATACCTTAAATACTTCATTTTAATCATCTATTTGTTTCTCGTTGAAATACTGAGTAAGATATTGAAAAGAGGAGTAGTTCGGTTTTTATTGCATATATCGACGTTTCAGCCGGAATTGTGCGGTTTTACGTGTACATCTTCCATCGGTAATATAAACGGAATACCGGGAACATTCTAATGAAAAGTTCATCCCTAATGAAAACACATTGATTTTTATCATTTGACTGGAAACAACATTGTCATATGTCTTTTCTTGGATCTAAATAATACGAAACCTCGCTTTATGATTCAAAGTTAAAATCCTTAAATTTGGTTTAATAGTGACTTTTTTCACGTTTTTCATGTAGTTTGATATTACGTAAATATATTCATTTTTACCAATATTTCGATACTATTTCATGTAGTATTACGATATGTGATTTGGCCTTCATATCTCAGATATTCGCATAATATTGCATTTTAAGCAAGTTTTCTTGCGTTTTGTATCGTACTAAAGATCATCGAATTTAGCAATATTTTAATGTTTATCATCCCCTTTTCTTTTATGTGATACAAACAAAATATCATCGAAATAGGCAATATTTTGCAGTTTTTCAACGTTTTTTGAGTTTCCAGTTTATTGGTATTAATTCAATAAATATACGATAAAAATGATACAAACACAAAATTGTTTATATAATAACCTTAAATACTCCATTTTTAATCATCTATTTGTTTCTCGTTGAAATACTGAGTAAGATATTGAAAAAAGGAGAAGTTCGGTTTTAATTGCATATATCGACGTTTCAGCCGGAATTGTGCGGTTTTACGTGGACATCTTCCATCGGTAATATAAACGGAAAATCAGGAACATTTTAGTTAATTCTAATGAAAACACATTGATTTTTATCATTTGTATTGGAAACAACATATGTCATATGTCTTTTCTTGGATCTAAATAATACGAAACCTCGCTTTATGATTCGAAGTTAAAATCCTTAAATTTGGTTTAATAGTGATTTTTTTCACGTTTCTCATGTAGTTTGATATTACGTAAATATATTCATTTTTACCAATATTTCCATACTATTTCATGTAGTATCACGATATGTGATTTGGCCTTCAAATCTCAGAATTTCGCATAATATTGCATTTTAAGCAAGTTTTCTTGCGATTTGTTTCGTACAAATCATCATTTCGTACATCATCGAAATTAGCAATATTTTGACGTTTATCATCTCCCTTTTCCTTTATGTGATATAAACAAAATATCATCGAATTAGGCAATATTTTGCTGTTTTTCCACGTTTTTTGAGTTTCCAGTTTTTTGGTATTAATTCAATAAATATACGATAAAAATGATACAAACAGAAAATTGATTATATAATAACCTTTAATACTTCATTTTCAATCATCTATTTGTTTCTCGTTGAAATACTGAGTAAGATATTGACAAGGGGAGAAGTTCGGTTTTTATTGCATATATCGACGTTTCAGCCGGATAGAGCGGTTTTACGTGTACATCTTCCATCGGTAATATAAACGAAAAATCAGGAACATTTTAGTTAATTCTAATGAAAACACATTAATTTTTATCATTTGTATTGGAAACAACATTGTCATATGTCTTTTCTTGGATCTAAATAATACGAAACCTGGCTCTATGATTCGACGTTAAAATCCTCAAATTTGGAATAATATTGACTTTTTTCACGTTTTTCATGTAGTTTGATATTACGTATATATATTCATTTTTACCAATAATTCAATACTATTTCATGTAGTATCACGATATGTGATTTAGCCTTCATATCTCAGATTTTCGCATAATATTGCATCTTAAGCCAGTTTTCTTGCATTTTGTTTCGTTCTAAACATCATCGAATATAGTAATATTTTGACGTTTATCATCTCCCTTTTCCTTTATGTGATATAAACAAAATATCATCAAATTAGGCAATATTTTGCTGTTTTACACGTTTCTGTGAATTTTCAGTTTATTGGTATTAATTGATTAAATATACGATAAAAATGATACAAACACAAAATTGATTATATAATAACCTTAAATACTTCATCTTCAATCATCTATTTGTTTCTCGTTGAAATACTGAGTAAGATATTGAATATGGGAGAAGTTCGGTTTTTATTGCATATATCGACGTTTCAGCCGGAATAGCGCAGTTTTACGTGTACATCTTCCATCGGTAATATAAGCGAAAAATAAGGAACATTTTAATTAATTTTAATGAAAACAAATTGATTTTTATCATTTGTATTGAAAACAACATTGTTATATGTCTTTTCTTGGATCTAAATAATAAGAAATCTGGCTCTATGATTCGACGTTAAAATTCTCAAATTTGGAATAATATTGACTTTTTCACGTTTTTCATGTAGTTTGATATTACGTAAATATATTCATTTTTACCAATATTTCGATACTATTTCATGCAGTATCACGATATGTGATTTGGCCTTCATATATCAGATTTTCACATAATATTGCATTTTAAGCCAGTTTTCTTGTATTTTGTTTCGTACTAAACATAATCGAATTTAGCAATATTTTGACGTTTATCATCCCCTTTTCCTTTATGTGATTTAAACAAAATATCATCGAATTAGGCAATATTTTGCCGTTTTTCCTCGTTTTTGTGAATTTTCAGTTTATTGGTATTAATTCATTAAATATACGATAGAAATGATGCAAACACGTAATTGATTAGATATTAAACTTAAATACTTCATCTTCAATCATCTATTTGTTCCTCGTAGAAATACTGAGTAAGATATTAAAAAGGGGAGAAGTTCGGTTCTTATCGCATATATCGACGTTTCAGCCGGAATAGAGCAGTTTTACGTGTACATCTTCCATCGGTAATATAAACAAAAAATCAGGAACATTTTAGCTAATTGTAATGAAAACAAATTTATTTTTATCATTTGTATTGGAAACAACATTGTCATATGTCTTTTCTTGGATCTAAATAATACGAAACCTCGCTCTATGATTCGACGGAAAAATTCTCAAATTTGGAATGATATTGACTTTTTCACGTTTTTCATGTAGTTTGATATTACGTAAATATATTCATTTTTACCACTATCTCGATACTATTTCATGTAGAATCACGATATGGTATTTGGCCTTCATATCTCTGATTTTCGCATAATATTGCATTTAGGCAAGTTTTCTTGTATTTTGTTTCGCACGAAACATCATCGAATTTAGCAATATTTTGACGTTTATCATCCCCATTTCCTTTATGTGATTTAAACAAAATTTCATCGAATTAGGCAATATTTTGCTGTTTTTAAACGTTTTTGTGAATTTCCAGTTTATTGGTATTATTTCAATAAATATACGATAAAAATGATACAAACACAAAATTGATTATATAATAACCTTAAATACTTCATTTTCAATCATCTATTTGTTTCTCGTTGAAATACTGAGTAAGATATTGAAAAGGGGAGAAGTTCGGTTTTTATTGCATATATCGACGTTTCAGCCGGAATAGAGCGGTTTTACTTGTACATCTTCCATCGGTAATATAGACGAAAAATCAGGAACATTTAAGTTAATTCTAATGAAAACACATTGATTTTTATCATTTGTATTCGAAACAACATTGCCATATGTCTTTTCTTGGATCTAAATAATACGAAACCTGGCTCTATGATTCGACGTTAAAATCCTCAAATTTGGAATAATATTGACTTTTTTTCACGTTTTTCATGTAGTTTGATATTACGTAAATATATTCATTTTTACCAATATTTCAATACTATTTCATGTATTATCACGATATGTGATTTGGCCTTCATATCTCAGATTTTCGAATAATATTGCATCTTAAGCCAGTTTTCTTGCATTTTGTTTCGTACTAAATATCATCGAATTTAGCAATATTTTTTCGTTTACCATCCTCTTTTCCTTTATGTGATTTAAACAAAATCTTATCATATTAGGCAATATTTTGCCGTTTTTCCACGTTTTTTGTGAATTTTCAGTTTATTGGTATTAATTCATTAAATATACGATAAAAATGATGCAAACACGTAATTGATTCGATATTAAACTTAAATACTTCATCTTTAATCATCTATTTGTTTCTCGTTGAAATACTGAGTAAGATATTGAAAAGGGGAGAAGTTCGGTTTTTATTGCATATATCGACGTTTCAGCCGGAATAGAGCAGTTTTACGTGTACATCTTCCATCGGTAATATAAACGAAAAATCAAGAACATTTTAGTTAATTCTAGTAAAAACAAATTGATTTTTATCATTTGTATTGGAAGCAACATTGTCATATGTCTTCTTGGATCTAAATAATACGAAACCTCGCTCTAGGATTCGACGTTAAAATTCTTAAATTTGGTTCAATAGTGACTTTTTTCACGTTTTTCATGTAGTTTCATATTACGTAAATATATTCATTTTTACCAATATTTTGATACTATTTTATGTAGTATCACGATATGTGATTTGGCCTTCAAATCTCAGAATTTCGCATAATATTGCATTTTAAGCAAGTTTTCTTGCATTTTCTTCCGTACTAAAAATCATCGAATTTAGTAATATTTTGACGTTTATCATCTCCCTTTTCCTTTATGTGATATAAACAAAATATCATCGAATTAGGCAATATTTTGCTGTTTTTCCACGTTTTTGTAAATTTCCAGTTTATTGCTATTAATTCATTAAATATACGATAAAAATGATACAAACACACAATTGATTAGATAATAACCTTAAATACTCCATTTTTAATCATCTATTTGTTTCTCGTTGAAATACTGAGTAAGATATTGAAAAGAGGAGAAGTTCGGTTTTTATTGCATATATCGACGTTTCAGCCGGAATTGTGCGGTTTTACGTGTACATCTTCCATCGGTAATATAAACGGAAAATCAGGAACATTTTAGTTAATTCTAATGAAAACACATTGATTTTTATCATTTGTATTGGAAACAACATTGTCATATGTCTTTTCTTGGATCTAAATAATACGAAACCTCGCTTTATGATTCGAAGTTAAAGTCCTTAAATTTGGTTTAATAGTGACTTTTTCACGTTTCTCATGTAGTTTGATATTACGTAAATATATTCATTTTTACCAATATTTCCATACTATTTCATGTAGTATCACGATATGTGATTTGGCCTTCAAATCTCAGAATTTCGCATAATATTGCATTTTAAGCAAGTTTTCTTGCGATTTGTTTCGTACTAAACATCATCGAAATTAGCAATATTTTGACGTTTATCATCTCCCTTTTCCTTTATGTGATATAAACAAAATATCATCGAATTAGGCAATATTTTGCTGTTTTTCCACGTTTTTTGAGTTTCCAGTTTTTTGGTATTAATTCAATAAATATACGATAAAAATGATACAAACAGAAAATTGATTATATAATAACCTTTAATACTTCATTTTCAATCATCTATTTGTTTCTCTATGAAGTACTGAGTGAGATATTGAAAAGAGGAGTAGTTCGGTTTTTATTGCATATATCGACGTTTCAGCCGGAATTGTGCGGTTTTACGTGTACATCTTCCAACGGTAATATAAACGGAATACCAGGAACATTCTAATGAAAAGTTCATTCTAATGAAAACACATTGATTTTTATCATTTGACTGGAAACAACATTGTCATATGTCTTTTCTTGGATCTAAATAATACGAAACCTCGCTTTATGATTCAAAGTTAAAATCCTTAAATTTGGTTTAATAGTGACTTTTTTCACGTTTTTCATGTAGTTTGATATTACGTAAATATATTCATTTTTACCAATATTTCGATACTATTTCATGTAGTATCACGATATGTGATTTGGCCTTCATATCTCAGATTTTCGCATAATATTGCATCTTAAGCCAGTTTTCTTGCATTTTGTTTGGTACTAAACATCATCGAATTTAGCAATATTTTTACGTTTATCATCCTCTTTTCCTTTATGTGATTTAAACAAAATCTCATCAAATTAGGCAATGTCTTTTCTTGGATCTAAATAATATGAAACCTGGCTCTATGATTCGACGTTAAAATCCTCAAATTTGGAATAATATTGACTTTTTTCACGTTTTTCATGTAGTTTGATATTACGTTAATATATTCATTTTTACCAATATTTCAATACTATTTCATGTATTATCACGATATGTGATTTGGCCTTCATATCTCAGATTTTCGCATAATATTGCATCTTAAGCCAGTTTTCTTGCATTTTGTTTCGTACTAAATATCATCGAATTTAGCAATATTTTTACGTTTACCATCCTCTTTTCCTTTATGTGATTTAAACAAAATCTTATCATATTAGGCAATATTTTGCCGTTTTTCCACGTTTTTTGTGAATTTTCAGTTTATTGGTATTAATTCATTAAATATACGATAAAAATGATGCAAACACGTAATTGATTCGATATTAAACTTAAATACTTCATCTTCAATCATCTATTTGTTTCTCGTTGAAATACTGAGTAAGATATTGAAAAGGGGAGAAGTTCGGTTTTTATTGCATATATCGACGTTTCAGCCGGAATAGAGCAGTTTTACGTGTACATCTTCCATCGGTAATATAAACGAAAAATTAGAACATTTTAGTTAATTCTAATAAAAACAAATTGATTTTTATCATTTGTATTGGAAACAACATTGTCATATGTCTTTTCTTGGATCTAAATAATACGAAACCTCGCTCTAGGATTCGACGTTAAAATTCTTAAATTTGGTTCAATAGTGACTTTTTTCACGTTTTTCATGTAGTTTCATATTACGTAAATATATTCATTTTTACCAATATTTTGATACTATTTTATGTAGTATCACGATATGTGATTTGGCCTTCAAATCTCAGAATTTCGCATAATATTGCATTTTAAGCAAGTTTTCTTGCATTTTCTTCCGTACTAAAAATCATCGAATTTAGTAATATTTTGACGTTTATCATCTCCCTTTTCCTTTATGTGATGTAAACAAAATATCATCGAATTAGGCAATATTTTGCTGTTTTTCTACGTTTTTGTGAATTTCCAGTTTATTGGTATTAATTCATTTAATATACGATAAAAATTATACAAACACATAATTGATTAGATAATAACCTTAAATACTTCATTTTCAATCATCTATTTGTTTCTCGTTGAAGTACTGAGTAAGATATTGAAAAGAGGAGAAGTTCGGTTTTTATTGCATATATCGACGTTTCAGCCGGAATTGTGCGGTTTTACGTGGACATCTTCCATCGGTAATATAAACGGAAAATCAGGAACATTTTAGTTAATTCTAATGAAAACACATTGATTTTTATCATTTGTATTGGAAACAACATATGTCATATGTCTTTTCTTGGATCTAAATAATACGAAACCTCGCTTTATGATTCGAAGTTAAAATCCTTAAATTTGGTTTAATAGTGACTTTTTTCACGTTTCTCATGTAGTTTGATATTACGTAAATATATTCATTTTTACCAATATTTCCATACTATTTCATGTAGTATCACGATATGTGATTTGGCCTTCAAATCTCAGAATTTCGCATAATATTGCATTTTAAGCAAGTTTTCTTGCGATTTGTTTCGTACAAATCATCATTTCGTACATCATCGAAATTAGCAATATTTTGACGTTTATCATCTCCCTTTTCCTTTATGTGATATAAACAAAATATCATCGAATTAGGCAATATTTTGCTGTTTTTCCACGTTTTTTGAGTTTCCAGTTTTTTGGTATTAATTCAATAAATATACGATTAAAATGATACAAACAGAAAATTTATTATATAATAACCTTTAATACTTCATTTTCAATCATCTGTTTGTTTCTCGTTGAAATACTGAGTAAGATATTGACAAGGGGAGAAGTTCGGTTTTTATTGCATATATCGACGTTTCAGCCGGATAGAGCGGTTTTACGTGTACATCTTCCATCGGTAATATAAACGAAAAATCAGGAACATTTTAGTTAATTCTAATGAAAACACATTAATTTTTATCATTTGTATTGGAAACAACATTGTCATATGTCTTTTCTTGGATCTAAATAATACGAAACCTGGCTCTATGATTCGACGTTAAAATCCTCAAATTTGGAATAATATTGACTTTTTTCACGTTTTTCATGTAGTTTGATATTACGTATATATATTCATTTTTACCAATAACTCAATACTATTTCATGTAGTATCACGATATGTGATTTGGTCTTCATATCTCAGATTTTCACATAATATTGCATCTTAAGCCAGTTTTCTTGCATTTTGTTTCGTTCTAAACATCATCGAATTTAGTAATATTTTGACGTTTATCATCTCCCTTTTCCTTTATGTGATATAAACAAAATATCATCAAATTAGGCAATATTTTGCTGTTTTACACGTTTCTGTGAATTTTCAGTTTATTGGTATTAATTCATTAAATATACGATAAAAATGATACAAACACAAAATTGATTATATAATAACCTTAAATACTTCATCTTCAATCATCTATTTGTTTCTCGTTGAAATACTGAGTAAGATATTGAATATGGGAGAAGTTCGGTTTTTATTGCATATATCGACGTTTCAGCCGGAATAGCGCAGTTTTACGTGTACATCTTCCATCGGTAATATAAGCGAAAAATAAGGAACATTTTAATTAATTCTAATGAAAACAAATTGATTTTTATCATTTGTATTGAAAACAACATTGTTATATGTCTTTTCTTGGATCTAAATAATAAGAAATCTGGCTCTATGATTCGACGTTAAAATTCTCAAATTTGGAATAATATTGACTTTTTCACGTTTTTCATGTAGTTTGATATTACGTAAATATATTCATTTTTACCAATATTTCGATACTATTTCACGCAGTATCACGATATGTGATTTGGCCTTCATATATCAGATTTTCACATAATATTGCATTTTAAGCCAGTTTTCTTGTATTTTGTTTCGTACTAAACATAATCGAATTTAGCAATATTTTGACGTTTAAAATCCCCTTTTCCTTTATGTGATATTAACAAAATATCATCGAATTAGGCAATATTTTGCCGTTTTTCCTCGTTTTTGTGAATTTTCAGTTTATTGGTATTAATTCATTAAATATACGATAGAAATGATGCAAACACGTAATTGATTAGCTATTAAACTTAAATACTTCATCTTCAATCATCTATTTGTTTCTCGTAGAAATACTGAGTAAGATATTAAAAAGGGGAGAAGTTCGGTTCTTATCGCATATATCGACGTTTCAGCCGGAATAGAGCAGTTTTACGTGTACATCTTCCATCGGTAATATAAACAAAAAATCAGGAACATTTTAGCTAATTCTAATGAAAACAAATTGATTTTTATCATTTGTATTGGAAACAACATTGTCATATGTCTTTTCTTGGATCTAAATAATACGAAACCTCGCTCTATGATTCGACGGGAAAATTCTCAAATTTGGAATGATATTGACTTTTTCACGTTTTTCATGTAGTTTGATATTACGTAAATATATTCATTTTTACCAATATCTCGATACTATTTCATGTAGAATCACGATATGGTATTTGGCCTTCATATCTCTGATTTTCGCATAATATTGCATTTAGGCAAGTTTTCTTGTATTTTGTTTCGCACGAAACATCATCGAATTTAGCAATATTTTGACGTTTATCATCCCCATTTCCTTTATGTGATTTAAACAAAATTTCATCGAATTAGGCAATATTTTGCTGTTTTTAAACGTTTTTGTGAATTTCCAGTTTATTGGTATTATTTCAATAAATATGCGATAAAAATGATACAAACACAAAATTGATTATATAATAACCTTAAATACTTCATTTTCAATCATCTATTTGTTTCTCGTTGAAATACTGAGTAAGATATTGAAAAGGGGAGAAGTTCGGTTTTTATTGCATATATCGACGTTTCAGCCGGAATAGAGCGGTTTTACTTGTACATCTTCCATCGGTAATATAAACGAAAAATCAGGAACATTTTAGTTAATTCTAATGAAAACACATTAATTTTTATCATTTGTATTGGAAACAACATTGTCATATGTCTTTTCTTGGATCTAAATAATACGAAACCTGGCTCTATGATTCGACGTTAAAATCCTCAAATTTGGAATAATATTGACTTTTTTCACGTTTTTCATGTAGTTTGATATTACGTAAATATATTCATTTTTACCAATATTTCAATACTATTTCATGTATTATCACGATATGTGATTTGGCCTTCATATCTCAGATTTTCGCATAATATTGCATCTTAAGCCAGTTTTCTTGCATTTTGTTTCGTACTAAACATCATCGAATTTAGTAATATTTTGACGTTTATCATCTCCCTTTTCCTTTATGTGATATAAACAAAATATCATCGAATTAGGCAATATTTTGCTGTTTTTCTACGTTTTTGTGAATTTCCAGTTTATTGGTATTAATTCATTAAATATACTATAAAAATTATACAAACACATAATTGATTAGATAATAACCTTAAATACTTCATTTTCAATCATCTATTTGTTTCTCGTTGAAGTACTGAGTAAGATATTGAAAAGAGGCGAAGTTCGGGTTTTATTTATTATCGACGTTTCATCCGGAATTGTGCGGTTTTACGTGTACATCTTCCATCGGTAATATAAACGGAAAATAAGGAACATTTTAGCTAATCTTAATGAAAACAAATTGATTTTTATCATTTGTGTTGGAAACAACATTGTCAAATGTCTTTTCTTGGATCTAAATAATACGAAACCTCGCTCTGTAATTCGACGGTAAAATCCTGAAATTTTGAATAATATTTACTTTTTTCACGTTTTTCATCTAGTTTGATGTTACGTAAATATATTCATTTTTACCAATATTTCGATACTATTTCATGTAGTATCACGATATGTGATTTGGCCTTCATATATCAGATTTTCGCATAATATTGCATTTTAAGCAAGTTTTCTTGCATTCTGTTTCGTACTAAACATCACCGAATATAGCAATATTTTGACGTTTATCATCCCCCTTTTCCTTTATGTGATATAAACAATATATTATCGAATTAGGCAATATTTTGCTGTTTTTCCACGTTTTTGTAAATTTCCAGTTTATTGTTAATAATTCATTATATATACGATAAAATGATACAAACACACAATTGATTAGATACCTTAAATACTTCATTTTTAATCATCTATTTGTTTCTCGTTGAAATACTGAGTAAGATATTGAAAAGAGGAGGAGTTCGGTTTTTATTGCATATATCGACGTTTCAGCAGGAATTGTGCGGTTTTACGTGTACATCTTCCATCGGTAATATAAACGGAATACCGGGAACATTCTAATGAAAAGTTCATTCTAATGAAAACACATTGATTTTTATCATTTGACTGGAAACAACATTGTCATATGTCTTTTCTTGGATCTAAATAATACGAAACCTCGCTTTATGATTCAAAGTTAAAATCCTTAAATTTGGTTTAATAGTGACTTTTTTCACGTTTTTCATGTAGTTTGATATTACGTAAATACATTTTTACCAATATTTCGATACTATTTCATGTAGTATTACGATATGTAATTTGGCCTTCATATCTCAGATTTTCGCATAATATTGCATTTTAAGCAAGTTTTCTTGCGTTTTGTTTCGTACTAAAGACCATCGAATTTAGCAATATTTTAATGTTTATCATCCCCTTTTCCTTTATGTGATACAAACAAAATATCATCGAATTAGGCAATATTTTGCCGTTTTTCAACGTTTTTTGAGTTTCCAGTTTATTGGTATTAATTCAATAAATATACGATAAAAATGATACAAACACAAAATTGATTATATAATAACCTTAAATACTTCATTTTCAATCATATATTTGTTTCTCGTTGAAATACTGAGTAAAAATGATACAAACACAAAATTGATTATATAATAACCTTAAATACTTCATTTTCAATCATCTATTTGTTTCTCGTTGAAATACTGAGTAAGATATTGAAAAGGGGAGAAGTTCGGTTTTTATTGCATATATCGACGTTTCAGAAGGAATAGAGCGATTTTACGTGTACATCTTCCATCGGTAATATGGACGAAAAATCAGGAACATTTAAGTTAATTCTAATGAAAACACATTGATTTTTATCATTTGTATTCGAAATAACATTGTCATATGTCTTTTCTTGGATCTAAATAATACGAAACCTGGCTCTATGATTCGACGTTAAAATCCTCAAATTTGGAATAATATTGACTTTTTTCACGTTTTTCATGTAGTTTGATATTACGTAAATATATTCAATTTTACCAATATTTCAATACTATTTCATGTATTCTCAATATATGTGATTTGGCCTTCATATCTCAGATTTTCGCATAATATTGCATCTTAAGCCAGTTTTCTTGCATTTTGTTTCGTACTAAATATCATCGAATTTAGCAATATTTTTTCGTTTACCATCCTCTTTTCCTTTATGTGATTTAAACAAAATCTTATCATATTAGGCAATATTTTGCCGTTTTTCCACGTTTTTTGTGAATTTTCAGTTTATTGGTATTAATTCATTAAATATACGATAAAAATGATGCAAACACGTAATTGATTCGATATTAAACTTAAATACTTCATCTTCAATCATCTATTTGTTTCTCGTTGAAATACTGAGTAAGATATTGAAAAGGGGAGAAGTTCGGTTTTTATTGCATATATCGACGTTTCAGCCGGAATAGAGCAGTTTTACGTGTACATCTTCCATCGGTAATATAAACGAAAAATCAAGAACATTTTAGTTAATTCTAATAAAAACAAATTGATTTTTATCATTTGTATTGGAAACAACATTGTCATATGTCTTCTTGGATCTAAATAATACGAAACCTCGCTCTAGGATTCGACGTTAAAATTCTTAAATTTGGTTCAATAGTGACTTTTTTCACGTTTTTCATGTAGTTTCATATTACGTAAATATATTCATTTTACCAATATTTTGATACTATTTTATGTAGTATCACGATATGTGATTTGGCCTTCAAATCTCAGAATTTCGCATAATATTGCATTTTAAGCAAGTTTTCTTGCATTTTCTTCCGTACTAAATATCATCGAATTTAGTAATATTTTGACGTTTATCATCTTCCTTTTCCTTTATGTGATGTAAACAAAATATCATCGAATTAGGCAATATTTTGCTGTTTTTCTACGTTTTTGTGAATTTCCAGTTTATTGGTATTAATTCATTAAATATACGATAAAAATTATACAAACACATAATTGATTAGATAATAACCTTAAATACTTCATTTTCAATCATCTATTTGTTTCTCGTTGAAGTACTGAGTAAGATATTGAAAAGAGGCGAAGTTCGGGTTTTATTGCATATATCGACGTTTCATCCGGAATTGTGCGGTTTTACGTGTACATCTTCCATCGGTAATATAAACGGAAAATAAGGAACATTTTAGCTAATTTTAATGAAAACAAATTGATTTTTATCATTTGTGTTGGAAACAACATTGTCAAATGTCTTTTCTTGGATCTAAATAATACGAAACCTCGCTCTATAATTCGACGGTAAAATCCTGAAATTTTGAATAATATTTACTTTTTTCACGTTTTTCACCTAGTTTGATGTTACGAAAATATATTCATTTTTACCAATATTTCGATACTATTTCATGTAGTATCACGATATGTGATTTGGCCTTCATTTATCAGATTTTCGCATAATATTGCATTTTAAGCAAGTTTTCTTGCATTCTGTTTCGTACTAAACATCACCGAATATAGCAATATTTTGACGTTTATCATCCCCCTTTTCCTTTATGTGATATAAACAATATATTATCGAATTAGGCAATATTTTGCTGTTTTTCCACGTTTTTGTAAATTTCCAGTTTATTGTTATTAATTCATTATATATACGATAAAATGATACAAACACACAATTGATTAGATACCTTAAATACTTCATTTTTAATCATCTATTTGTTTCTCGTTGAAATACTGAGTAAGATATTGAAAAGAGGAGTAGTTCGGTTTTTATTGCATATATCGACGTTTCAGCAGGAATTGTGCGGTTTTACGTGTACATCTTCCATCGGTAATATAAACGGAATACCGGGAACATTCTAATGAAAAGTTCATTCTAATGAAAACACATTGATTTTTATCATTTGACTGGAAACAACATTGTCATATGTCTTTTCTTGGATCTAAATAATACGAAACCTCGCTTTATGATTCAAAGTTAAAATCCTTAAATTTGGTTTAATAGTGACTTTTTTCACGTTTTTCATGTAGTTTGATATTACGTAAATACATTTTTACCAATATTTCGATACTATTTCATGTAGTATTACGATATGTAATTTGGCCTTCATATCTCAGATTTTCGCATAATATTGCATTTTAAGCAAGTTTTCTTGCGTTTTGTTTCGTACTAAAGATCATCGAATTTAGCAATATTTTAATGTTTATCATCCCCTTTTCCTTTATGTGATACAAACAAAATATCATCGAATTAGGCAATATTTTGCCGTTTTTCAACGTTTTTTGAGTTTCCAGTTTATTGGTATTAATTCAATAAATATACGATAAAAATGATACAAACACAAAATTGATTATATAATAACCTTAAATACTTCATTTTCAATCATATATTTGTTTCTCGTTGAAATACTGAGTAAAAATGATACAAACACAAAATTGATTATATAATAACCTTAAATACTTCATTTTCAATCATCTATTTGTTTCTCGTTGAAATACTGAGTAAGATATTGAAAAGGGGAGAAGTTCGGTTTTTATTGCATATATCGACGTTTCAGAAGGAATAGAGCGATTTTACGTGTACATCTTCCATCGGTAATATGGACGAAAAATCAGGAACATTTAAGTTAATTCTAATGAAAACACATTGATTTTTATCATTTGTATTCGAAATAACATTGTCATATGTCTTTTCTTGGATCTAAATAATACGAAACCTGGCTCTATGATTCGACGTTAAAATCCTCAAATTTGGAATAATATTGACTTTTTTCACGTTTTTCATGTAGTTTGATATTACGTAAATATATTCAATTTTACCAATATTTCAATACTATTTCATGTATTCTCAATATATGTGATTTGGCCTTCATATCTCAGATTTTCGCATAATATTGCATCTTAAGCCAGTTTTCTTGCATTTTGTTTCGTACTAAATATCATCGAATTTAGCAATATTTTTTCGTTTACCATCCTCTTTTCCTTTATGTGATTTAAACAAAATCTTATCATATTAGGCAATATTTTGCCGTTTTTCCACGTTTTTTGTGAATTTTCAGTTTATTGGTATTAATTCATTAAATATACGATAAAAATGATGCAAACACGTAATTGATTCGATATTAAACTTAAATACTTCATCTTCAATCATCTATTTGTTTCTCGTTGAAATACTGAGTAAGATATTGAAAAGGGGAGAAGTTCGGTTTTTATTGCATATATCGACGTTTCAGCCGGAATAGAGCAGTTTTACGTGTACATCTTCCATCGGTAATATAAACGAAAAATCAAGAACATTTTAGTTAATTCTAATAAAAACAAATTGATTTTTATCATTTGTATTGGAAACAACATTGTCATATTTCTTCTTGGATCTAAATAATACGAAACCTCGCTCTAGGATTCGACGTTAAAATTCTTAAATTTGGTTCAATAGTGACTTTTTTCACGTTTTTCATGTAGTTTCATATTACGTAAATATATTCATTTTACCAATATTTTGATACTATTTTATGTAGTATCACGATATGTGATTTGGCCTTCAAATCTCAGAATTTCGCATAATATTGCATTTTAAGCAAGTTTTCTTGCATTTTCTTCCGTACTAAATATCATCGAATTTAGTAATATTTTGACGTTTATCATCTTCCTTTTCCTTTATGTGATGTAAACAAAATATCGAATTAGGCAATATTTTGCTGTTTTTCTACGTTTTTGTGAATTTCCAGTTTATTGGTATTAATTCATTAAATATACGATAAAAATTATACAAACACATAATTGATTAGATAATAACCTTAAATACTTCATTTTCAATCATCTATTTGTTTCTCGTTGAAGTACTGAGTAAGATATTGAAAAGAGGCGAAGTTCGGGTTTTATTGCATATATCGACGTTTCATCCGGAATTGTGCGGTTTTACGTGTACATCTTCCATCGGTAATATAAACGGAAAATAAGGAACATTTTAGCTAATTTTAATGAAAACAAATTGATTTTTATCATTTGTGTTGGAAACAACATTGTCAAATGTCTTTTCTTGGATCTAAATAATACGAAACCTCGCTCTATAATTCGACGGTAAAATCCTGAAATTTTGAATAATATTTACTTTTTTCACGTTTTTCACCTAGTTTGATGTTACGAAAATATATTCATTTTTACCAATATTTCGATACTATTTCATGTAGTATCACGATATGTGATTTGGCCTTCATTTATCAGATTTTCGCATAATATTGCATTTTAAGCAAGTTTCCTTGCAATCTGTTTCGTACTAAACATCACCGAATTTAGCAATATTTTGACGTTTATCATCCCCCTTTTCCTTTATGTGATATAAACAAAATATTATCGAATTAGGCAATATTTTGCTGTTTTTCCACGTTTTTGTAAATTTCCAGTTTATTGTTATTAATTCATTAAATATACGATAAAAATGATACAAACACACAATTGATTAGATAATAACCTTAAATACTCCATTTTTAATCATCTATTTGTTTCTCGTTGAAATACTGAGTAAGATATTGAAAAGAGGAGAAGTTCGGTTTTTATTGCATATATCGACGTTTCAGCCGGAATAGAGCGGTTTTACTTGTACATCTTCCATCGGTAATATAAACGAAAAATCAGGAACATTTTAGTTAATTCTAATGAAAACACATTGATTTTTATCATTTGTATTGGAAACAACATTGTCATATGTCTTTTCTTGGATCTAAATAATACGAAACCTCGCTTTATGATTCGAAGTTAAAGTCCTTAAATTTGGTTTAATAGTGACTTTTTTCACGTTTCTCATGTAGTTTGATATTACGTAAATATATTCATTTTTACCAATATTTCCATACTATTTCTTGTAGTATCACGATATGTGATTTGGCCTTCAAATCTCAGAATTTCGCATAATATTGCATTTTAAGCAAGTTTTCTTGCGATTTGTTTCGTACTAAACATCATCGAAATTAGCAATATTTTGACGTTTATCATCTCTCTTTTCCTTTATGTGATATAAACAAAATATCATCGAATTAGGCAATATTTTGCTGTTTTTCCACGTTTTTTGAGTTTCCAGTTTTTTGGTATTAATTCAATAAATATACGATAAAAATGATACAAACAGAAAATTGATTATATAATAACCTTTAATACTTCATTTTCAATCATCTATTTGTTTCTCGATGAAATACTGAGTAAGATATTGACAAGGGGAGAAGTTCGGTTTTTATTGCATATATCGACGTTTCAGCCGGATAGAGCGGTTTTACGTGTACATCTTCCATCGGTAATATAAACGAAAAATCAGGAACATTTTAGTTAATTCTAATGAAAACACATTAATTTTTATCATTTGTATTGTAAACAACATTGTCATATGTCTTTTCTTGGATCTAAATAATACGAAACCTGGCTCTATGATTCGACGTTAAAATCCTCAAATTTGGAATAATATTGACTTTTTTCTCGTTTTTCATGTAGTTTGATATTACGTATATATATTCATTTTTACCAATAATTCAATACTATTTCATGTAGTATCACGATATGTGATTTGGCCTTCATATCTCAGATTTTCGCATAATATTGCATCTTAAGCCAGTTTTCTTGCATTTTGTTTCGTTCTAAACATCATCGAATTTAGTAATATTTTGACGTTTATCATCTCCCTTTTCCTTTATGTGATATAAACAAAATATCATCAAATTAGGCAATATTTTGCTGTTTTACACGTTTCTGTGAATTTTCAGTTTATTGGTAATAATTCATTAAATATACAATAAAAATGATACAAACACAAAATTGATTATATAATAACCTTAAATACTTCATCTTCAATCATCTATTTGTTTCTCGTTGAAATACTGAGTAAGATATTGAATAGGGGAGAAGTTCGGTTTTTATTGCATATATCGACGTTTCAGCCGGAATAGCGCAGTTTTACGTGTACATCTTCTATCGGTAATATAAACGAAAAATAAGGAACATTTTAATTAATTCTAATGAAAACAAATTGATTTTTATCATTTGTATTGGAAACAACATTGTTATATGTCTTTTCTTGGATCTAAATAATAAGAAATCTGGCTCTATGATTCGACGTTAAAATTCTCAAATTTGGAATAATATTGACTTTTTCACGTTTTTCATGTAGTTCGATATTACGTAAATATATTCATTTTTACCAATATTTCGATACTATTTCATGCAGTATCACGATATGTGATTTGGCCTTCATATATCAGATTTTCACAAAATATTGCATTTTAAGCCAGTTTTCTTGTATTTTGTTTCGTACTAAACATAATCGAATTTAGCAATATTTTGACGTTTATCATCCCCTTTTCCTTTATGTGATTTAAACAAAATATCATCGAATTAGGCAATATTTTGCCGTTTTTCCTCGTTTTTGTGAATTTTCAGTTTATTGGTATTAATTTATTAAATATACGATAGAAATGATGCAAACACGTAATTGATTAGATATTAAACCTAAATACTTCATCTTCAATCATCTATTTGTTTCTCGTAGAAATACTGAGTAAGATATTAAAAAGGGGAGAAGTTCGGTTCTTATCGCATATATCGACGTTTCAGCCGGAATAGAGCAGTTTTACGTGTACATCTTCCATCGGTAATATAAACAAAAAATCAGGAACATTTTAGCTAATTCTAATGAAAACAAATTGATTTTTATCATTTGTATTGGAAACAACATTGTCATATGTCTTTTCTTGGATCTAAATAATACGAAACCTCGCTCTATGATTCGACGGGAAAATTCTCAAATTTGGAATGATATTGACTTTTTCACGTTTTTCATGTAGTTTGATATTACGTAAATATATTCATTTTTACCAATATCTCGATACTATTTCATGTAGAATCACGATATGGTATTTGGCCTTCATATCTCTGATTTTCGCATAATATTGCATTTAGGCAAGTTTTCTTGTATTTTGTTTCGCACGAAACATCATCGAATTTAGCAATATTTTGACGTTTATCATCCCCATTTCCTTTATGTGATACAAACAAAATTTCATCGAATTAGGCAATATTTTGCTGTTTTAAACGTTTTTGTGAATTTCCAGTTTATTGGTATTATTTCAATAAATATACGATAAAAATGATACAAACACAAAATTGATTATATAATAACCTTAAATACTTCATTTTCAATCATCTATTTGTTTATCGTTGAAATACTGAGTAAGATATTGAAAAGGGGAGAAGATCGGTTTTTATTGCATATATCGACGTTTCAGAAGGAATAGAGCGATTTTACGTGTACATCTTCCATCGGTAATATAGACGAAAAATCAGGAACATTTGAGCTAATTCTAATGAAAACACATTGATTTTTATCATTTGTATTCGAAACAACATTGTCATATGTCTTTTCTTGGATCTAAATAATACGAAACCTGGCTCTATGATTCGACGTTAAAATCCTAAAATTTGGAATAATATTGACTTTTTTCACGTTTTTCATGTAGTTTGATATTACGTAAATATATTCATTTTTACCAATATTTCAATACTATTTCATGTATTATCACGATATGTGATTTGGCCTTCATATCTCAGATTTTCGCATAATATTGCATCTTAAGCCAGTTTTCTTGCATTTTGTTTCGTACTAAATATCATCGAATTTAGCAATATTTTTTCGTTTACCATCCTCTTTTCCTTTATGTGATTTAAACAAAATCTTATCATATTAGGCAATATTTTGCCGTTTTTCCACGTTTTTTGTGAATTTTCAGTTTATTGGTATTAATTCATTAAATATACGATAAAAATGATGCAAACACGTAATTGATTCGATATTAAACTTAAATACTTCATCTTCAATCATCTATTTGTTTCTCGTTGAAATACTGAGTAAGATATTGAAAAGGGGAGAAGTTCGGTTTTTATTGCATATATCGACGTTTCAGCCGGAATAGAGCAGTTTTACGTGTACTTCTTCCATCGGTAATAAAAACGGAAAATCAAGAACATTTTAGTTAATTCTAATGAAAACACATTGATTTTTATCATTTTTATTGGAAACAACATTGTCATATGTCTTTTCTTGGATCTAAATACTACGAAACCTCGCTCTAGGATTTGAAGTTAAAATCCTCAAATATGGTTAAATAATGACTTTTTTCACGTTTTTCATGTAGTTTCATATTACGTAAATATATTCATTTTTACCAATATTTTGATACTATTTTATGTAGTATCACGATATGTGATTTGGCCTTCAAATCTCAGAATTTCGCATAATATTGCATTTTAAGCAAGTTTTCTTGCATTTTCTTCCGTACTAAAAATCATCGAATTTAGTAATATTTTGACGTTTATCATCTCCCTTTTCCTTTATGTGATATAAACAAAATATCATCGAATTAGGCAATATTTTGCTGTTTTTCTACGTTTTTGTGAATTTCCAGTTTATTGGTATTAATTCATTAAATATACGATAAAAATTATACAAACACATAATTGATTAGATAATAACCTTAAATACTTCATTTTCAATCATCTATTTGTTTCTCGTTGAAGTACTGAGTAAGATATTGAAAAGAGGCGAAGTTCGGGTTTTATTGCATATATCGACGTTTCATCCGGAATTGTGCGGTTTTACGTGTACATCTTCCATCGGTAATATAAACGGAAAATAAGGAACATTTTAGCTAATTTTAATGAAAACAAATTGAATTTTATCATTTGTGTTGGAAACAACATTGTCAAATGTCTTTTCTTGGATCTAAATAATACGAAACCTCGCTCTATAATTCGACGGTAAAATCCTGAAATTTTGAATAATATTTACTTTTTTCACGTTTTTCACCTAGTTTGATGTTACGTAAATATATTCATTTTTACCAATATTTCGATACTATTTCATGTAGTATCACGATATGTGATTTGGCCTTCATTTATCAGATTTTCGCATAATATTGCATTTTAAGCAAGTTTCCTTGCATTCTGTTTCGTACTAAACATCACTGAATTTAGCAATATTTTGACGTTTATCATCCCCCTTTTCCTTTATGTTATATAAACAAAATATTATCGAATTAGGCAATATTTTGCTGTTTTTCCACGTTTTTGTAAATTTCCAGTTTATTGTTATTAATTCATTAAATATACGATAAAAATGATACAAACACACAATTGATTAGATAATAACCTTAAATACTCCATTTTTAATCATCTATTTGTTTCTCGTTGAAATACTGAGTAAGATATTGAAAAGAGGAGAAGTTCGGTTTTTATTGCATATATCGACGTTTCAGCCGGAATTGTGCGGTTTTACGTGTACATCTTCCATCGGTAATATAAATGGAAAATCAGGAACATTTTAGTTAATTCTAATGAAAACACATTGATTTTTATCATTTGTATTGGAAACAACATTGTCATATGTCTTTTCTTGGATCTAAATAATACGAAACCTCGCTCTATGATTCGACGGGAAAATTCTCAAATTTGGAATGATATTGACTTTTTCACGTTTTTCATGTAGTTTGATATTACATAAATATATTCATTTTTACCAATATCTCGATACTATTTCATGTAGAATCACGATATGGTATTTGGCCTTCATATCTCTGATTTTCGCATAATATTGCATTTAGGCAAGTTTTCTTGTATTTTGTTTTGCACGAAACATCATCGAATTTAGCAATATTTTGAGGTTTATCATCCCCATTTCCTTTATGTGATTTAAACAAAATTTCATCGAATTAGGCAATATTTTGCTGTTTTTAAACGTTTTTATGAATTTCCAGTTTATTGGTATTATTTCAATAAATATACGATAAAAATGATACAAACACAAAATTGATTATATAATAACCTTTAATACTTCATTTTCAATCATCTATTTGTTTCTCGTTGAAATACTGAGTAAGATATTGAAAAGGGGAGAAGATCGGTTTTTATTGCATATATTGACGTTTCAGAAGGAATAGAGCGATTTTACGTGTACATCTTCCATCGGTAATATAGACGAAAAATCAGGAACATTTAAGTTAATTCTAATGAAAACACATTGATTTTTATCATTTGTATTCGAAACAACATTGTCATATGTCTTTTCTTGGATCTAAATAATACGAAACCTGGCTCTATGATTCGACGTTAAAATCCTCAAATTTGGATAAATATTGACTTTTTTCACGTTTTTCATGTAGTTTGATATTACGTAAATATATTCATTTTTACCAATATTTCAATACTATATCATGTATTATCACGATATGTGATTTGGCCTTCATATCTCAGATTTTCGCATAATATTGCATCTTAAGCCAGTTTTCTTGCATTTTGTTTCGTACTAAATATCATCGAATTTAGCAATATTATTTCGTTTACCATCCTCTTTTCCTTTTTGTGATTTAAACAAAATCTTATCATATTAGGCAATATTTTGCCGTTTTTCCACGTTTTTTGTGAATTTTCAGTTTATTGGTATTAATTCATTAAATATACGATAAAAATGATGCAAACACGTAATTGATTCGATATTAAACTTAAATACTTCATCTTCAATCATCTATTTGTTTCTCGTTGAAATACTGAGTAAGATATTGAAAAGGGGAGAAGTTCGGTTTTTATTGCATATATCGACGTTTCAGCCGGAATAGAGCAGTTTTACGTGTACATCTTCCAACGGTAATATAAACGAAAAATCAAGAACATTTTAGTTAATTCTAATAAAAACAAATTGATTTTTATCATTTGTATTGGAAACTACATTGTCATATGTCTTCTTGGATCTAAATAATACGAAACCTCGCTCTAGGATTCGACGTTAAAATTCTTAAATTTGGTTCAATAGTGACTTTTTTCACGTTTTTCATGTAGTTTCATATTACGTAAATATATTCATTTTTACCAATATTTTGATACTATTTTATGTAGTATCACGATATGTGATTTGGCCTTCAAATCTCAGAATTTCGCATAATATTGCATTTTAAGCAAGTTTTCTTGCATTTTCTTCCGTACTAAAAATCATCGAATTAAGTAATATTTTGACGTTTATCATCTCCCTTTTCCTTTATTTGATATAAACAAAATATCATCGAATTAGGCAATATTTTGCTGTTTTTCTACGTTTTTGTGAATTTCCAGTTTATTGGTATTAATTCATTAAATATACGATAAAAATTATACAAACACATAATTGATTAGATAATAACCTTAAATACTTCATTTTCAATCATCTATTTGTTTCTCGTTGAAGTACTGAGTAAGATATTGAAAAGAGGCGAAGTTCGGGTTTTATTGCATATATCGACGTTTCATCCGGAATTGTGCGGTTTTACGTGTACATCTTCCATCGGTAATATAAACGGAAAATAAGTAACATTTTAGCTAATTTTAATGAAAACAAATTGATTTTTATCATTTGTGTTGGAAACAACATTGTCAAATGTCTTTTCTTGGATCTAAATAATACGAAACCTCGCTCTATAATTCGACGGTAAAATCCTGAAATTTTGAATAATATTTACTTTTTTCACGTTTTTCACCTAGTTTGATGTTACGTAAATATATTCATTTTTACCAATATTTCGATACTATTTCATGTAGTATCACGATATGTGATTTGGCCTTCATTTATCAGATTTTCGCATAATATTGCATTTTAAGCAAGTTTCCTTGCATTCTGTTTCGTACTAAACATCACCGAATTTAGCAATATTTTGACGTTTATCATCCCCCTTTTCCTTTATGTGATATAAACAAAATATTATCGAATTAGGCAATATTTTGCTGTTTTTCCACGTTTTTGTAAATTTCCAGTTTATTGTTATTAATTCATTAAATATACGATAAAAATGATACAAACACACAATTGATTAGATAATAACCTTAAATACTCCATTTTTAATCATCTATTTGTTTCTCGTTGAAATACTGAGTAAGATATTGAAAAGAGGAGAAGTTCGGTTTTTATTGCATATATCGACGTTTCAGCCGGAATTGTGCGGTTTTACGTGTACATCTTCCATCGGTAATATAAACGGAAAATCAGGAACATTTTAGTTAATTCTAATGAAAACACATTGATTTTTATCATTTGTATTGGAAACAACATTGTCATATGTCTTTTCTTGGATCTAAATAATACGAAACCTCGCTTTATGATTCGAAGTTAAAGTCCTTAAATTTGGTTTAATAGTGACTTTTTTCACGTTTCTCATGTAGTTTGATATTACGTAAATATATTCATTTTTACCAATATTTCAATACTATTTCATGTATTATCACGATATGTGATTTGGCCTTCATATCTCAGATTTTCGCATAATATTGCATCTTAAGCCAATTTTCTTGCATTTTGTTTCGTACTAAATATCATCGAAATTAGCAATATTTTGACGTTTACCATCCTCTTTTCCTTTATGTGATTTAAACAAAATCTTATCATATTAGGCAATATTTTGCCGTTTTTCCACGTTTTTTGTGAATTTTCAGTTTATTGGTATTAATTCATTAAATATACGATAAAAATGATGCAAACACGTAATTGATTCGATATTAAACTTAAATACTTCATCTTCAATCATCTATTTGTTTCTCGTTGAAATACTGAGTAAGATATTGAAAAGGGGAGAAGTTCGGTTTTTATTGCATATATCGACGTTTCAGCCGGAATAGAGCAGTTTTACGTGTACATCTTCCATCGGTAATATAAACGAAAAATCAAGAACATTTTAGTTAATTCTAATAAAAACAAATTGATTTTTATCATTTGTATTGGAAACAACATTGTCATATGTCTTCTTGGATCTAAATAATACGAAACCTCGCTCTAGGATTCGACGTTAAAATTCTTAAATTTGGTTCAATAGTGACTTTTTTCACGTTTTTCATGTAGTTTCATATTACGTAAATATATTCATTTTTACCAATATTTTGATACTATTTTATGTAGTATCACGATATGTGATTTGGCCTTCAAATCTCAGAATTTCGCATAATATTGCATTTTAAGCAAGTTTTCTTGCATTTTCTTCCGTACTAAAAATCATCGAATTTAGTAATATTTTGACGTTTATCATCTCCCTTTTCCTTTATGTGATGTAAACAAAATATCATCGAATTAGGCAATATTTTGCTGTTTTTCTACGTTTTTGTGAATTTCCAGTTTATTGGTATTAATTCATTAAATATACGATAAAAATTATACAAACACATAATTGATTAGATAATTACCTTAAATACTTCATTTTCAATCATCTATTTGTTTCTCGTTGAAGTACTGAGTAAGATATTGAAAAGAGGCGAAGTTCGGGTTTTATTGCATATATCGACGTTTCATCCGGAATTGTGCGGTTTTACGTGTACATCTTCCATCGGTAATATAAACGGAAAATAAGGAACATTTTAGCTAATTTTATTGAAAACAAATTGATTTTTATCATTTGTGTTGGAAACAACATTGTCAAATGTCTTTTCTTGGATCTAAATAATACGAAACCTCGCTCTATAATTCGACGGTAAAATCCTGAAATTTTGAATAATATTTACTTTTTTCACGTTTTTCACCTAGTTTGATGTTACGTAAATATATTCATTTTTACCAATATTTCGATACTATTTCATGTAGTATCACGATATGTGATTTGGCCTTCATTCATCAGATTTTCGCATAATATTGCATTTTAAGCAAGTTTCCTTGCATTCTGTTTCGTACTAAACATCACCGAATTTAGCAATATTTTGACGTTTATCATCCCCCTTTTCCTTTATGTGATATAAACAAAATATTATCGAATTAGGCAATATTTTGCTGTTTTTCCACGTTTTTGTAAATTTCCAGTTTATTGTTATTAATTCATTAAATATACGATAAAAATGATACAAACACACAATTGATTAGATAATAACCTTAAATACTCCATTTTTAATCATCTATTTGTTTCTCGTTGAAATACTGAGTAAGATATTGAAAAGAGGAGAAGTTCGGTTTTTATTGCATATATCGACGTTTCAGCCGGAATTGTGCGGTTTTACGTGTACATCTTCCATCGGTAATATAAACGGAAAATCAGGAACATTTTAGTTAATTCTAATGAAAACACATTGATTTTTATCATTTGTATTGGAAACAACATTGTCATATGTCTTTTCTTGGATCTAAATAATACGAAACCTCGCTTTATGATTCGAAGTTAAAGTCCTTAAATTTGGTTTAATAGTGACTTTTTTCACGTTTCTCATGTAGTTTGATATTACGTAAATATATTCATTTTTACCAATATTTCAATACTATTTCATGTATTATCACGATATGTGATTTGGCCTTCATTTCTCAGATTTTCGCATAATATTGCATCTTAAGCCAGTTTTCTTGCATTTTGTTTCGTACTAAATATCATCGAAATTAGCAATATTTTGACGTTTACCATCCTCTTTTCCTTTATGTGATTTAAACAAAATCTTATCATATTAGGCAATATTTTGCCGTTTTTCCACGTTTTTTGTGAATTTTCAGTTTATTGGTATTAATTCATTAAATATACGATAAAAATGATGCAAACACGTAATTGATTCGATATTAAACTTAAATACTTCATCTTCAATCATCTATTTGTTTCTCGTTGAAATACTGAGTAAGATATTGAAAAGGGGATAAGTTCGGTTTTTATTGCATATATCGACGTTTCAGCCGGAATAGAGCAGTTTTACGTGTACATCTTCCATCGGTAATATAAACGAAAAATCAAGAACATTTTAGTTAATTCTAATAAAAACAAATTGATTTTTATCATTTGTATTGGAAACAACATTGTCATATGTCTTCTTGGATCTAAATAATACGAAACCTCGCTCTAGGATTCGACGTTAAAATTCTTAAATTTGGTTCAATAGTGACTTTTTTCACGTTTTTCATGTAGTTTCATATTACGTAAATATATTCATTTTTACCAATATTTTGATACTATTTTATGTAGTATCACGATATGTGATTTGGCCTTCAAATCTCAGAATTTCGCATAATATTGCATTTTAAGCAAGTTTTCTTGCATTTTCTTCCGTACTAAAAATCATCGAATTTAGTAATATTTTGACGTTTATCATCTCCCTTTTCCTTTATGTGATGTAAACAAAATATCATCGAATTAGGCAATATTTTGCTGTTTTTCTACGTTTTTGTGAATTTCCAGTTTATTGGTATTAATTCATTAAATATACGATAAAAATTATACAAACACATAATTGATTAGATAATTACCTTAAATACTTCATTTTCAATCATCTATTTGTTTCTCGTTGAAGTACTGAGTAAGATATTGAAAAGAGGCGAAGTTCGGGTTTTATTGCATATATCGACGTTTCATCCGGAATTGTGCGGTTTTACGTGTACATCTTCCATCGGTAATATAAACGGAAAATAGGGAACATTTTAGCTAATTTTAATGAAAACAAATTGATTTTTATCATTTGTGTTGGAAACAACATTGTCAAATGTCTTTTCTTGGATCTAAATAATACGAAACCTCGCTCTATAATTCGACGGTAAAATCCTGAAATTTTGAATAATATTTACTTTTTTCACGTTTTTCACCTAGTTTGATGTTACGTAAATATATTCATTTTTACCAATATTTCGATACTATTTCATGTAGTATCACGATATGTGATTTGGCCTTCATTCATCAGATTTTCGCATAATATTGCATTTTAAGCAAGTTTCCTTGCATTCTGTTTCGTACTAAACATCACCGAATTTAGCAATATTTTGACGTTTATCATCCCCCTTTTCCTTTATGTGATATAAACAAAATATTATCGAATTAGGCAATATTTTGCTGTTTTTCCACGTTTTTGTAAATTTCCAGTTTATTGTTATTAATTCATTAAATATACGATAAAAATGATACAAACACACAATTGATTAGATAATAACCTTAAATACTCCATTTTTAATCATCTATTTGTTTCTCGTTGAAATACTGAGTAAGATATTGAAAAGAGGAGAAGTTCGGTTTTTATTGCATATATCGACGTTTCAGCCGGATAGAGCGGTTTTACGTGTACATCTTCCATCGGTAATATAAACGGAAAATCAGGAACATTTTAGTTAATTCTAATGAAAACACATTGATTTTTATCATTTGTATTGGAAACAACATTGTCATATGTCTTTTCTTGGATCTAAATAATACGAAACCTCGCTCTATGATTCGACGGGAAAATTCTCAAATTTGGAATGATATTGACTTTTTCACGTTTTTCATGTAGTTTGATATTACGTAAATATATTCATTTTTACCAATATTTCCATACTATTTCATGTAGTATCACGATATGTGATTTGGCCTTCAAATCTCAGAATTTCGCATAATATTGCATTTTAAGCAAGTTTTCTTGCGATTTGTTTCGTACAAATCATCATTTCGTACATCATCGAAATTACCAATATTTTGACGTTTATCATCTCCCTTTTCCTTTATGTGATATAAACAAAATATCATCGAATTAGGCAATATTTTGCTGTTTTTCCACGTTTTTTGAGTTTCCAGTTTTTTGGTATTAATTCAATAAATATACGATAAAAATGATACAAATAGAAAATTGATTATATAATAACCTTTAATACTTCATTTTCAATCATCTATTTGTTTCTCGTTGAAATACTGAGTAAGATATTGACAAGGGGAGAAGTTCGGTTTTTATTGCATATATCGACGTTTCAGCCGGATAGAGCGGTTTTACGTGTACATCTTCCACCGGTAATATAAACGAAAAATCAGGAACATTTTAGTTAATTCTAATGAAAACACATTAATTTTTATCATTTGTATTGGAACAACATTGTCATATGTCTTTTCTTGGATCTAAATAATACGAAACCTGGCTCTATGATTCGACGTTAAAATCCTCAAATTTGGAATAATATTGACTTTTTTCACGTTTTTCATGTAGTTTGATATTACGTATATATATTCATTTTTACCAATAATTCAATACTATTTCATGTAGTATCACGATATGTGATTTGGCCTTCATATCTCAGATTTTCGCATAATATTGCATCTTAAGCCAGTTTTCTTGCATTTTGTTTCGTTCTAAACATCATCGAATTTAGTAATATTTTGACGTTTATCATCTCCCTTTTCCTTTATGTGATATAAACAAAATATCATCAAATTAGGCAATATTTTGCTGTTTTACACGTTTCTGTGAATTTTCAGTTTATTGGTATTAATTCATTAAATATACGATAAAAATGATACAAACACAAAATTGATTATATAATAACCTTAAATACTTCATCTTCAATCATCTATTTGTTTCTCGTTGAAATACTGAGTAAGATATTGAATATGGGAGAAGTTCGGTTTTTATTGCATATATCGACGTTTCAGCCGGAATAGCGCAGTTTTACGTGTACATCTTCCATCGGTAATATAAGCGAAAAATAAGGAACATTTTAATTAATTCTAATGAAAACAAATTGATTTTTATCATTTGTATTGGAAACAACATTGTTATATGTCTTTTCTTGGATCTAAATAATAAGAAATCTGGCTCTATGATTCGACGTTAAAATTCTCAAATTTGGAATAATATTGACTTTTTCACGTTTTTCATGTAGTTTGATATTACGTAAATATATTCATTTTTACCAATATTTCGATACTATTTCATGCAGTATCACGATATGTGATTTGGCCTTCATATATCAGATTTTCACATAATATTGCATTTTAAGCCAGTTTTCTTGTATTTTGTTTCGTACTAAACATAATCGAATTTAGCAATATTTTGACGTTTATCATCCCCTTTTCCTTTATGTGATTTAAACAAAATATCATCGAATTAGGCAATATTTTGCCGTTTTACCTCGTTTTTGTGAATTTTCAGTTTATTGGTATTAATTCATTAAATATACGATAGAAATGATGCAAACACGTAATTGATTAGATATTAAACTTAAATACTTCATCTTCAATCATCTATTTGTTTCTCGTAGAAATACTGAGTAAGATATTAAAAAGGGGAGAAGTTCGGTTCTTATCGCATATATCGACGTTTCAGCCGGAATAGAGCAGTTTTACGTGTACATCTTCCATCGGTAATATAAACAAAAAATCAGGAACATTTTAGCTAATTCTAATGAAAACAAATTGATTTTTATCATTTGTATTGGAAACAACATTGTCATATGTCTTTTCTTGGATCTAAATAATACGAAACCTCGCTCTATGATTCGACGGGAAAATTCTCAAATTTGGAATAATATTGACTTTTTTCACGTTTTTCATGTAGTTTGATATTACGTAAATATATTCATTTTTACTAATATTTCAATACTATTTCATGTATTATCACGATATGTGATTTGGCCTTCATATCTCAGATTTTCGGATAATATTGCATCTTAAGCCAGTTTTCTTGCATTTTGTTTCGTACTAAACATCATCGAATTTAGCAATATTTTTACGTTTACCATCCTCTTTTCCTTAAACAAAATCTTATCATATTAGGCAATATTTTGCCGTTTTTCCACGTTTTTTGTGAATTTTCAGTTTATTGGTATTAATTCATTAAATATATGATAAAAATGATGCAAACACGTAATTGATTCGATATTAAACTTAAATACTTCATCTTCAATCATTTATTTGTTTCTCGTTGAAATACTGAGTAAGATATTGAAAAGGGGAGAAGTTCGGTTTTTATTGCATATATCGACGTTTCAGCTGGAATAGAGCAGTTTTACGTGTACATCTTCCATCGGTAATATAAACGAAAAATCAAGAACATTTTAGTTAATTCTAATAAAAACAAATTAATTTTTATCATTTGTATTGGAAACAACATTGTCATATGTCTTTTCTTGGATCTAAATAATACGAAACCTCGCTCTAGGATTCGACGTTAAAATTCTTAAATTTGGTTCAATAGTGACTTTTTTCACGTTTTTCATGTAGTTTCATATTACGTAAATATATTCATTTTTACCAGTATTTTGATACTATTTTATGTAGTATCACGATATGTGATTTGGCCTTCAAATCTCAGAATTTCGCATAATATTGCATTTTAAGCAAGTTTTCTTGCATTTTCTTCCGTTCTAAAAATCATCGAATTTAGTAATATTTTGACGTTTATCATCTCCCTTTTCCTTTATGTGATGTAAACAAAATATCATCGAATTAGGCAATATTTTGCTGTTTTTCTACGTTTTTGTGAATTTCCATTTTATTGGTATTAATTCATTAAATATACGATAAAAATGATACAAACACATAATTGATTAGATAATAACCTTAAATACTTCATTTTCAATCATCTATTTGTTTCTCGTTGAAGTACTGAGTAAGATATTGAAAATAGGCGAAGTTCGGGTTTTATTGCATATATCGACGTTTCATCCGGAATTGTGCGGTTTTACGTGTACATCTTCCATCGGTAATATAAACGGAAAATAAGGAACATTTTAGCTAATTTTAATGAAAACAAATTGATTTTTATCATTTGTGTTGGAAACAACATTGTCAAATGTCTTTTCTTGGATCTAAATAATACGAAACCTCGCTCTATAATTCGAAGGTAAAATCCTGAAATTTTGAATAATATTTACTTTTTTCACGTTTTTCACCTAGTTTGATGTTACGTAAATATATTCATTTTTACCAATATTTCGATACTATTTCATGTAGTATCACGATATGTGATTTGGCCTTCATTTATCAGATTTTCGCATAATATTGCATTTTAAGCAAGTTTCCTTGCATTCTGTTTCGTACTAAACATCACCGAATTTAGCAATATTTTGACGTTTATCATCCCCCTTTTCCTTTATGTGATATAAACAAAATATTATCGAATTAGGCAATATTTTGCTGTTTTTCCACGTTTTTGTAAATTTCCAGTTTATTGTTATTAATTCATTAAATATACGATAAAAATGATACAAACACACAATTGATTAGATAATAACCTTAAATACTCCATTTTTAATCATCTATTTGTTTCTCGTTGAAATACTGAGTAAGATATTGAAAAGAGGAGAAGTTCGGTTTTTATTGCATATATCGACGTTTCAGCCGGAATTGTGCCGTTTTACGTGGACATCTTCCATCGGTAATATAAACGGAAAATCAGGAACATTTTAGTTAATTCTAATGAAAACACATCGATTTTTATCATTTGTATTGGAAACAACATATGTCATATGTCTTTTCTTGGATCTAAATAATACGAAACCTCGCTTTATGATTCGAAGTTAAAATCCTTAAATTTGGTTTAATAGTGACTTTTTTCACGTTTCTCATGTAGTTTGATATTACGTAAATATATTCATTTTTACCAATATTTCCATACTATTTCATGTAGTATCACGATATGTGATTTGGCCTTCAAATCTCAGAATTTCGCATAATATTGCATTTTAAGCAAGTTTTCTTGCGATTTGTTTCGTACAAATCATCATTTCGTACATCATCGAAATTACCAATATTTTGACGTTTATCATCTCCCTTTTCCTTTATGTGATATAAACAAAATATCATCGAATTAGGCAATATTTTGCTGTTTTTCCACGTTTTTTGAGTTTCCAGTTTTTTGGTATTAATTCAATAAATATACGATAAAAATGATACAAATAGAAAATTGATTATATAATAACCTTTAATACTTCATTTTCAATCATCTATTTGTTTCTCGTTGAAATACTGAGTAAGATATTGACAAGGGGAGAAGTTCGGTTTTTATTGCATATATCGACGTTTCAGCCGGATAGAGCGATTTTACGTGTACATCTTCCACCGGTAATATAAACGAAAAATCAGGAACATTTTAGTTAATTCTAATGAAAACACATTAATTTTTATCATTTGTATTGGAACAACATTGTCATATGTCTTTTCTTGGATCTAAATAATACGAAACCTGGCTCTATGATTCGACGTTAAAATCCTCAAATTTGGAATAATATTGACTTTTTTCACGTTTTTCATGTAGTTTGATATTACGTATATATATTCATTTTTACCAATAATTCAATACTATTTCATGTAGTATCACGATATGTGATTTGGCCTTCATATCTCAGATTTTCGCATAATATTGCATCTTAAGCCAGTTTTCTTGCATTTTGTTTCGTTCTAAACATCATCGAATTTAGTAATATTTTGACGTTTATCATCTCCCTTTTCCTTTATGTGATATAAACAAAATATCATCAAATTAGGCAATATTTTGCTGTTTTACACGTTTCTGTGAATTTTCAGTTTATTGGTATTAATTCATTAAATATACGATAAAAATGATACAAACACAAAATTGATTATATAATAACCTTAAATACTTCATCTTCAATCATCTATTTGTTTCTCGTTGAAATACTGAGTAAGATATTGAATATGGGAGAAGTTCGGTTTTTATTGCATATATCGACGTTTCAGCCGGAATAGCGCAGTTTTACGTGTACATCTTCCATCGGTAATATAAGCGAAAAATAAGGAACATTTTAATTAATTCTAATGAAAACAAATTGATTTTTATCATTTGTATTGGAAACAACATTGTTATATGTCTTTTCTTGGATCTAAATAATAAGAAATCTGGCTCTATGATTCGACGTTAAAATTCTCAAATTTGGAATAATATTGACTTTTTCACGTTTTTCATGTAGTTTGATATTACGTAAATATATTCATTTTTACCAATATTTCGATACTATTTCATGCAGTATCACGATATGTGATTTGGCCTTCATATCTCAGATTTTCGCATAATATTGCATCTTAAGCCAGTTTTCTTGCATTTTGTTTCGTTCTAAACATCATCGAATTTAGTAATATTTTGACGTTTATCATCTCCCTTTTCCTTTATGTGATATAAACAAAATATCATCAAATTAGGCAATATTTTGCTGTTTTACACGTTTCTGTGAATTTTCAGTTTATTGGTATTAATTCATTAAATATACGATAAAAATGATACAAACACAAAATTGATTATATAATAACCTTAAATACTTCATCTTCAATCATCTATTTGTTTCTCGTTGAAATACTGAGTAAGATATTGAATATGGGAGAAGTTCGGTTTTTATTGCATATATCGACGTTTCAGCCGGAATAGCGCAGTTTTACGTGTACATCTTCCATCGGTAATATAAGCGAAAAATAAGGAACATTTTAATTAATTCTAATGAAAACAAATTGATTTTTATCATTTGTATTGGAAACAACATTGTTATATGTCTTTTCTTGGATCTAAATAATAAGAAATCTGGCTCTATGATTCGACGTTAAAATTCTCAAATTTGGAATAATATTGACTTTTTCACGTTTTTCATGTAGTTTGATATTACGTAAATATATTCATTTTTACCAATATTTCGATACTATTTCATGCAGTATCACGATATGTGATTTGGCCTTCATATATCAGATTTTCACATAATATTGCATTTTAAGCCAGTTTTCTTGTATTTTGTTTCGTACTAAACATAATCGAATTTAGCAATATTTTGACGTTTATCATCCCCTTTTCCTTTATGTGATTTAAACAAAATATCATCGAATTAGGCAATATTTTGCCGTTTTACCTCGTTTTTGTGAATTTTCAGTTTATTGGTATTAATTCATTAAATATACGATAGAAATGATGCAAACACGTAATTGATTAGATATTAAACTTAAATACTTCATCTTCAATCATCTATTTGTTTCTCGTAGAAATACTGAGTAAGATATTAAAAAGGGGAGAAGTTCGGTTCTTATCGCATATATCGACGTTTCAGCCGGAATAGAGCAGTTTTACGTGTACATCTTCCATCGGTAATATAAACAAAAAATCAGGAACATTTTAGCTAATTCTAATGAAAACAAATTGATTTTTATCATTTGTATTGGAAACAACATTGTCATATGTCTTTTCTTGGATCTAAATAATACGAAACCTCGCTCTATGATTCGACGGGAAAATTCTCAAATTTGGAATAATATTGACTTTTTTCACGTTTTTCATGTAGTTTGATATTACGTAAATATATTCATTTTTACTAATATTTCAATACTATTTCATGTATTATCACGATATGTGATTTGGCCTTCATATCTCAGATTTTCGGATAATATTGCATCTTAAGCCAGTTTTCTTGCATTTTGTTTCGTACTAAACATCATCGAATTTAGCAATATTTTTACGTTTACCATCCTCTTTTCCTTAAACAAAATCTTATCATATTAGGCAATATTTTGCCGTTTTTCCACGTTTTTTGTGAATTTTCAGTTTATTGGTATTAATTCATTAAATATACGATAAAAATGATGCAAACACGTAATTGATTCGATATTAAACTTAAATACTTCATCTTCAATCATTTATTTGTTTCTCGTTGAAATACTGAGTAAGATATTGAAAAGGGGAGAAGTTCGGTTTTTATTGCATATATCGACGTTTCAGCTGGAATAGAGCAGTTTTACGTGTACATCTTCCATCGGTAATATAAACGAAAAATCAAGAACATTTTAGTTAATTCTAATAAAAACAAATTAATTTTTATCATTTGTATTGGAAACAACATTGTCATATGTCTTTTCTTGGATCTAAATAATACGAAACCTCGCTCTAGGATTCGACGTTAAAATTCTTAAATTTGGTTCAATAGTGACTTTTTTCACGTTTTTCATGTAGTTTCATATTACGTAAATATATTCATTTTTACCAGTATTTTGATACTATTTTATGTAGTATCACGATATGTGATTTGGCCTTCAAATCTCAGAATTTCGCATAATATTGCATTTTAAGCAAGTTTTCTTGCATTTTCTTCCGTACTAAAAATCATCGAATTTAGTAATATTTTGACGTTTATCATCTCCCTTTTCCTTTATGTGATGTAAACAAAATATCATCGAATTAGGCAATATTTTGCTGTTTTTCTACGTTTTTGTGAATTTCCAGTTTATTGGTATTAATTCATTAAATATACGATAAAAATTATACAAACACATAATTGATTAGATAATAACCTTAAATACTTCATTTTCAATCATCTATTTGTTTCTCGTTGAAGTACTGAGTAAGATATTGAAAATAGGCGAAGTTCGGGTTTTATTGCATATATCGACGTTTCATCCGGAATTGTGCGGTTTTACGTGTACATCTTCCATCGGTAATATAAACGGAAAATAAGGAACATTTTAGCTAATTTTAATGAAAACAAATTGATTTTTATCATTTGTGTTGGAAACAACATTGTCAAATGTCTTTTCTTGGATCTAAATAATACGAAACCTCGCTCTATAATTCGAAGGTAAAATCCTGAAATTTTGAATAATATTTACTTTTTTCACGTTTTTCACCTAGTTTGATGTTACGTAAATATATTCATTTTTACCAATATTTCGATACTATTTCATGTAGTATCACGATATGTGATTTGGCCTTCATTTATCAGATTTTCGCATAATATTGCATTTTAAGCAAGTTTCCTTGCATTCTGTTTCGTACTAAACATCACCGAATTTAGCAATATTTTGACGTTTATCATCCCCCTTTTCCTTTATGTGATATAAACAAAATATTATCGAATTAGGCAATATTTTGCTGTTTTTCCACGTTTTTGTAAATTTCCAATTTATTGTTATTAATTTATTAAATATACGATAAAAATGATACAAACACACAATTGATTAGATAATAACCTTAAATACTCCATTTTTAATCATCTATTTGTTTCTCGTTGAAATGCTGAGTAAGATATTGAAAAGAGGAGAAGTTCGGTTTTTATTGCATATATCGACGTTTCAGCCGGAATTGTGCGGTTTTACGTGGACATCTTCCATCGGTAATATAATCGGAAAATCAGGAACATTTTAGTTAATTCTAATGAAAACACATTGATTTTTATCATTTGTATTGGAAACAACATTGTCATATGTCTTTTCTTGGATCTAAATAATACGAAACCTCGCTTTATGATTCGCAGTTAAAATCCTTAAATTTGGTTTAATAGTGACTTTTTTCACGTTTCTCATGTGGTTTGATATTACGTAAATATATTCATTTTTACCAATATTTCGATACTATTTCATGTAGTATCACGATATGTGCTTTGGCCTTCAAATCTCAGAATTTCGCATAATATTGCATTTTAAGCAAGTTTTCTTGCGATTTGTTTCGTACTAAACATCACCGAAATTAGCAATATTTTGACGTTTATCATCTCCCTTTTCCTTTATGTGATATAAACAAAATATCTTCGAATTAGGCAATATTTTGCCGTTTTTCCACGTTTTTTGAGTTTCCAGTTTTTTGGTATTAATTCAATAAATATACGATAAAAATGATACAAACAGAAAATTGATTATATAATAACCTTAAATACTTCATTTTCAATCATCTATTTGTTTCTCGTTGAAATACTGAGTAAGATATTGAAAAGGGGAGAAGTTCGGTTTTTATTGCATATATCGACGTTTCAGCCGGATAGAGCGGTTTTACGTGTACATCTCCCATCGGTAATATAAACGAAAAATCAGGAACATTTTAATTAATTCACATGAAAACACATTGATTTTTATCATTTGTATTGGAAACAACATTGTAATATGTCTTTTCTTGGATCTAAATAATACGAAACCTGGCTCTATGATTCGACGTTAAAATCCCGAAATTTGGAATAATATTGACTTTTTTCACGTTTTTCATGTAGTTTGATATTACGTAAATATATTCATTTTTACCAATATTTCGATACTATTTCATGTAGTATCACGATATGTGATTTGGCCTTCATATCTCAGATTTTCGCATAATATTGCATTTTAATTTTTCTTGCGTTTTCTTCCGTACTAAAAATCGTCGAATTTAGTAATATTTTGACGTTTATCATCTCCCTTTTCCTTTATGTGATATAAACAAAATATCATCGAATTAGGCAATATTTTGCTGTTTTTCCACGTTATTGTGAATTTCCAGTTTATTGGTATTAATTCATTTAATATACGATAAAAATGGTACAAATACATAATTGATTATATAATAACCTTGAATACTTCATTTTCAATCATCTATTTGTTTCTCTATGAAGTACTGAGTGAGATATTGAAAAGAGGAGTAGTTCGGTTTTTATTGCATATATCGACGTTTCAGCCGGAATTGTGCGGTTTTACGTGTACATCTTCCATCGGTAATATAAACGGAATACCAGGAACATTCTAATGAAAAGTTCATTCTAATGAAAACACATTGATTTTTATCATTTGACTGGAAACAACATTGTCATATGTCTTTTCTTGGATCTAAATAATACGAAACCTCGCTTTATGATTCAAAGTTAAAATCCTTAAATTTGGTTTAATAGTGACTTTTTTCACGTTTTTCATGTAGTTTGATATTACGTAAATATATTCATTTTTACCAATATTTCGATACTATTTCATGTAGTATCACGATATGTGATTTGGCCTTCATATCTCAGATTTTCGCATAATATTGCATTTTAAGCAAGTTTTCTTGCGTTTTGTTTCGTACTAAAGATCATCGAATTTAGCAATATTTTAATGTTTATCATCCCCTTTTCCTTTATGTGATACAAACAAAATATCATCGAATTAGGCAATATTTTGCCGTTTTTCAACGTTTTTTGAGTTTCCAGTTTATTGGTATTAATTCAATAAATATACGATAAAAATGATACAAACACAAAATTGATTATATAATAACCTTAAATACTTCATTTTCAATCATATATTTGTTTCTCGTTGAAATACTGAGTAAGATATTGAAAAGGGGAGAAGTTCGGTTTTTATTGCTTATATCGACGTTTCAGCCGGAATAGAGCGGTTTTACTTGTACATCTTCCATCGGTAATATAGACGAAAAATCAGGAACATTTAAGTTAATTCTAATAAAAACACATTGATTTTTATCATTTGTATTCGAAACAACATTGTCATATGTCTTTTCTTGGATCTAAATAATACGAAACCTAGCTCTATGATTCGACGTTAAAATCCTCAAATTTGGAATAATATTGACTTTTTTCACGTTTTTCATGTAGTTTGATATTACGTAAATATATTCATTTTTACCAATATTTCAATACTATTGCATGTATTATCGCGATATGTGATTTGGCCTTCATATCTCAGATTTTCGCATAATATTGCATCTTAAGTCAGTTTTCTTGCATTTTGTTTCGTACTAAACATCATCGAATTTAGCAATATTTTTACGTTTATCATCCTCTTTTCCTTTATGTGATTTAAACAAAATCTCATCAAATTAGGCAATATTTTGCCGTTTTTCCACGTTTTTGTGAATTTTCAGTTTATTGGTATTAATTCATTAAATATACGATAAAAATGATGCAAACACGTAATTGATTCGATATTAAACTTAAATACTTCATCTTCAATCATCTATTTGTTTCTCGTTGAAATACTGAGTAAGATATTGAAAAGGGGAGAAGTTCGGTTTTTATTGCATATATCGACGTTTCAGCCGGAATAGAGCAGTTTTACGTGTACATCTTCCATCGGTAATATAAACGAAAAATCAAGAACATTTTAGTTAATTCTAATGAAAACAAATTGATTTTTATCATTTGTATTGGAAACAACATTGTCATATGTCTTTTCTTGGATCTAAATAATACGAAACCTCGCTCTAGGATTCGACGTTAAAATTGTTAAATTTGGTTCAATAGTGACTTTTTTCACGTTTTTCATGTAGTTTCATATTACGTAAATATATTCATTTTTTCCAATATTTTGATACTATTTCATGCAGTATTACGATATGTGATTTGGCCTTCAAATCTCAGAATTTCGCATAATATTGCATTTTAAGCAAGTTTTCTTGCATTTTCTTCCGTACTAAAAATCATCGAATTTAGTAATATTTTGACGTTTATCATCTCCCTTTTCCTTTATGTGATATAAACAAAATATCATCGAATTAGGCAATATTTTGCTGTTTTTCTACGTTTTTGTGAATTTCCAGTTTATTGGTATTAATTCATTAAATATACTATAAAAATTATACAAACACACAATTGATTAGATAATAACCTTAAATACTTCATTTTCAGTCATCTATTTGTTTCTCGTTGAAGTACTGAGTAAGATATTGAAAAGAGGAGAAGTTCGGTTTTTATTGCATATATCGACGTTTCAGCCGGAATTGTGCGGTTTTACGTGTACATCTTCCATCGGTATTATAAACGGAAAATCAAGAACATTTTAATTAATTCTAATGAAAACACATTGATTTTTATCATTTGTTTTGGAAACAACATTGTCATATGTCTTTTCTTGGATCAAAATAATACGAAACCTCGCTTTATGATTCGAAGTGTAAATCCTTAAATTTGGTTTAATAGTGACTTTTTTCACGTTTCTCATGTAGTTTGATATTACGTAAATATATTCATTTTTACCAATATTTCGATACTATTTCATGTAGTATCACGATATGTGATTTGGCCTTCAAATCTCAGAATTTTGCATAATATTGCATTTTAAGCAAGTTTTCTTGCGATTTGTTTCGTACTAAACATCATAGAAATTAGCAATATTTTGACGTTTATCATCTTCCTTTTCCTTTATGTGATATAAACAAAATATCATCGAATTAGGCAATATTTTGCTGTTTTTCCACGTTTTTTGAGTTTCCAGTTTTTTGGTATTAATTCAATAAATATACGATAAAAATTATACAAACAGAAAATTGATTATATAATAACCTTAAATACTTCATTTTCAATCATCTATTTGTTTCTCGTTGAAATACTGAGTAAGATATTGAAAAGGGGAGAAGTTCGGTTTTTATTGCATATATCGACGTTTCAGCCGGATAGAGCGGTTTTACGTGTACATCTTCCATCGGTAATATAAACGAAAAATCAGGAACATTTTAATTAATTCAAATGAAAACACATTGATTTTTATCATTTGTATTGGAAACAACATTGTAATATGTCTTTTCTTGGATCTAAATAATACGAAACCTGGCTCTATGATTCGACGTTAAAATCCTGAAATTTGGAATAATATTGACTTTTTTTACGTTTTTCATGTAGTTTGATATTACGTAAATATATTCATTTTTACCAATATATCGATACTATTTCATGTAGTATCACGATACGTGATTTGGCCTTCATATCTCAGATTTTCGCATAATATTGCATTTTAATCAAGTTTTCTTGCGTTTTCTTCCGTACTAAAAATCGTCGAATTTAGTAATATTTTGACGTTTATCATCCTCCTTTTCCTTTATGTGATATAAACAAAATATCATCGAATTAGGCAATATTTTGCTGTTTTTCCATGTTTTTGTGAATTTCCAGTTTATTGGTATAAATTCATTAAATATACGATAAAAATTATACAAACACATAATTGATTAGATAATAACCTTAAATACTTCATTTTCAATCATCTATTTGTTTCTTGTTGAAGTACTGAGTAAGATATTGAAAAGAGGAGAAGTTCGGTTTTTATTGCATATATCGACGTTTTAGCCGGAATTGTGCGGTTTTACGTGTACATCTTCCATCGGTAATATAAACGGAATATCATGAACATTTTAATTCATTCTAATGAAAACACATTGATTTTTATCATTTGTATTGGAAACAACATTGTCATATGTCTTTTCTTGGATCTAAATAATACCAAACGTCGCTTTATGGTTTGAAGTTAAAATCCTTAAATTTGGTTTAATAGTGACATTTTTCACGTTTTTCATGTAGTTTCATATTGCGCAAATATATTCATTTTTACCAATATTTCGATACTGTTTCATGTAGTATCACGATATGGGATTTGGCCTACATATCTCATATTTTCGAATAATATTGCATTTTAAGCGAGTTTTCTTGCGTTTTGTTTCGTACTAAACATCACCGAATTCAGCAATATTATGACGTTTATCATCCCCTTTTCTTTTATGTGATTTAAACAAAATATCATCGAATTAGGCAATATTTTGCCGTTTTTCAACGTTTTTGTGAATTTCCAGTTTTTTGGTATTAATTCATTAAATATGCGATAAAAATGGTACAAACACATAATTGGTTAGATAATAACCTTAAATATTTCATTTTCAATCATCTATTTGTTTCTCGTTGAAATACTGAGTAAGATATTGAAAAGGAGAGAAGTTCGGTTTTTATTGCATATATCGACGTTTCAGCCGGAATAAAACGGTTTTACGTGTACATCTTCCATCGGTAATATAAACGGAAAATCAGGAACATTTTAGTTTATTCTAATGAAAACACATTGGTTTTTATCATTTGTATTGGAAACAACATTGTCATATGTCTTTTCTTTGATCTAAATAATACGAAACCTCGCTCTATGATTCGAAGTTAAAATCCTCAAATTTGATTTAATAGTGACTTTTTTCACGTTTTTCATGTAGTTTGATATTACGTAAATAGATTCATTTATACCAATATTTCGATACTATTTCATGTAGTATCACTATATGTGATTTGGCCGTCAAATCTCAGAATTTCGCATAATATTGCATTTTAAGCAAGTTTTCTTCCATTTTCTTCCGTACTAAACATTATCGAATTTAGTAATATTTTGACGTTTATCATCTCCCTTTTCCTTTATGTGATATAAACAAAATATCATCGAATTAGGCAATATTTTGCTGTTTTTCCACGTTTTTTGAGTTTCCAGTTTATTGGTAATAATTAAATAAATATACGATAAAAATTATACAAACACAAAATTGATTATATAATAACCTTAAATACTTCATTTTCAATCATCTACTTGTTTCTCGTTGAAATACTGAGTAAGATATTGAAAAGAGGAGAAGTTCGGTTTTTATTGCATATATCGACGATTCAGCCGGAGTTGTGCTGTTTTACGTGTACATCTTCCATCGGTAATATAATCGGAATATCTGGAACATTCTGATGAAAAGTTCATTCTAATGAAAACACATTGCTTTTTATCATTTGTGTTGGGAACAACATTGTCATATGTCTTTTCTTGGATCTAAATAATACGAAACCTGGCTCTATGATTCGACGTTAAAATCCTTAAATTTGGAATAATATAGACTTTTTTCACGTTTTTCATGTAATTTGATATTACTTAACTACATTCATTTTAACCAATATTTTGATACTGTATCATGTATCACGTATCATGTATCACGATATGTGATTTGGCCTTCATATCTCAGATTATCGCATAATATTGCATTTTAAGCAAGTTTTCTTGCGTTTTGTTCCGATCTAAATATCATCGAATTTAGCAATATTTTGACGTTTATCATCCCCTTTTCCTTTATGTGATTTAAACAAAATATCATCGAATTAGGCAATATTTTGCCGTTTTTCCACGTTTGTTTGAATTTCCTGTTTATTGGTATTAATTCATTAAATATATGATACAAATGGTACAAACACATAATTGGTTAGATAATAACTTTAAATACTTTATTTTCAGTCATCTTTTTGTTTCTCGTTGAAATACTGAGTAAGATATTGAAAAGGGGAGAAGTTCGGTTTTTATTGCATATATCGACGTTTCAGCCGGAATAGAGCGGTTTTACGTGTACATCTTCCATCGGTAATATAAACGAAAAATCAGGAACATTTTAGTTATTTCTAATGAAAACTAATTGACTTTTATCATTTGTATTCGAAACAACATTGTCAAATGTCTTTTCTTGGATCTAAATAATACGAAACCTCGCTCTATAATTCGACGTTAAAATCCTTAAATTTGTAATAATATAGACTTTTTTCACGTTTTTCATGTAGTTTGATATTACTTAACTACATTCATTTTAACCAATATTTTGATACTGTATCATGTATAACGTATCATGTATCACGATATGTGATTTGGCCTTCATATCTCAGATTTTCGCATAATATTGCATTTTAATCAAGTTTTCTTGCGTTTTCTTCTGTACTAAAAATCGTCGAATTTAGTAATATTTTGACGTTCATCATCTCCCTTTTCCTTTATGTGATATAAACAAAATATCATCGAATTAGGCAATATTTTGCTGTTTTTCCACGTTTTTGTGAATTTCCAGTTTATTGGTATTAATTCATTAAAAATACGATAAAAATGGTACAAACACATAATTGATTAGATAATAACCTTGAATACTTCATTTTCAATCATCTATTTGTTTCTCGATGAAGTACTGAGTAAGATATTGAAAAGAGGAGTAGTTCTGTTTTTATTGCATATATCGACGTTTCAGCTGGAATTGTGCGGTCTTACGTTTACATCTTCCATCGGTAATATAAACGGAATGCCAGGAACATTCTAATGAAAAGTTCATTCTAATGAAAACACATTGATTTTTATCATTTGTATTGGAAACAACATTGTCATATGTCTTTTCTTGGAACTAAATAATACGAAACCTCGCTTTATGATTCAAAGTTAAAATCCTTAAATTTGGTTTAATAGTGACTTTTTTCACGTTTTTCATGTAGTTTGATATTACGTAAATATATTCATTTTTACCAATATTTCGATACTATTTCATGTAGTATCACGATATGTGATTTGGCCTTCATATCTCAGATTTTCGCATAATACTGCATTTTAATCAGGTTTTCTTGCGATTTGTTTCGTACTAAACATCATCGAATTTAGTAATACTTTGACGTTTATCATCTCCCTTTTCCTTTATGTGATATAAACAAAATATCATCGAATTAGGCAATATTTTGCCGTTTTTCCACGTTTTTTGTGTTTCCAGTTTATTGGTATTAATTATAAATATATACGATAAAAATGATACATACACAAAATTGATTATATAATAACCTTAAATACTTTATTTTCAATCATCTATTTGTTTCTCGTTGAAATACTGATTAGATATTGAAAAGGGGAGAAGTTCGGTTCTTATTGCATATATCGACGTTTCAGCTGGAATACAGCGGTTTTACGTGTACATCTTCCATCGGTAATATAAACGGAATGCCAGGAACATTCTAATGAAAACACATTGATTTTTATCATTTGTATTGGAAACAACATTGTCATATGTCTTTTCTTGGAACTAAATAATACGAAACCTCGCTTTATGATTCAAAGTTAAAATCTTTAAATTTCGTTTAATAGTGACTTTTTTCACGTTTTTCATGTAGTTTGATATTACGTAAATATATTCATTTTTACCAATATTTCGATACTATTTCATGTAGTATCATATGTGATTTGGCCTTCATATCTCAGATTTTCGCATAATATTGCATTTTAATCAGGTTTTCTTGCGATTTGTTTCGTACTAAACATCATCGAATTTAGTAATACTTTTACGTTTATCATCTCCCTTTTCCTTTATGTGATATAAACAAAATATCATCGAATTAGGCAATATTTTGCCGTTTTTCCACGTTTTTTGTGTTTCCAGTTTATTGGTATTAATTATATAAATATACGATAAAAATGATACATACACAAAATTGATTATATAATAACCTTAAATACTTTATTTTCAATCATCTATTTGTTTCTCGTTGAAATACTGATTAGATATTGAAAAGGGGAGAAGTTCGGTTTTTATTGCATATATCGACGATTCAGCCGGAGTTGTGCTGTTTTACGTGTACATCTTCCATCGGTAATATAATCGGAATATCAGGAACATTCTGATGAAAAGTTCATTCTAATGAAAACACATTGCTTTTTATCATTTGTGTTGGGAACAACATTGTCATATGTCTTTTCTTGGATCTAAATAATACGAAACCTGGCTCTATGATTCGACGTTAAAATCCTGAAATTTGGAATAATATTGACTATTTTCACGTTTTTCATGTAGTTTGATATTACGTAACTATATTCATTGTTACCAATATTTTGATATTATTTCATGTAGTATCACGATATGTGATTTGGCATTCAAATCTCAGATTTTCGCATAATATTGCATTTTAAGCAAGTTTTCTTGCGTTTTGTTTCGTACTAAAGATCATCGAATTTAGCAATATTTTAATGTTTATCATCCCCTTTTCCTTTATGTGATACAAACAAAATATCATCGAATTAGGCAATATTTTGCCGTTTTTCAACGTTTTTTGAGTTTCCAGTTTATTGGTATTAATTCAATAAATATACGATAAAAATGATACAAACACAAAATTGATTATATAATAACCTTAAATACTTCATTTTCAATCATATATTTGTTTCTCGTTGAAATACTGAGTAAGATATTGAAAAGGGGAGAAGTTCGGTTTTTATTGCATATATCGACGTTTCAGCCGGAATAGAGCGGTTTTACGTGTACATCTTCCATCGGTAATATACACGAAAAATCAGGAACATTTTAGTTATTTCTAATGAAAACTAATTGACTTTTATCATTTGTATTCGAAACAACATTGTCAAATGTCTTTTCTTGGATCTAAATAATACGAAACCTCGCTCTATAATTCGACGTTAAAATCCTTAAATTTGGAATAATATAGACTTTTTTCACGTTTTTCATGTAATTTGATATTACTTAACTACATTCATTTTAACCAATATTTTGATACTGTATCATGTATCACGTATCATGTATCACGATATGTGATTTGGCCTTCATATCTCAGATTATCGCATAATATTGCATTTTAAGCAAGTTTTCTTGCGTTTTGTTCCGAACTAAATATCATCGAATTTAGCAATATTTTGATGTTTATCATCCCCTTTTCCTTTATGTGATTTAAACAAAATATCATCGAATTAGGCAATATTTTGCCGTTTTTCCACGTTTGTTTGAATTTCCTGTTTATTGGTATTAATTCATTAAATATATGATACAAATGGTACAAACACATAATTGGTTAGATAATAACTTTAAATACTTTATTTTCAGTCATCTTTTTGTTTCTCGTTGAAATACTGAGTAAGATATTGAAAAGGGGAGAAGTTCGGTTTTTATTGCATATATCGACGTTTCAGCCGGAATAGAGCGGTTTTACGTGTACATCTTCCATCGGTAATATAAACGGAATATCAGGAACATTTTAGTTCATTCTAATGAAAACACATTGATTTTTATCATTTGTATTGGAAACAACATTGTCATATGTCTTTTTTTGGATCTAAATAATACGAAACTTCGCTTTATGGTTCGTAGTTAAAATCCTTAAATTTGGTTTAATAGTGACTTTTTTCACGTTTTTCATGTAGTTTGATATTACGTAAATATATTCATTTTTACCAATATTTCGATACTATTTCATGTAGTGTCACGATATGTGATTTGGCCTTCATATCTCAGATTTTCGCATAATATTGCATTTTAATCAAGTTTTCTTGCGTTTTCTTCTGTACTAAAAATCGTCGAATTTAGTAATATTTTGACGTTCATCATCTCCCTTTTCCTTTATGTGATATAAACAAAATATCATCGAATTAGGCAATATTTTGCTGTTTTTCCACGTTTTTGTGAATTTCCAGTTTATTGGTATTAATTCATTAAAAATACGATAAAAATGGTACAAACACATAATTGATTAGATAATAACCTTGAATACTTCATTTTCAATCATCTATTTGTTTCTCGATGAAGTACTGAGTAAGATATTGAAAAGAGGAGTAGTTCTGTTTTTATTGCATATATCGACGTTTCAGCTGGAATTGTGCGGTCTTACGTTTACATCTTCCATCGGTAATATAAACGGAATGCCAGGAACATTCTAATGAAAAGTTCATTCTAATGAAAACACATTGATTTTTATCATTTGTATTGGAAACAACATTGTCATATGTCTTTTCTTGGAACTAAATAATACGAAACCTCGCTTTATGATTCAAAGTTAAAATCCTTAAATTTGGTTTAATAGTGACTTTTTTCACGTTTTTCATGTAGTTTGATATTACGTAAATATATTCATTTTTACCAATATTTCGATACTATTTCATGTAGTATCACGATATGTGATTTGGCCTTCATATCTCAGATTTTCGCAAAATACTGCATTTTAATCAGGTTTTCTTGCGATTTGTTTCGTACTAAACATCATCGAATTTAGTAATACTTTGACGTTTATCATCTCCCTTTTCCTTTATGTGATATAAACAAAATATCATCGAATTAGGCAATATTTTGCCGTTTTTCCACGTTTTTTGTGTTTCCAGTTTATTGGTATTAATTATAAATATATACGATAAAAATGATACATACACAAAATTGATTATATAATAACCTTAAATACTTTATTTTCAATCATCTATTTGTTTCTCGTTGAAATACTGATTAGATATTGAAAAGGGGAGAAGTTCGGTTCTTATTGCATATATCGACGTTTCAGCTGGAATACAGCGGTTTTACGTGTACATCTTCCATCGGTAATATAAACGGAATGCCAGGAACATTCTAATGAAAAGTTCATTCTAATGAAAACACATTGATTTTTATCATTTGTATAGGAAACAACATTGTCATATGTCTTTTCTTGGAACTAAATAATACGAAACCTCGCTTTATGATTCAAAGTTAAAATCTTTAAATTTCGTTTAATAGTGACTTTTTTCACGTTTTTCATGTAGTTTGATATTACGTAAATATATTCATTTTTACCAATATTTCGATACTATTTCATGTAGTATCATATGTGATTTGGCCTTCATATCTCAGATTTTCGCATAATATATCATTTTAATCAGGTTTTCTTGCGATTTGTTTCGTACTAAACATCATCGAATTTAGTAATACTTTGACGTTTATCATCTCCCTTTTCCTTTATGTGATATAAACAAAATATCATCGAATTAGGCAATATTTTGCCGTTTTTCCACGTTTTTTGTGTTTCCAGTTTATTGGTATTAATTATATAAATATACGATAAAAATGATACATACACAAAATTGATTATATAATAACCTTAAATACTTTATTTTCAATCATCTATTTGTTTCTCGTTGAAATACTGATTAGATATTGAAAAGGGGAGAAGTTCGGTTTTTATTGCATATATCGACGATTCAGCCGGAGTTGTGCTGTTTTACGTGTACATCTTCCATCGGTAATATAATCGGAATATCAGGAACATTCTGATGAAAAGTTCATTCTAATGAAAACACATTGCTTTTTATCATTTGTGTTGGGAACAACATTGTCATATGTCTTTTCTTGGATCTAAATAATACGAAACCTGGCTCTATGATTCGACGTTAAAATCCTGAAATTTGGAATAATATTGACTATTTTCACGTTTTTCATGTAGTTTGATATTACGTAACTATATTCATTGTTACCAATATTTTGATATTATTTCATGTAGTATCACGATATGTGATTTGGCATTCAAATCTCAGATTTTCGCATAATATTGCATTTTAAGCAAGTTTTCTTGCGTTTTGTTTCGTACTAAAGATCATCGAATTTAGCAATATTTTAATGTTTATCATCCCCTTTTCCTTTATGTGATACAAACAAAATATCATCGAATTAGGCAATATTTTGCCGTTTTTCAACGTTTTTTGAGTTTCCAGTTTATTGGTATTAATTCAATAAATATACGATAAAAATGATACAAACACAAAATTGATTATATAATAACCTTAAATACTTCATTTTCAATCATATATTTGTTTCTCGTTGAAATACTGAGTAAGATATTGAAAAGGGGAGAAGTTCGGTTTTTATTGCATATATCGACGTTTCAGCCGGAATAGAGCGGTTTTACGTGTACATCTTCCATCGGTAATATAAACGAAAAATCAGGAACATTTTAGTTATTTCTAATGAAAACTAATTGACTTTTATCATTTGTATTCGAAACAACATTGTCAAATGTCTTTTCTTGGATCTAAATAATACGAAACCTCGCTCTATAATTCGACGTTAAAATCCTTAAATTTGGAATAATATAGACTTTTTTCACGTTTTTCATGTAGTTTGATATTACTTAACTACATTCATTTTAACCAATATTTTGATACTGTATCATGTATCACGTATCATGTATCACGATATGTGATTTGGCCTTCATATCTCAGATTATCGCATAATATTGCATTTTAAGCAAGTTTTCTTGCGTTTTGTTCCGAACTAAATATCATCGAATTTAGCAATATTTTGACGTTTATCATCCCCTTTTCCTTTATGTGATTTAAACAAAATATCATCGAATTAGGCAATATTTTGCCGTTTTTCCACGTTTGTTTGAATTTCCTGTTTATTGGTATTAATTCATTAAATATATGATACAAATGGTACAAACACATAATTGGTTAGATAATAACTTTAAATACTTTATTTTCAGTCATCTTTTTGTTTCTCGTTGAAATACTGAGTAAGATATTGAAAAGGGGAGAAGTACGGTTTTTATTGCATATATCGACGTTTCAGCCGGAATAGAGCGGTTTTACGTGTACATCTTCCATCGGTAATATAAACGAAAAATCAGGAACATTTTAGTTATTTCTAATGAAAACTAATTGACTTTTATCATTTGTATTCGAAACAACATTGTCAAATGTCTTTTCTTGGATCTAAATAATACGAAACCTCGCTCTATAATTCGACGTTAAAATCCTTAAATTTGTAATAATATAGACTTTTTTCACGTTTTTCATGTAGTTTGATATTACTTAACTACATTCATTTTAACCAATATTTTGATACTGTATCATGTATAACGTATCATGTATCACGATATGTGATTTGGCCTTCATATCTCAGATTATCGCATAATATTGCATTTTAAGCAAGTTTTCTTGCGTTTTGTTCCGAACTAAATATCATCGAATTTAGCAATATTTTGACGTTTATCATCCCCTTTTCCTTTATGTGATTTAAACAAAATATCATCGAATTAGGCAATATTTTGCCGTTTTTCCACGTTTGTTTTAATTTCCTGTTTATTGGTATTAATTCATTAAATATATGATGCAAATGGTACAAACATATAATTGATTAGATAATAACCTTAAATACTTAATTTTCAATCATGTTTTTGTTTCTCGTTGAAATACTGAGTAAGATATTGAAAAAGGGAGAAGTTCGGTTTTAATTGCATACATCGACGTTTCAGCCGGAATTGTGCGGTTTTACGTGTACATCTTCCATCGGTAATATAAACGGAATATCAGGAACATTTTAGTTCATTCTAATGAAAACACATTGATTTTTATTATTTGTATTGGAAACAACATTGTCATATGTCTTTTTTTGGATCTAAATAATACGAAACTTCGCTTTATGGTTCGTAGTTAAAATCCTTAAATTTGGTTTAATAGTGACTTTTTTCACGTTTTTCATGTAGTTTGATATTACGTAAATATATTCATTTTTACCAATATTTCGATACTATTTCATGTAGTGTCACGATATGTGATTTGGCCTTCATATCTCAGATTTTCGCATAATATTGCATTTTAATCAAGTTTTCTTGCGTTTTCTTCTGTACTAAAAATCGTCGAATTTAGTAATATTTTGACGTTCATCATCTCCCTTTTCCTTTATGTGATATAAACAAAATATCATCGAATTAGGCAATATTTTGCTGTTTTTCAACGTTTTTGTGAATTTCCAGTTTATTGGTATTAATTCATTAAAAATACGATAAAAATGGTACAAACACATAATTGATTAGATAATAACCTTGAATACTTCATTTTCAATCATCTATTTGTTTCTCGATGAAGTACTGAGTAAGATATTGAAAAGAGGAGTAGTTCTGTTTTTATTGCATATATCGACGTTTCAGCTGGAATTGTGCGGTCTTACGTTTACATCTTCCATCGGTAATATAAACGGAATGCCAGGAACATTCTAATGAAAAGTTCATTCTAATGAAAACACATTGATTTTTATCATTTGTATTGGAAACAACATTGTCATATGTCTTTTCTTGGAACTAAATAATGCGAAACCTCGCTTTATGATTCAAAGTTAAAATCCTTAAATTTGGTTTAATAGTGACTTTTTTCACGTTTTTCATGTAGTTTGATATTACGTAAATATATTCATTTTTACCAATATTTCGATACTATTTCATGTAGTATCACGATATGTGATTTGGCCTTCAAATCTCAGAATTTCGCATAATATTGCATTTTAAGCAAGTTTTCTTGCATTTTCTTCCGTACTAAAAAATCATCGAATTTAGTAATATTTTGACGTTTATCATCTCCCTATTCCTTTATGTGATATAAACAAAATATCATCGAATTTGGCAATATTTTGCTGTTTTTCCACGTTTTTGTGAATTTCCAGTTTATTGGTATTAATTCATTAAATATACGATAAAAATGATACAAACACATAATTGATTAGATAATAACCTTAAATACTTCATTTTCAATCATCTATTTGTTTCTCGTTGAAATACTGAGTAAGATATTGAAAAGGGGAGAAGTTCGGTTTTTATTGCATATATCGACGTTTCAGCCGGAATTGTGCGGTTTTACGTGTACATCTTCCATTGGTAATAGAAACGGAAAATCAGGAACATTTTAGTTCATTCTAATGAAAACACATTGATTTTTATCATTTGTATTGGAAACAACATTGCCATATGTCTTTTCTTTGATCTAAATTATACGAAACTTCGCTTTATGATTCGAAGTTAAAATCCTTAAATTTGGTTTAATAGTGACTTTTTTCACGATTTTCATGTAGTTTCATATTACGTAAATATTTTCATTTTTATCAATATTTTGATACTATTTCATGTAGTATCACGATATGTGATTTTGCCTTCATATCTCAGATTTTCGCTTAATATTGCATTTTAAGAAAGTTTTCTTGCGTTTTGTTTCGTACTAAACATCACCGAATTTAGTAATATTTTGACGTTTATCATCTCCCTTTTCCTTTATGTGATATAAACCAAATATCATCGAATTAGGCAATATTTTGCCGTTTTTCCACGTTTTTGTGAATTTCCAGTTTTTTGGTATTAATTCATTAAAAATACGATAAAAATGGTACAACCACATAATTGATTAGATAATAACCTTAAATACTTCATTTTCAATCATATATTTGTTTCTCGTTGAAATACTGAGTATGATATTGAAAAGAGGAGAAGTTCGGTTTTTATTGCATATATCGACGTTTTAGCCGGAATAGAGCAGTTTTACGTGTACATCTTCCATCGGTAATATAAACGAAAAATCAAGAACATTTTAGTTAATTCTAATGAAAACAAATTGATTTTTATCATTTGTATTGTAAACAACATTGTCATATGTCTTTTCTTGGATCTAAATAATACGAAACCTCGCTCTAGGATTCGACGTTAAAATTCTTAAATTTGGTTCAATAGTGACTTTTTTCACGTTTTTCATGTAGTTTCATATTACGTAAATATATTCATTTTTTCCAATATTTTGATACTATTTCATGCAGTATCACGATATGTGATTTGGCCTTCAAATCTCAGAATTTCGCATAATATTGCATTTTAAGCAAGTTTTCTTGCATTTTCTTTCGTACTAAAAATCATCGAATTTAGTAATATTTTGACGTTTATCATCTCCCTTTTCCTTTATGTGATATAAACAAAATATCATCGAATTAGGCAATATTTTGCTGTTTTTCTACGTTTTTGTGAATTTCCAGTTTATTGGTATTAATTCATTAAATATACTATAAAAATTATACAAACACACAATTGATTAGATAATAACCTTAAATACTTCATTTTCAGTCATCTATTTGTTTCTCGTTGAAGTACTGAGTAAGATAGTGAAAAGAGGAGAAGTTCGGTTTTTATTGCATATATCGACGTTTCAGCCGGAATTGTGCGGTTTTACGTGTACATCTTCCATCGGTAATATAAACGGAAAATCAAGAACATTTTATTTAATTCTAATGAAAACACATTGATTTTTATCATTTGTATTGGAAACAACATTGTCATATGTCTTTTCTTGGATCAAAATAATACGAAACCTCGCTTTATGATTCGAAGTTAAAATCCTTAAATTTGGTTTAATAGTGACTTTTTTCACGTTTCTCATGTAGTTTGATATTACGTAAATATATTCATTTTTACCAATATTTCGATACTATTTCATGTAGTATTACGATATGTGATTTGGCCTTCAAATCTCAGAATTTTGCATAATATTGCATTTTAAGCAAGTTTTCTTGCGATTTGTTTCGTACTAAACATCATAGAAATTAGCAATATTTTGACGTTTATCATCTTCCTTTTCCTTTATGTGATATAAACAAAATATCATCGAATTAGGCAATATTTTGCTGTTTTTCCACGTTTTTTGAGTTTCCAGTTTTTTGGTATTAATTCAATAAATATACGATAAAAATGATACAAACAGAAAATTGATTATATAATAACCTTAAATACTTCATTTTCAATCATCTATTTGTTTCTCGTTGAAATACTGAGTAAGATATTGAAAAGGGGAGAAGTTCGGTTTTTATTGCATATATCGACGTTTCAGCCGGATAGAGCGGTTTTACGTGTACATCTTCCATCGGTAATATAAACGAAAAATCAGGAACATTTTAATTAATTCAAATGAAAACACATTGATTTTTATCATTTGTATTGGAAACAACATTGTCATATGTCTTTTTTTGGATCTAAATAATACGAAACTTCGCTTTATGGTTCGTAGTTAAAATCCTTAAATTTGGTTTAATAGTGACTTTTTTCACGTTTTTCATGTAGTTTGATATTACGTATATATATTCATTTTTACCAATATTTCGATACTATTTCATGTAGTATCACGATATGTGATTTGGCCTTCAAATCTCAGAATTTCGCATAATATTGCATTTTAAGCAAGTTTTCTTGCATTTTCTTCCGTACTAAAAAATCATCGAATTTAGTAATATTTTGACGTTTATCATCTCCCTATTCCTTTATGTGATATAAACAAAATATCATCGAATTTGGCAATATTTTGCTGTTTTTCCACGTTTTTGTGAATTTCCAGTTTATTGGTATTAATTCATTAAATATACGATAAAAATGATACAAACACATAATTGATTAGATAATAACCTTAAATACTTCATTTTCAATCATCTATTTGTTTCTCGTTGAAATACTGAGTAAGATATTGAAAAGGGGAGAAGTTCGGTTTTTATTGCATATATCGACGTTTCAGCCGGAATTGTGCGGTTTTACGTGTACATCTTCCATTGGTAATAGAAACGGAAAATCAGGAACATTTTAGTTCATTCTAATGAAAACACATTGATTTTTATCATTTGTATTGGAAACAACATTGCCATATGTCTTTTCTTTGATCTAAATTATACGAAACTTCGCTTTATGATTCGAAGTTAAAATCCTTAAATTTGGTTTAATAGTGACTTTTTTCACGATTTTCATGTAGTTTCATATTACGTAAATATTTTCATTTTTATCAATATTTTGATACTATTTCATGTAGTATCACGATATGTGATTTTGCCTTCATATCTCAGATTTTCGCTTAATATTGCATTTTAAGAAAGTTTTCTTGCGTTTTGTTTCGTACTAAACATCACCGAATTTAGTAATATTTTGACGTTTATCATCTCCCTTTTCCTTTATGTGATATAAACCAAATATCATCGAATTAGGCAATATTTTGCCGTTTTTCCACGTTTTTGTGAATTTCCAGTTTTTTGGTATTAATTCATTAAAAATACGATAAAAATGGTACAACCACATAATTGATCAGATAATAACCTTGAATACTTCATTTTCAATCATCGATTTGTTTCTCGATGAAGTACTGAGTATGATATTGAAAAGAAGAGTAGTTTGGTTTTTATTGCATATATCGACGTTTCAGCCGGAATTGTGCGGTTTTACTTGTACATCTTCCATCGGTAATATAAACGGAATGCCAGGAACATTCTAATGAAAAGTTCATTCTAATGAAAACACATTGATTTTTACCATTTGTATTGGAAACAACAATGTCATATGTCTTTTCTTGGATCTAAATAATACGAAACCTCGCTTTATGATTCAAAGTTAAAATCCTTAAATTTGGTTTAATAGTGACTTTTTTCAAGTTTTTCATGTAGTTTGATATTACGTAAATATATTAATTTTTACCAATATTTCGATACTATTTCATGTAGTATCACGATATGTGATTTAGCCTTCATATCTCAGATTTTCGCATAATATTGCATTTTAATCAGGTTTTCTTGCGTTTTGTTTCGTACTAAACATTACCGAATTTAGTAATATTTTGACGTTTATCATCTCCCTTTTCCTTTATGTGATATGAACAAAATATCATCGAATTAGGCAATATTTTGTTGTTTTTCCAAGTTTTTGTGAATTTCCAGTTTATTGGTATAAATTCATTAAATATACGATAAAAATGATACAAACACATAATTGATAAGATAATAACCTTAAATACTTCATTTTCAATCATATATTTGTTTCTCGTTGAAATACTGAGTATGATATTGAAAAGAGGAGAAGTTCGGTTTTTATTGCATATATCGACGTTTTAGCCGGAATAGAGCAGTGTTACGTGTACATCTTCCATCGGTAATATAAACGAAAAATCAAGAACATTTTAGTTAATTCTAATGAAAACAAATTGATTTTTATCATTTGTATTGGAAACAACATTGTCATATGTCTTTTCTTGGATCTAAATAATACGAAACCTCGCTCTAGGATTCGACGTTAAAATTCTTAAATTTGGTTCAATAGTGACTTTTTTCACGTTTTTCATGTAGTTTCATATTACGTAAATATATTCATTTTTTCCAATATATCGATACTATTTCATGTAGCATCACGATATGTGATTTGGCCTTCATATCTCAGATTTTCGCATAATATTGCATTTTAATCAAGTTTTCTTGCGTTTTCTTCCGTACTAAAAATCGTCGAATTTAGTAATATTTTGACGTTTATCATCCTCCTTTTCCTTTATGTGATATAAACAAAATATCATCGAATTAGGCAATATTTTGCTGTTTTTCCATGTTTTTGTGAATTTCCAGTTTATTGGTATAAATTCATTAAATATACGATAAAAATTATACAAACACATAATTGATTAGATAATAACCTTAAATACTTCATTTTCAATCATCTATTTGTTTCTTGTTGAAGTACTGAGTAAGATATTGAAAAGAGGAGAAGTTCGGTTTTTATTGCATATATCGACGTTTTAGCCGGAATTGTGCGGTTTTACGTGTACATCTTCCATCGGTAATATAAACGGAATATCATGAACATTTTAATTCATTCTAATGAAAACACATTGATTTTTATCATTTGTATTGGAAACAACATTGTCATATGTCTTTTCTTGGATCTAAATAATACCAAACGTCGCTTTATGGTTTGAAGTTAAAATCCTTAAATTTGGTTTAATAGTGACATTTTTCACGTTTTTCATGTAGTTTCATATTGCGCAAATATATTCATTTTTACCAATATTTCGATACTGTTTCATGTAGTATCACGATATGGGATTTGGCCTACATATCTCATATTTTCGAATAATATTGCATTTTAAGCGAGTTTTCTTGCGTTTTGTTTCGTACTAAACATCACCGAATTCAGCAATATTATGACGTTTATCATCCCCTTTTCTTTTATGTGATTTAAACAAAATATCATCGAATTAGGCAATATTTTGCCGTTTTTCAACGTTTTTGTGAATTTCCAGTTTTTTGGTATTAATTCATTAAATATGCGATAAAAATGGTACAAACACATAATTGGTTAGATAATAACCTTAAATACTTCATTTTCAATCATCTATTTGTTTCTCGTTGAAATACTGAGTAAGATATTGAAAAGGAGAGAAGTTCGGTTTTTATTGCATATATCGACGTTTCAGCCGGAATAAAGCGGTTTTACGTGTACATCTTCCATCGGTAATATAAACGGAAAATCAGGAACATTTTAGTTTATTCTAATGAAAACACATTGGTTTTTATCATTTGTATTGGAAACAACATTGTCATATGTCTTTTCTTTGATCTAAATAATACGAAACCTCGCTCTATGATTCGAAGTTAAAATCCTCAAATTTGGTTTAATAGTGACTTTTTTCACGTTTTTCATGTAGTTTGATATTACGTAAATAGATTCATTTTTACCAATATTTCGATACTATTTCATGTAGTATCACTATATGTGATTTGGCCGTCAAATCTCAGAATTTCGCATAATATTGCATTTTAAGCAAGTTTTCTTCCATTTTCTTCCGTACTAAACATTATCGAATTTAGTAATATTTTGACGTTTATCATCTCCCTTTTCCTTTATGTGATATAAACAAAATATCATCGAATTAGGCAATATTTTGCTGTTTTTCCACGTTTTTTGAGTTTCCAGTTTATTGGTAATAATTAAATAAATATACGATAAAAATTATACAAACACAAAATTGATTATATAATAACCTTAAATACTTCATTTTCAATCATCTACTTGTTTCTCGTTGAAATACTGAGTAAGATATTGAAAAGAGGAGAAGTTCGGTTTTTATTGCATATATCGACGATTCAGCCGGAGTTGTGCTGTTTTACGTGTACATCTTCCATCGGTAATATAATCGGAATATCTGGATCATTCTGATGAAAAGTTCATTCTAATGAAAACACATTGCTTTTTATCATTTGTGTTGGGAACAACATTGTCATATGTCTTTTCTTGGATCTAAATAATACGAAACCTGGCTCTATGATTCGACGTTAAAAACCTGAAATTTGGAATAATATTGACTATTTTCACGTTTTTCATGTAGTTTGATATTACGTAACTATATTCATTGTTACCAATATTTTGATATTATTTCATGTAGTATCACGATATGTGATTTGGCCTTCAAATCTCAGATTTTCGCATAATATTGCATTTTAAGCAAGTTTTCTTGCGTTTTGTTTCGTACTAAAGATCATCGAATTTAGCAATATTTTAATGTTTATCATCCCCTTTTCCTTTATGTGATACAAACAAAATATGATCGAATTAGGCAATATTTTGCCGTTTTTCAACGTTTTTTGAGTTTCCAGTTTATTGGTATTAATTCAATAAATATACGATAAAAATGATACAAACACAAAATTGATTATATAATAACCTTAAATACTTCATTTTCAATCATATATTTGTTTCTCGTTGAAATACTGAGTAAGATATTGAAAAGGGGAGAAGTTCGGTTTTTATTGCATATATCGACGTTTCAGCCGGAATAGAGCGGTTTTACGTGTACATCTTCCATCGGTAATATAAACGAAAAATCAGGAACATTTTTGTTATTTCTAATGAAAACTAATTGACTTTTATCATTTGTATTCGAAACAACATTGTCAAATGTCTTTTCTTGGATCTAAATAATACGAAACCTCGCTCTATAATTCGACGTTAAAATCCTTAAATTTGGAATAATATAGACTTTTTTCACGTTTTTCATGTAATTTGATATTACTTAACTACATTCATTTTAACCAATATTTTGATACTGTATCATGTATCACGTATCATGTATCACGATATGTGATTTGGCCTTCATATCTCAGATTATCGCATAATATTGCATTTTAAGCAAGTTTTCTTGCGTTTTGTTCCGAACAAAATATCATCGAATTTAGCAATATTTTGACGTTTATCATCCCCTTTTCCTTTATGTGATTTAAACAAAATATCATCGAATTAGGCAATATTTTGCCGTTTTTCCACGTTTGTTTGAATTTCCTGTTTATTGGTATTAATTCATTAAATATATGATACAAATGGTACAAACACATAATTGGTTAGATAATAACCTTAAATACTTCATTTTCAATCATCTATTTGTTTCTCGTTGAAATACTGAGTAAGATATTGAAAAGGAGAGAAGTTCGGTTTTTATTGCATATATCGACGTTTCAGCCGGAATAAAGCGGTTTTACGTGTACATCTTCCATCGGTAATATAAACGGAATATCAGGAACATTTTAGTTCATTCTAATGAAAACACATTGATTTTTATCATTTGTATTGGAAACAACATTGTCATATGTCTTTTTTTGGATCTAAATAATACGAAACTTCGCTTTATGGTTCGTAGTTAAAATCCTTAAATTTGGTTTAATAGTGACTTTTTTCACGTTTTTCATGTAGTTTGATATTACGTAAATATATTCATTTTTACCAATATTTCGATACTATTTCATGTAGTGTCACGATATGTGATTTGGCCTTCATATCTCAGATTTTCGCATAATATTGCATTTTAATCAAGTTTTCTTGCGTTTTCTTCTGTACTAAAAATCGTCGAATTTAGTAATATTTTGACGTTCATCATCTCCCTTTTCCTTTATGTGATATAAACAAAATATCATCGAATTAGGCAATATTTTGCTGTTTTTCCACGTTTTTGTGAATTTCCAGTTTATTGGTATTAATTCATTAAAAATACGATAAAAATGGTACAAACACATAATTGATTAGATAATAACCTTGAATACTTCATTTTCAATCATCTATTTGTTTCTCGATGAAGTACTGAGTAAGATATTGAAAAGAGGAGTAGTTCTATTTTTATTGCATATATCGACGTTTCAGCTGGAATTGTGCGGTCTTACGTTTACATCTTCCATCGGTAATATAAACGGAATGCCAGGAACATTCTAATGAAAAGTTCATTCTAATGAAAACACATTGATTTTTATCATTTGTATTGGAAACAACATTGTCATATGTCTTTTCTTGGAACTAAATAATACGAAACCTCGCTTTATGATTCAAAGTTAAAATCCTTAAATTTGGTTTAATAGTGACTTTTTTCACGTTTTTCATGTAGTTTGATATTACGTAAATATATTCATTTTTACCAATATTTCGATACTATTTCATGTAGTATCACGATATGTGATTTGGCCTTCATATCTCAGATTTTCGCATAATACTGCATTTTAATCAGGTTTTCTTGCGATTTGTTTCGTACTAAACATCATCGAATTTAGTAATACTTTGACGTTTATCATCTCCCTTTTCCTTTATGTGATATAAACAAAATATCATCGAATTAGGCAATATTTTGCTGTTTTTCCACGTTTTTTGAGTTTCCAGTTTTTTGGTATTAATTCAATAAATATACGATAAAAATGATACAAACAGAAAATTGATTATATAATAACCTTAAATACTTCATTTTCAATCATCTATTTGTTTCTCGTTGAAATACTGAGTAAGATATTGAAAAGGGGAGAAGTTCGGTTTTTATTGCATATATCGACGTTTCAGCCGGATAGAGCGGTTTTACGTGTACATCTTCCATCGGTAATATAAACGAAAAATCAGGAACATTTTAATTAATTCAAATGAAAACACATTGATTTTTATCATTTGTATTGGAAACAACATTGTCATATGTCTTTTTTTGGATCTAAATAATACGAAACTTCGCTTTATGGTTCGTAGTTAAAATCCTTAAATTTGGTTTAATAGTGACTTTTTTCACGTTTTTCATGTAGTTTGATATTACGTATATATATTCATTTTTACCAATATTTCGATACTATTTCATGTAGTATCACGATATGTGATTTGGCCTTCAAATCTCAGAATTTCGCATAATATTGCATTTTAAGCAAGTTTTCTTGCATTTTCTTCCGTACTAAAAAATCATCGAATTTAGTAATATTTTGACGTTTATCATCTCCCTATTCCTTTATGTGATATAAACAAAATATCATCGAATTTGGCAATATTTTGCTGTTTTTCCACGTTTTTGTGAATTTCCAGTTTATTGGTATTAATTCATTAAATATACGATAAAAATGATACAAACACATAATTGATTAGATAATAACCTTAAATACTTCATTTTCAATCATCTATTTGTTTCTCGTTGAAATACTGAGTAAGATATTGAAAAGGGGAGAAGTTCGGTTTTTATTGCATATATCGACGTTTCAGCCGGAATTGTGCGGTTTTACGTGTACATCTTCCATTGGTAATAGAAACGGAAAATCAGGAACATTTTAGTTCATTCTAATGAAAACACATTGATTTTTATCATTTGTATTGGAAACAACATTGCCATATGTCTTTTCTTTGATCTAAATTATACGAAACTTCGCTTTATGATTCGAAGTTAAAATCCTTAAATTTGGTTTAATAGTGACTTTTTTCACGATTTTCATGTAGTTTCATATTACGTAAATATTTTCATTTTTATCAATATTTTGATACTATTTCATGTAGTATCACGATATGTGATTTTGCCTTCATATCTCAGATTTTCGCTTAATATTGCATTTTAAGAAAGTTTTCTTGCGTTTTGTTTCGTACTAAACATCACCGAATTTAGTAATATTTTGACGTTTATCATCTCCCTTTTCCTTTATGTGATATAAACCAAATATCATCGAATTAGGCAATATTTTGCCGTTTTTCCACGTTTTTGTGAATTTCCAGTTTTTTGGTATTAATTCATTAAAAATACGATAAAAATGGTACAACCACATAATTGATCAGATAATAACCTTGAATACTTCATTTTCAATCATCGATTTGTTTCTCGATGAAGTACTGAGTATGATATTGAAAAGAAGAGTAGTTTGGTTTTTATTGCATATATCGACGTTTCAGCCGGAATTGTGCGGTTTTACTTGTACATCTTCCATCGGTAATATAAACGGAATGCCAGGAACATTCTAATGAAAAGTTCATTCTAATGAAAACACATTGATTTTTACCATTTGTATTGGAAACAACAATGTCATATGTCTTTTCTTGGATCTAAATAATACGAAACCTCGCTTTATGATTCAAAGTTAAAATCCTTAAATTTGGTTTAATAGTGACTTTTTTCAAGTTTTTCATGTAGTTTGATATTACGTAAATATATTCATTTTTACCAATATTTCGATACTATTTCATGTAGTATCACGATATGTGATTTAGCCTTCATATCTCAGATTTTCGCATAATATTGCATTTTAATCAGGTTTTCTTGCGTTTTGTTTCGTACTAAACATTACCGAATTTAGTAATATTTTGACGTTTATCATCTCCCTTTTCCTTTATGTGATATGAACAAAATATCATCGAATTAGGCAATATTTTGTTGTTTTTCCAAGTTTTTGTGAATTTCCAGTTTATTGGTATAAATTCATTAAATATACGATAAAAATGATACAAACACATAATTGATAAGATAATAACCTTAAATACTTCATTTTCAATCATATATTTGTTTCTCGTTGAAATACTGAGTATGATATTGAAAAGAGGAGAAGTTCGGTTTTTATTGCATATATCGACGTTTTAGCCGGAATAGAGCAGTGTTACGTGTACATCTTCCATCGGTAATATAAACGAAAAATCAAGAACATTTTAGTTAATTCTAATGAAAACAAATTGATTTTTATCATTTGTATTGGAAACAACATTGTCATATGTCTTTTCTTGGATCTAAATAATACGAAACCTCGCTCTAGGATTCGACGTTAAAATTCTTAAATTTGGTTCAATAGTGACTTTTTTCACGTTTTTCATGTAGTTTCATATTACGTAAATATAATCATTTTTTCCAATATATCGATACTATTTCATGTAGCATCACGATATGTGATTTGGCCTTCATATCTCAGATTTTCGCATAATATTGCATTTTAATCAAGTTTTCTTGCGTTTTCTTCCGTACTAAAAATCGTCGAATTTAGTAATATTTTGACGTTTATCATCCTCCTTTTCCTTTATGTGATATAAACAAAATATCATCGAATTAGGCAATATTTTGCTGTTTTTCCATGTTTTTGTGAATTTCCAGTTTATTGGTATAAATTCATTAAATATACGATAAAAATTATACAAACACATAATTGATTAGATAATAACCTTAAATACTTCATTTTCAATCATCTATTTGTTTCTTGTTGAAGTACTGAGTAAGATATTGAAAAGAGGAGAAGTTCGGTTTTTATTGCATATATCGACGTTTTAGCCGGAATTGTGCGGTTTTACGTGTACATCTTCCATCGGTAATATAAACGGAATATCATGAACATTTTAATTCATTCTAATGAAAACACATTGATTTTTATCATTTGTATTGGAAACAACATTGTCATATGTCTTTTCTTGGATCTAAATAATACCAAACGTCGCTTTATGGTTTGAAGTTAAAATCCTTAAATTTGGTTTAATAGTGACATTTTTCACGTTTTTCATGTAGTTTCATATTGCGCAAATATATTCATTTTTACCAATATTTCGATACTGTTTCATGTAGTATCACGATATGGGATTTGGCCTACATATCTCATATTTTCGAATAATATTGCATTTTAAGCGAGTTTTCTTGCGTTTTGTTTCGTACTAAACATCACCGAATTCAGCAATATTATGACGTTTATCATCCCCTTTTCTTTTATGTGATTTAAACAAAATATCATCGAATTAGGCAATATTTTGCCGTTTTTCAACGTTTTTGTGAATTTCCAGTTTTTTGGTATTAATTCATTAAATATGCGATAAAAATGGTACAAACACATAATTGGTTAGATAATAACCTTAAATACTTCATTTTCAATCATCTATTTGTTTCTCGTTGAAATACTGAGTAAGATATTGAAAAGGAGAGAAGTTCGGTTTTTATTGCATATATCGACGTTTCAGCCGGAATAAAGCGGTTTTACGTGTACATCTTCCATCGGTAATATAAACGGAAAATCAGGAACATTTTAGTTTATTCTAATGAAAACACATTGGTTTTTATCATTTGTATTGGAAACAACATTGTCATATGTCTTTTCTTTGATCTAAATAATACGAAACCTCGCTCTATGATTCGAAGTTAAAATCCTCAAATTTGGTTTAATAGTGACTTTTTTCACGTTTTTCATGTAGTTTGATATTACGTAAATAGATTCATTTTTACCAATATTTCGATACTATTTCATGTAGTATCACTATATGTGATTTGGCCGTCAAATCTCAGAATTTCGCATAATATTGCATTTTAAGCAAGTTTTCTTCCATTTTCTTCCGTACTAAACATTATCGAATTTAGTAATATTTTGACGTTTATCATCTCCCTTTTCCTTTATGTGATATAAACAAAATATCATCGAATTAGGCAATATTTTGCTGTTTTTCCACGTTTTTTGAGTTTCCAGTTTATTGGTAATAATTAAATAAATATACGATAAAAATTATACAAACACAAAATTGATTATATAATAACCTTAAATACTTCATTTTCAATCATCTACTTGTTTCTCGTTGAAATACTGAGTAAGATATTGAAAAGAGGAGAAGTTCGGTTTTTATTGCATATATCGACGATTCAGCCGGAGTTGTGCTGTTTTACGTGTACATCTTCCATCGGTAATATAATCGGAATATCTGGATCATTCTGATGAAAAGTTCATTCTAATGAAAACACATTGCTTTTTATCATTTGTGTTGGGAACAACATTGTCATATGTCTTTTCTTGGATCTAAATAATACGAAACCTGGCTCTATGATTCGACGTTAAAAACCTGAAATTTGGAATAATATTGACTATTTTCACGTTTTTCATGTAGTTTGATATTACGTAACTATATTCATTGTTACCAATATTTTGATATTATTTCATGTAGTATCACGATATGTGATTTGGCCTTCAAATCTCAGATTTTCGCATAATATTGCATTTTAAGCAAGTTTTCTTGCGTTTTGTTTCGTACTAAAGATCATCGAATTTAGCAATATTTTAATGTTTATCATCCCCTTTTCCTTTATGTGATACAAACAAAATATGATCGAATTAGGCAATATTTTGCCGTTTTTCAACGTTTTTTGAGTTTCCAGTTTATTGGTATTAATTCAATAAATATACGATAAAAATGATACAAACACAAAATTGATTATATAATAACCTTAAATACTTCATTTTCAATCATATATTTGTTTCTCGTTGAAATACTGAGTAAGATATTGAAAAGGGGAGAAGTTCGGTTTTTATTGCATATATCGACGTTTCAGCCGGAATAGAGCGGTTTTACGTGTACATCTTCCATCGGTAATATAAACGAAAAATCAGGAACACTTTTGTTATTTCTAATGAAAACTAATTGACTTTTATCATTTGTATTCGAAACAACATTGTCAAATGTCTTTTCTTGGATCTAAATAATACGAAACCTCGCTCTATAATTCGACGTTAAAATCCTTAAATTTGGAATAATATAGACTTTTTTCACGTTTTTCATGTAATTTGATATTACTTAACTACATTCATTTTAACCAATATTTTGATACTGTATCATGTATCACGTATCATGTATCACGATATGTGATTTGGCCTTCATATCTCAGATTATCGCATAATATTGCATTTTAAGCAAGTTTTCTTGCGTTTTGTTCCGAACAAAATATCATCGAATTTAGCAATATTTTGACGTTTATCATCCCCTTTTCCTTTATGTGATTTAAACAAAATATCATCGAATTAGGCAATATTTTGCCGTTTTTCCACGTTTGTTTGAATTTCCTGTTTATTGGTATTAATTCATTAAATATATGATACAAATGGTACAAACACATAATTGGTTAGATAATAACCTTAAATACTTCATTTTCAATCATCTATTTGTTTCTCGTTGAAATACTGAGTAAGATATTGAAAAGGAGAGAAGTTCGGTTTTTATTGCATATATCGACGTTTCAGCCGGAATAAAGCGGTTTTACGTGTACATCTTCCATCGGTAATATAAACGGAATATCAGGAACATTTTAGTTCATTCTAATGAAAACACATTGATTTTTATCATTTGTATTGGAAACAACATTGTCATATGTCTTTTTTTGGATCTAAATAATACGAAACTTCGCTTTATGGTTCGTAGTTAAAATCCTTAAATTTGGTTTAATAGTGACTTTTTTCACGTTTTTCATGTAGTTTGATATTACGTAAATATATTCATTTTTACCAATATTTCGATACTATTTCATGTAGTGTCACGATATGTGATTTGGCCTTCATATCTCAGATTTTCGCATAATATTGCATTTTAATCAAGTTTTCTTGCGTTTTCTTCTGTACTAAAAATCGTCGAATTTAGTAATATTTTGACGTTCATCATCTCCCTTTTCCTTTATGTGATATAAACAAAATATCATCGAATTAGGCAATATTTTGCTGTTTTTCCACGTTTTTGTGAATTTCCAGTTTATTGGTATTAATTCATTAAAAATACGATAAAAATGGTACAAACACATAATTGATTAGATAATAACCTTGAATACTTCATTTTCAATCATCTATTTGTTTCTCGATGAAGTACTGAGTAAGATATTGAAAAGAGGAGTAGTTCTATTTTTATTGCATATATCGACGTTTCAGCTGGAATTGTGCGGTCTTACGTTTACATCTTCCATCGGTAATATAAACGGAATGCCAGGAACATTCTAATGAAAAGTTCATTCTAATGAAAACACATTGATTTTTATCATTTGTATTGGAAACAACATTGTCATATGTCTTTTCTTGGAACTAAATAATACGAAACCTCGCTTTATGATTCAAAGTTAAAATCCTTAAATTTGGTTTAATAGTGACTTTTTTCACGTTTTTCATGTAGTTTGATATTACGTAAATATATTCATTTTTACCAATATTTCGATACTATTTCATGTAGTATCACGATATGTGATTTGGCCTTCATATCTCAGATTTTCGCATAATACTGCATTTTAATCAGGTTTTCTTGCGATTTGTTTCGTACTAAACATCATCGAATTTAGTAATACTTTGACGTTTATCATCTCCCTTTTCCTTTATGTGATATAAACAAAATATCATCGAATTAGGCAATATTTTGCCGTTTTTCCACGTTTTTTGTGTTTCCAGTTTATTGGTATTAATTATATAAATATACGATAAAAATGATACATACACAAAATTGATTATATAATAACCTTAAATACTTTATTTTCAATCATCTATTTGTTTCTCGTTGAAATACTGATTAGATATTGAAAAGGGGAGAAGTTCGGTTCTTATTGCATATATCGACGTTTCAGCTGGAATACAGCGGTTTTACGTGTACATCTTCCATCGGTAATATAAACGGAATGCCAGGAACATTCTAATGAAAAGTTCATTCTAATGAAAACACATTGATTTTTATCATTTGTATTGGAAACAACATTGTCATATGTCTTTTCTTGGAACTAAATAATACGAAACCTCGCTTTATGATTCAAAGTTAAAATCCTTAAATTTCGTTTAATAGTGACTTTTTTCACGTTTTTCATGTAGTTTGATATTACGTAAATATATTCATTTTTACCAATATTTCGATACTATTTCATGTAGTATCATGATATGTGATTTGGCCTTCATATCTCAGATTTTCGCATAATATTGCATTTTAATCAGGTTTTCTTGCGATTTGTTTCGTACTAAACATCATCGAATTTAGTAATACTTTGACGTTTATCATCTCCCTTTTCCTTTATGTGATATAAACAAAATATCATCGAATTAGGCAATATTTTGCCGTTTTTCCACGTTTTTTGTGTTTCCAGTTTATTGGTATTAATTATATAAATATACGATAAAAATGATACATACACAAAATTGATTATATAATAACCTTAAATACTTTATTTTCAATCATCTATTTGTTTCTCGTTGAAATACTGATTAGATATTGAAAAGGGGAGAAGTTCGGTTTTTATTGCATATATCGACGATTCAGCGAGAGTTGTGCTGTTTTACGTGTACATCTTCCATCGGTAATATAATCGGAATATCAGGAACATTCTGATGAAAAGTTCATTCTAATGAAAACACATTGCTTTTTATCATTTGTGTTGGGAACAACATTGTCATATGTCTTTTCTTGGATCTAAATAATACGAAACCTGGCTCTATGATTCAATTGATCAATTGATTGTACATCATTTTCAATCATATATTTGTTTCTCGTTGAAATACTGAGTAAGATATTGAAAAGGGGAGAAGTTCGGTTTTTATTGCATATATCGACGTTTCAGCCGGAATAGAGCGGTTTTACGTGTACATCTTCCATCGGTAATATAAACGAAAAATCAGGAACATTTTAGTTATTTCTAATGAAAACTAATTGACTTTTATCATTTGTATTCGAAACAACATTGTCAAATGTCTTTTCTTGGATCTAAATAATACGAAACCTCGCTCTATAATTCGACGTTAAAATCCTTAAATTTGGAATAATATAGACTTTTTTCACGTTTTTCATGTAGTTTGATATTACTTAACTACATTCATTTTAACCAATATTTTGATACTGTATCATGTATCACGTATCATGTATCACGATATGTGATTTGGCCTTCATATCTCAGATTATCGCATAATATTGCATTTTAAGCAAGTTTTCTTGCGTTTTGTTCCGAACTAAATATCATCGAATTTAGCAATATTTTGACGTTTATCATCCCCTTTTCCTTTATGTGATTTAAACAAAATATCATCGAATTAGGCAATATTTTGCCGTTTTTCCACGTTTGTTTGAATTTCCTGTTTATTGATATTAATTCATTAAATATATGATACAAATGGTACAAACACATAATTGGTTAGAATATAACTTTAAATACTTTATTTTCAGTCATCTTTTTGTTTCTCGTTGAAATACTGAGTAAGATATTGAAAAGGGGAGAAGTACGGTTTTTATTGCATATATCGACGTTTCAGCCGGAATAGAGCGGTTTTACGTGTACATCTTCCATCGGTAATATAAACGAAAAATCAGGAACATTTTAGTTATTTCTAATGAAAACTAATTGACTTTTATCATTTGTATTCGAAACAACATTGTCAAATGTCTTTTCTTGGATCTAAATAATACGAAACCTCGCTCTATAATTCGACGTTAAAATCCTTAAATTTGTAATAATATAGACTTTTTTCACGTTTTTCATGTAGTTTGATATTACTTAACTACATTCATTTTAACCAATATTTTGATACTGTATCATGTATAACGTATCATGTATCACGATATGTGATTTGGCCTTCATATCTCAGATTATCGCATAATATTGCATTTTAAGCAAGTTTTCTTGCGTTTTGTTCCGAACTAAATATCATCGAATTTAGCAATATTTTGACGTTTATCATCCCCTTTTCCTTTATGTGATTTAAACAAAATATCATCGAATTAGGCAATATTTTGCCGTTTTTCCACGTTTGTTTGAATTTCCTGTTTATTGGTATTAATTCATTAAATATATGATGCAAATGGTACAAACATATAATTGATTAGATAATAACCTTAAATACTTAATTTTCAATCATGTTTTTGTTTCTCGTTGAAATACTGAGTAAGATATTGAAAAAGGGAGAAGTTCGGTTTTAATTGCATACATCGACGTTTCAGCTGGAATTGTGCGGTCTTACGTTTACATCTTCCATCGGTAATATAAACGGAATGCCAGGAACATTCTAATGAAAAGTTCATTCTAATGAAAACACATTGATTTTTATCATTTGTATTGGAAACAACATTGTCATATGTCTTTTCTTGGAACTAAATAATACGAAACCTCGCTTTATGATTCAAAGTTAAAATCCTTAAATTTGGTTTAATAGTGACTTTTTTCACGTTTTTCATGTAGTTTGATATTACGTAAATATATTCATTTTTACCAATATTTCGATACTATTTCATGTAGTATCACGATATGTGATTTGGCCTTCATATCTCAGATTTTCGCATAATATTGCATTTTAATCAGGTTTTCTTGCGATTTGTTTCGTACTAAACATCATCGAATTTAGTAATACTTTGACGTTTATCATCTCCCTTTTCCTTTATGTGATATAAACAAAATATCATCGAATTAGGCAATATTTTGCCGTTTTTCCACGTTTTTTGTGTTTCCAGTTTATTGGTATTAATTATATAAATATACGATAAAAATGATACATACACAAAATTGATTATATAATAACCTTAAATACTTTATTTTCAATCATCTATTTGTTTCTCGTTGAAATACTGATTAGATATTGAAAAGGGGAGAAGTTCGGTTCTTATTGCATATATCGACGTTTCAGCTGGAATACAGCGGTTTTACGTGTACATCTTCCATCGGTAATATAAACGAAAAATCAGATACATTTTAGTTAATTCTAATGAAAACAAATTGATTTTTATGATTTGTATTGGAAACAACATTGTCAAATGTCTTTTCTTGGATCTAAATAATACGAAACCTCGCTCTATAATTCGACGTTAAAATCCTCAAATTTGGAATAATATTGACTTTTTTCACGTTTTTCATGTAGTTTGATATTACGTATATATATTCATTTTTACCAATATTTCGATACTATTTCATGTAGTATCACGATATGTGATTTGGCCTTCAAATCTCAGAATTTCGCATAATATTGCATTTTAAGCAAGTTTTCTTGCATTTTCTTCCGTACTAAAAAATCATCGAATTTAGTAATATTTTGACGTTTATCATCTCCCTATTCCTTTATGTGATATAAACAAAATATCATCGAATTTGGCAATATTTTGCTGTTTTTCCACGTTTTTGTGAATTTCCAGTTTATTGGTATTAATTCATTAAATATACGATAAAAATGATACAAACACATAATTGATTAGATAATAACCTTAAATACTTCATTTTCAATCATCTATTTGTTTCTCGTTGAAATACTGAGTAAGATATTGAAAAGGGGAGAAGTTCGGTTTTTATTGCATATATCGACGTTTCAGCCGGAATTGTGCGGTTTTACGTGTACATCTTCCATTGGTAATAGAAACGGAAAATCAGGAACATTTTAGTTCATTCTAATGAAAACACATTGATTTTTATCATTTGTATTGGAAACAACATTGTCATATGTCTTTTCTTTGATCTAAATAATACGAAACTTCGCTTTATGATTCGAAGTTAAAATCCTTAAATTTGGTTTAATAGTGACTTTTTTCACGATTTTCATGTAGTTTCATATTACGTAAATATATTCATTTTTATCAATATTTTGATACTATTTCATGTAGTATCACGATATGTGATTTTGCCTTCATATCTCAGATTTTCGCTTAATATTGCATTTTAAGAAAGTTTTCTTGCGTTTTGTTTCGTACTAAACATCACCGAATTTAGTAATATTTTGACGTTTATCATCTCCCTTTTCCTTTATGTGATATAAACAAAATATCATCGAATTAGGCAATATTTTGCCGTTTTTCCACGTTTTTGTGAATTTCCAGTTTTTTGGTATTAATTCATTAAAAATACGATAAAAATGGTACAACCACATAATTGATTAGATAATAACCTTGATTACTTCATTTTCAATCATCGATTTGTTTCTCGATGAAGTACTGAGTATGATATTGAAAAGAAGAGTAGTTCGGTTATTATTGCATATATCGACGTTTCAGCCGGAATTGTGCGGTTTTACTTGTACATCTTCCATCGGTAATATAAACGGAATGCCAGGAACATTCTAATGAAAAGTTCATTCTAATGAAAACACATTGATTTTTATCATTTGTATTGGAAACAACATTGTCATATGTCTTTTCTTGGATCTAAATAATACGAAACCTCGCTTTATGATTCAAAGTTAAAATCCTTAAATTTGGTTTAATAGTGACTTTTTTCACGTTTTTCATGTAGTTTGATATTACGTAAATATATTCATTTTTACCAATATTTCGATACTATTTCATGTAGTATCACGATATATGATTTGGCCTTCATATCTCAGATTTTCGCATAATATTGCATTTTAATCAGGTTTTCTTGCATTTTGTTTCGTACTAAACATTACCGAATTTAGCAGTATTTTGACGTTTATCATCCTCCTTTTCCTTTATGTGATATAAACAAAATATCATCGAATTAGGCAATATTTTGTGGTTTTTCCAAGTTTTTGTGAATTTCCAGTTTATTGGTATAAATTCATTAAATATACGATAAAAATGATACAAACACATAATTGATAAGATAATAACCTTAAATACTTCATTTTCAATCATATATTTGTTTCTCGTTGAAATACTGAGTATGATATTGAAAAGAGGAGAAGTTCGGTTTTTATTGCATATATCGACGTTTCAGCCGGAATTGTGCGGTTTTACGTGTACACCTTCCATCGGTAATATAAACGGAAAATCAGGAACATTTTAGTTCATTTGAATGAAAACACATTGATTTTTATCATTTGCATTGGAAACAACATTGTCATATGTCTTTTTTTTTTTGATCTAAATAATACGAAACTTCGCTTTATGGTTCGAAGTTAAAATCCTTAAATTTGGTTTAATAGTGACTTTTTTCACGTTTTTTATGTAGTTTGATATTACGTAAATATATTCATTTTTACCAATATTTTGATACTATTTCATGTAATATCACGATATGTGATTTGGCCTTCATATGTCAGATTTTCGCATAATATTGCATTTTAAGCAAGTTTTCTTGCATTTTGTTTCGTACTAAACATCACCGAATTTAGCAATATTTTGACGTTTATCATATCCCTTTTCCTTTATGTGATATAAACAAAATATCATCGAATTAGGCAATATTTTGCTGTTTTTCCACGTTTTTGTGAATTTCCAGTTTATTGGTATTAATTCATTAAATATACGATAAAAATGATACAAACACATAATTGATTAGATAATAACCTTAAATACTTCACTTTCAATCATCTATTTGTTTCTTGTTGAAGTACTGAGTAAGATATTGAAAAGGGGAGAAGTTCGGTTTTTATTGCATATATCGACGTTTCAGCCGGAATTGTGCGGTTTTACGTGTACATGTTCCATCGGTAATAGAAACGGAAAATCAGGAACATTTTAGTTCATTCTAATGAAAACACATTGATTTTTATCATTTGTATTGGAAACAACATTGTCATATGTCTTTTCTTGGATCTAAATAATACGAAACCTGGCTCTATGATTCGACGTTAAAATCCTGAAATTTGGAATAATATTAACTTTTTTCACGTTTTTCATGTAGTTTGATATTACGTAAATATATTCATTTTTACCAATATTTTGATACTATTTCATATAGTATCACGATATGTGATTTGGCCTTCATATCTCAGATTTTCGAATAATATTGCATTTTAATCAAGTTTTCTTGCATTTTGTTTCGTACTAAACATCATCGAATTTAGCAATATTTTGACGTTTATCATCTCCCTTTTCCTTTATGTGATATAAACAAAATATCATCGAATTAGGCAATATTTTGCTGTTTTTCCACGTTTTTGTGAATTTCCAGTTTATTGGTATTAATTCATTAAAAATACGATAAAAATGGTACAAACACATAATTGATTAGATTGAATACTTGAAAACCTTGAATACTTCATTTTCAATCAGCTATTTGTTTCTCGATGAAGTACTGAGTAAGATATTGAAAAGAGGAGTAGTTCGGTTTTTATTCCATATATCGACGTTTCAGCCGGAATTGTGCGGTTTTACGTGTACATCTCCTATCGGTAATATAAACAGAATGCCAGGAACATTCTAATGAAAAGTTCATTCGAATGAAAGCACATTGATTTTTATCATTTGTATTGGAAACAACATTGTCATATGTCTTTTCTTGGATCTAAATAATACGAAACCTCGCTTTATGATTCAAAGTTAAAATCCTTAAATTTGGTTAAATAGTGATTTTTTTCACGTTTTTCATGTAGTTTGATATTACGTAAATATATTCATTTTTACCAATATTTCGATACTATTTCATGTAGTATCACGATATGTGATTTGGCCTTCATATCTCAGATTTTCGCATAATATTGCATTTTAATCAGGTTTTCTTGCATTTTGTTTCGTACTAAACATCATCGAATTTAGTAATACTTTGACGTTTATCATCTCCCTTTTCCTTTATGTGATATAAACAAAATATCATCGAATTAGGCAATATTTTGCCGTTTTTCCAGGTTTTTTGAGTTTCCAGTTTATTGGTATTAATTCAATAAATATACGATAAAAATGATACAAACACAAAATTGATTATATAATAACCTTAAATACTTTATTTTCAATCATCTATTTGTTTCTCGTTAAAATACTGAGTAAGATATTGAAAAGGGGAGAAGTTCGGTTCTTATTGCATATATCGTCGTTTCAGCCGGAATACAGAGGTTTTACGTGTCCATCTTTCATCGGTAATATAAACGAAAAATCAGGTACATTTTATTTAATTCTAATGAAAACAAATTGATTTTTATCATTTGTATTGGAAACAACATTGTCAAATGTCTTTTCTTGGATGTAAATAATACGAAACCTCGCTCTATAATTCGACGTTAAAATCCTGAAATTTGGAATAATATTGACTTTTTTCACGTTTTTCATGTAGTTTGATATTACGTAACTATATTCATTTTTACCAAAATTTTGATACTATTTCATGTAGTATCACGATATGTGATTTGGACTTCATATCTCAGATTTTCGAATAATATTGCATTTTAAGCAAGTTTTCTTGCATTTTGTTTCGTACTAAACATCACCGAATTTAGCAGAATTTTGACGTTTATCATCCTCCTTTTCCTTTATGTGATATAAACAAAATATCATCGAATTTTGAAATATTTTGCTGTTTTTCCACGTTTTTGTGAATTTCCAGTTTATTGGTATTAATTCATTTAATATACGATAAAAATGATACAAACACATAATTGATTAGATAATAACCGTAAATACTTCATTTTCAATCATCTATTTGTTTCTCGTTGAAAAACTGAGTAAGATATTGAAAAGGGGAGAAGTTCGGTTTTTATTGCATATATCGACGTTTCAGCCGGAATTGTGCGGTTTTACGTGTACATCTTCCATCCGTAATATAAACGGAAAATCAGGAACATTTTAGTTCATTCTAATGAAAACACATTGATTTTTATCATTTGTATTGGAAACAACATTGTCATATGTCTTTTCTTGGATCTAAATAATACGAAACTTCGCTTTATGGTTCGAAGTTAAAATCCTTAAATTTGGTTTAATATTGACTTTTTTCACGTTATTCATGTAGTTTGATATGACGTAAATATATTCATTTTTACCAATATTTTGATAGTATTTAATGTAATATCACGATATGTGATTTGGCCTTCATATCTCAGATTTTCGCATAATATTGCATTTTAAGCAAGTTTTGTAGCATTTTGTTTCGAACTAAACATCACCGAATTTAGCAATATTTTGACGTTTATCAACCCACTCTTCCTTTATGTGATATAGACAAAATATCATCGAATTAGGCAATATTTTGCTGTTTTTCAACGGTTTTGTGAATTTCTAGTTTAATGTTATTAATTCGTTAAATAAACGATAAAAATGATACAAACACACAATTGATTAGATAATAACCTTAAATACTTCATTTTCAATCATCTATTTGTTTCTCGTAGAAATACTGAGTAAGATATTGAAAAGGGGAGAAGTTCGGTTTTTATTGCATATATCGACGTTTCAGCCGGAATTGTGCGGTTTTACGTGTACATGTTCCATCGGTAATAGAAACGGAAAATCAGGAACATTTTAGTTCATTCTAATGAAAACACATCGATTTTTATCATTTGTATTGGCAACAACATTGTCATGTCTTTTCTTTGATCTATATAATACGAAACCTCGCTCTATGATTCGACGTTAAAATCCTTAAATTTGGTTTAATAGTTACTTTTTCACGTTTTTCATATAGTTTGATGTTACGTAAATATATTAATTTTTACCAATATTTCGATACTATTTATGTAGTATCACGATATTTGATTTGGCCTTCAAATCTCAGAATTTAGCATTATATTGCATTTAAGCAAGTTTTCTTGCATTTTCTTCCGTACTAAAAATCATCGAATTTAGTAATATTTTGACGTTTATCATCTCCCTTTTCCTTTATGTGATATAAACAAAATATCATCGAATTAGGCAATATTTTGTAGTTTTTCCACGTTTTTGTGAATTTCCAGTTTTTTGGTATTAATTCATTAAAAATACGATAAAAATGGTACAACCACATAATTGATTAGATAATAACCTTGAATACTTCATTTTCAATCATCTATTTGTTTCTCGATGAAGTACTGAGTATGATATTGAAAAGAAGAGTAGTTCTGTTTTTATTGCATATATCGACGTTTCAGCCGGAATTGTGCGGTTTTACTTGTACATCTTCCATCGGTAATATAAACAGAATGCCAGGAACATTCAAATGAAAAGTTCATTCTAATGAAAACACATTGATTTTTATCATTTGTATTGGAAACAACATTGTCATATGTCTTTTCTTGGATCTAAATAATACGAAACCTCGCTTTATGATTCAAAGTTAAAATCCTTAAATTTGGTTTAATAGTGACTTTTTTCACGTTTTTCATGTAGTTTGATATTACGTAAATATATTCATTTTTACCAATATTTCGATACTATTTCATGTAGTATCACGATATGTGATTTGGCCTTCATATCTCAGATTTTCGCATAATATTGCATTTTAATCAGGTTTTCTTGCATTTTGTTTCGTACTAAACATTACCGAATTTAGCAGTATTTTGACGTTTATCATCCTCCTTTTCCTTTATGTGATATAAACAAAATATCATCGAATTAGGCAATATTTTGTTGTTTTTCCATGTTTTTGTGAATTTCCAGTTTATTGGTATAAATTCATTAAATATACGATAAAAATGATACAAACACATAATTGATAAGATAATAACCTTAAATACTTCATTTTCAATCATATATTTGTTTCTCGTTGAAATACTGAGTATGATATTGAAAAGAGGAGAAGTTCGGTTTTTATTGCATATATCGACGTTTCAGCCGGAATTGTGCGGTTTTACGTGTACACCTTCCATCGGTAATATAAACGGAAAATCAGGAACATTTTAGTTCATTTGAATGAAAACACATTGATTTTTATCATTTGTATTGGAAACAACATTGTCATATGTCTTTTCTTGGATCTAAATAATACGAAACCTGGCTCTATGATTCGACGTTAAAATCCTGAAATTTGGAATAATATTGACTTTTTTCACGTTTTTCATGTAGTTTGATATTACGTAAATATATTCATTTTTACCAATATTTTGATACTATTTCATATAGTATCACGATATGTGATTTGGCCTTCATATCTCAGATTTTCGAATAATATTGCATTTTAATCAAGTTTTCTTGCGTTTTCTTCCGTACTAAAAATTGTCGAATTTGGTAATATTTTGACGTTTATCATCTCCCTTTTCCTTTATGTGATATAAACAAAATATCATCGAATTAGGCAATATTTTGCTGTTTTTCCACGTTTTTGTGAATATCCAGTTTATTGGTATTAATTCATTAAAAATACGATAAAAATGGTACAAACACATAATTGATTAGATTGAATACTTGAAAACCTTGAATACTTCATTTTCAATCAGCTATTTGTTTCTCGATGAAGTACTGAGTAAGATATTGAAAAGAGGAGTAGTTCGGTTTTTATTCCATATATCGACGTTTCAGCCGGAATTGTGCGGTTTTACGTGTACATCTTCCATCGGTAATATAAACGGAATACCAGGAACATTCTTATGAAAAGTTGATTCGAATGAAAGCACATTGATTTTTATCATTTGTATTGGAAACAACATTGTGGATACACAATGAACTCCATGGATACACGTGTTCGTGTATCCTTGGATACATGTCCGTGTATCACAGACAAGCATAGATAGTCACACGGATTGATCACACGGATACATTTCCGTGTGATCCGTGTGATACGGGATTCGAACCTAGGTGGGTGGGGATAAGGATAAGGGAGGCAATTTGAGGGGACACAAATGGCTTCCTGGACCCCAGAACCCCATGGATAACCCTAAACATAATACGGTTACGAAATCCCATAAGATAAGATACACGGACATACATAAGATACACGAAAATCCCTAAGATACACGGATAGGTTCGTGTCACAGGTAACAGGGGGACGGAAAGGAGGGAGGAAGAGAGGGAGGGAGGGCGGAATAGAGAGAGGGAGGGGTATAATTAAATTTCAATTATCAATTTTATTAATTACAATTAAATCAATTTAAATTAATTTAACTCAATTTAATTGGAGTTATTTTTATATAATTATATAATTTATATAATTAGATATATAGTTAGATTATATAGTTAATATAGATATATATAGTTATATATATAATTGGAGTTATATAATTGGAGTAAATTTAGTTAAGATCTTTAAGATCTTTACTCTTAATTTAAATGAGTTTAAATCTAGGGAGGGAAGGAGGGAAGTTTATTTTCTGTTGTTAGTTAGGGTTTAACCAACCTAGCCAACCTAAACTAACCTAACCTAACCTAATATAACCAACCTTTTTTTAAAGTTCATAAACCTTCATAACATTAATGTAAACTATATTAAAGAAAATTATTTTAAAAAATAAACTATATTAAATAAAAGTTAAACTTGTTCCTTAACTAGTTCCTTGTTCCTCCCTTTATAAACCTTTGATACCTATAGGTTAAAAATAATACGGTCATTAACTTCAATTAGTTTTAGGTTAGCTTAGGTTATAGGTTAGGTTAGGTTTAGGTTTAGGTTAAGTTGGTAAAGTCAGTGCTTTAAACAACCGACGGCTAAAAGGACAGACTCCAAGATTAATACTCTATCCTGCTGGATCGAGCATTAATGTGCATTAAATTATAAATTAAATTAAATTATTACATTTTTAAATTATTAGCATTATATCATGAATTGGATCAATGTGTGTACTCACACGTAGGTGAGTACACAAAAATGAATGACTTGTTCCTTCTCGTCTTACAATCAAGGGTTCGAATCCCGGTCGGACAGGGTAGCGTTTAGCGTTTTGGTAGCGTTTCCTTTCACCCAATGCCTTTATTCACCTAGAAGTAAATAGTGAGTTACTTGCATCCTGGTCAGTGAGTGAGGGTTAGTCACTAGTTGGACCTCGTGGGATAGGTGTTATAAGCCTAACATATGTATATATAAACTGCTTGTTCCACGACTCAGTGATTTTACATGTGTTGACTAAATGAAGCCTAAGAGAGAATATCTAATATTAATATTATCAAATATTTGGCCATTTTAGATTATTTTAACTTTTAAATTTTTTGAATTGCCATGGCCATTTATGCTTAGAAGAGATTTGCTTTGGTTCTTTAATTACCGGTAGGTATGTGGCATTTGTATAGAATTTGTGCGAGATCAATAGCATCCCAACATTTTCATTTTTGGAGAAACACTCCAGTTGTTGTTGGTTTGACTAAATAGTTGCTATAAGCACTATCTTTAATGGAGAATTGGCTGGTATGTGTGAGTAAACTCTATGATGCAGTTTTAGGTTAGTTTGGGTTACTGGTTAGATTAGGTTTTAAGTGACGGAGTTCAGGTTTGATTAGGTGACAGGTTGATGATTAGATGACACACACAACCCTGTGAGTGTGTGTGTGTGTGTGTGTTTGTGTAAGAATGTCGCACATTGAAATGTGTACATGTGATTATAATAGTTTTTACCATCTGTGAAGAAAATGTCTGTAACCATTTGTCATTCCATTTTCTTTCTGCCTGCCTGCCAACCTTCCTGCCTGCCTGCCAACCTTCCTGCCTGCCTGCCTGCCTGCCTGCCTGCCTGCCTGCCTGCCTGCCTGCCTGCCTGCCTGCCTGCTAAAACTTCTCCACTCAATATGCTGTTGAATATCAATCTCCAGTGTTCACTTACCGTTAATTCATACAATATTAAACAAATGAAGTCATTAACAAATCTTTAAACATTTTCAGCACCTACATTTTTTGTAACATGAATCACAGTAACTAATATACTCAACTCAGTCACAAACACTTTTCTTATTCCTTCCTAAACACCTCACCATATATAACCTATCTTAAAAAATTAAGTTTAAATACCTAACTGCTAACCCTCCCTTCCCCCCCCCCAACAACCCAGGATGACCCACGGTAGCTCCTCTGGCCACCCCCTACCAACAACCTCCGCCCAACGGTGGCCGCCATATCCCCACCCCCAGTGTTACCCCCCCCCTCCTCCTCCCCGTCAAACAGAGAAAATAGCGGCGATAACGCTATATTTACCCAGCCAAACCGATCGCCTCATTTGGACATACACCAGTAAATATTAATTATTACACCTGTTTAAACATTCACATATCAGTCAGTTAGCCTAAATTCTCCTCTATTCATTCATTCATGACACTGCTTCACTTGACTGCAACATCATTGAATAACGCTGCCATTTTTTCTAACTGTCAACACAAACTCACAATTTCACATGTCAATCATTGCAATTGTTTATAAAAAGACACTAACTAACCCTGTTTGCTCCGAGGTATAAATACAGGTGCCAAATTATATTCAGAAGGCAACTCCAGCGTGGCCTAGTCGTATAGAACATATTCCTAATCCGGATAGACCTGCGTTCGAGCCTGTCGCAACGGATGCAACTACAGGGCACAGATAGATTTCTGTGATGTCCTCTCCTGTAGGAGCATCAGTTTCGATAGATTCTCTGGATAGCCGAAGATTGATTGACTGATCCCTTGGAATGTGGGGAAGGGTTGAAACCCGGGGGCCCACGGACGGATACCTGGATCTACTGACCTCGGGCAGGTCTTTCAATTCACCTGGATTTCAGGTGGGGAGAAGGGAGGCAATTTGGGTCGACACAAATGGCTTCCTGGACCCAGAACTCCATGGATACACGTGTTCGTGTATCCTTGGATACATGTCCGTGTATCACAGACAAGCATAGATAGTCACACGGATTGATCACACGGATACATTTCCGTGTGATCCGTGAATCCGTGTGATACGGGATTCGAACCTAGGTGGGTGGGGATAAGGATAAGGAAGGCAATTTGAGGGGACACAAATGGCTTCCTGGACCCCAGAACCCCATGGATAACCCTAAACATAATACGGTTACGAAATCCCATAAGATAAGATACACGGACATACATAAGATACACGGAAATCCCTAAGATACACGGAAAGGTTCGTGTCACAGGTAACAGGGGGACGGAAAGGAGGGAGGAAGAGAGGGAGGGAGGGAGGAAGGGAGAGAGGGAGGGGTATAATTAAATTTCAATTATCAATTTTATTAATTACAATTAAATCAATTTAAATTAATTTAACTCAATTTAATTGGAGTTATTTTTATATAATTATATAATTTATATAATTAGATATATAGTTAGATTATATAGTTAATATAGATATATATAATTGGAGTTATATAATTGGAGTAAATTTAGTTAAGATCTTTAAGATCTTTACTCTTAATTTAAATGAGTTTAAATCTAGGGAGGGAAGGAGGGAAGTTTATTTTCTGTTGTTAGTTAGGGTTTAACCAACCTAGCCAACCTAAACTAACCTAACCTAACCTAATATAACCAACCTTTTTTTAAAGTTCATAAACCTTAACATAAACATAACATAAAAGTTCATAAACATAAACCATAAACATTAATGTAAACTATATTAAAGAAAATTATTTTAAAAAATAAACTATATTAAATAAAAGTTAAACTTGTTCCTTAACTAGTTCCTTGTTCCTCCCTTTGATACCTATAGGTTAAAAATAATACGGTCATTAACTTCAATTAGTTTTAGGTTAGTTTAGGTTATAGGTTAGGTTAGGTTTAGGTTAGGTTGGGAAATGAGTCAGTGCTTTAAACAACCGAAGGCTAAAAGGAGGCAAGATTAATTACTCTATCCTGCTGGATCGAGCATTAATGTGCATTAAATTATAAATTAAATTAAATTATTACATTTTTAAATTATTAGCATTAAAGCATGAATTGGATCAATGTGTGTACTCACACGTAGGTGAGTACACAAAAATGAATGACTTGTTCCTTCTCGTCTCACAATCGGGGATTCAAGGGTTCGAATCCCGGTCGGACAGGGTAGCGTTTAGCGTTTTGGTAGCGTTTCTTTTCACCCAATGCCTCTATTCACCTAGAAGTAAATAGTGAGTTACTTGCATCCTGGTGAGTGAGTGAGGGTTAGTCACTAGTTGGACCTTGTGGGGTAGGTATTATAAGCCTAGCATATGTATATATAAACTGCTTGTTCCACGACTCAGTGATTTACATGTGTTGACTAAATGAAGCCTAAGAGAGAATATCTAAGACTATCTAATATTAATATTATCTAATATTTGGCCATTTTAGATTATTAATACTTTTAAATTATTTGAGTTTATGCCATGGCCATTTATGCTTAGAAGAGATTTGCTTTGGTTCTTTAATTACCGGTAGGTATGTGGCATTTGTATGGAATTTGTGCGAGATCAATAGCATCCCAACATTTTCATTTTGGAGAAACACTCCATTTGTTGTTGGTTTGACTAAATAGTTGCTATAAGCACTATCTTTAATGGAGAATTGGCTGGTATGTGTGAGTTAACTGTATGATGCAGTTTTAGGTTAGTTTGGGTTACTGGTTAGGTTAGGTTTTAAGTGACGGAGTTCAGGTTTGATTATGTGACAGGTTGATGATTAGATGACACACACAACCCTGTGAGTGTGTGTGTGTGTGTGTGTGTGTGTGTGTGTTTGTGTAAGAATGTCGCACATTGAAATGTGTACATGTGATTATAATAGTTTTTACCATCTGTGAAGAAAATGTCTGTAACCATTTGTCATTCCATTTTCTTTCTGCCTGCCTGCCTGCCTGCTAAAACTTCTCCACTCAATATGCTGTTGAATATCAATCTCCAGTGTTCACTTACCGTTAATTCATACAATATTAAACAAATGAAGTCATTAACAAATCTTTAAACATTTTCAGCACCTACATTCTTTCTAACATGAATCACAGTAACTAATATACTCAACTCAGTCACAAACACTTTTCTTATTCCTTCCTAAACACCTCACCATATATAACCTATCTAAAAAAATTAAGTTTAAATACCTAACTGCCAACCCTCCCTTCCCCCACCCCCCCCCAACAACCCAGGATGACCCACGGTAGCTCCTCTGGACACCCCCTACCAACAACCTCCGCCTAACGGTGGCCGCCATATCCCTACCCCCATTCCACCCCCAGTGTTACTCCCTCTCCTCCTCCCCGTCAAACAGAGAAAATAGCGGCGATAACGCTATATTTACCCAGCCAAACCGTTCGCCTCATTTGGACATACACCAGTAAATATTAATTATTACACCTGTTTAAACATTCACATATCAGTCAGTTAGCCTAAATTCTCCTCTATTCATTCATTCATGACACTGCTTCACTTGACTGCAACATCATCGAATAACGCTGCCATTTTTTCTAACTGTCAACACAAACTCACAATTTCACATGTCAATCATTGCAATTGTTTATAAAAAGACACTAACTAACCCTGTTTGCTCCGAGGTATAAATACAGGTGCCAAATTTTATTCAGATGGCAACTCCAGCGTGGCCTAGTCGGATAGAACATGTTCCTAATCCGGATAGACCTGCGTTCGAGCCTGTCGCAACGGATGCAACTACAGGGCACAGATAGATTTCTGTGATGTCCTCTCCTGTAGGAGCATCAGTTTCGATAGATTATCTGGATAGCCGAAGATTGATTGACTGATCCCTTGGAATGTGGGGAAGGGTTGAAATCCGGGGGCCCACGGACGTATACCTGGATCCACTGACCTCGGGCAGGTCTTTCAATTCACCTGGATTTCAGGTGGGGAGAAGGGAGGCAATTTGGGTCGACACAAATGGCTTCCTGGACCCAGAACTCCGTGGATACACGTGTTCGTGTATCCTTGGATACATGTCCGTGTATCACAGACAAGCATAGATAGTCACACGGATTGATCACACGGATACATTTCCGTGTGATCCGTGAATCCGTGTGATACGGGATTCGAACCTAGGTGGGTGGGGATAAGGATAAGGGAGGCAATTTGAGGGGACACAAATGGCTTCCTGGACCCCAGAACCCCATAACATAATACGGTTACGAAATCCCATAAGATAAGATACACGGACATACATAAGATACACGGAAATCCCTAAGATACACGGAAAGGTTCGTGTCACAGGAAACAGGGGGACGGAAAGGAGGGAGGAAGAGAGGGAGGGAGGGAGGAAGGGAGAGAGGGAGGGGTATAATTAAATTTCAATTATCAATTTTATTAATTACAATTAAATCAATTTAAATTAATTTAACTCAATTTAATTGGAGTTATTTTTATATAATTATATAATTTATATAATTAGATATATAGTTAGATTATATAGTTAATATAGATATATATAGTTATATATATAATTGGAGTAAATTTAGTTAAGATCTTTAAGATCTTAATTTAAATGAGTTTAAATCTAGGGAGGGAAGGAGGAAAGTTTATTTTCTGTTGTTAGTTAGGGTTTAACCAACCAAGCCAACCTAAACTAACCTAACCTAACATAATATAACCAACCTTTTTATAAAGTTCATAAACCTTCATAACATTAATGTAAAATATATTAAAGAAAATTATTTTAAAAAATAAACTATATTAAATAAAAGTTAAACTTGTTCCTTAACTAGTTCCTTGTTCCTCCCTTTATAAACCTTTGATACCTATAGGTATAGTAATAATAATTATAAAAGTAAAAAATAAAGTAAAAATTAAAATTTAAAAAAGTAAAAATAATATAGTAATAATAGGTAAAATAATACGGTCATTAACTTCAATTAGTTGTAGGTTAGTTTAGGTTATAGGTTAGGTTAGGTTTAGGTTTAGGTTAGGTTGGGAAATGAGTCAGTGCTTTAAACAACCGACGGCTAAAAGGACAGACTCCAAGATTAATACTCTATCTTGCTGGATCGAGCATTAATGTGCATTAAATTATAAATTAAATTAAATTAATAAATTTTTAAATTATTAGCATTAAAGCATGAATTGGATCAATGTGTGTACTCACACGTAGGTGAGTACACAAAAATGAATGACATGTTCCTTCTCGTCTCACAATCGGGGATTCAAGGGTTCGAATCCCGGTCGGACAGGGTAGCGTTTAGCGTTTTGGTAGCGTTTCCTTTCACCCAATGCCTCTATTCACCTAGAAGTAAATAGTGAGTTACTTGCATCCTGGTGAGTGAGTGAGGGTTAGTCACTAGTTGGACCTTGTGGGGTAGGTGTTATAAGCCTAACATATGTATATATAAACTGCTTGTTCCACGACTCAGTGATTTTACATGTGTTGACTAAATGAAGCCTAAGAGAGAATATCTAAGACTATCTAATATTAATATTATCTAATATTTGGCCATTTTGGATTATTTTTACTTTTAAATTATTTGAATTTATGCCATGGCCATTTATGCTTAGAAGAGATTTGCTTTGGTTCTTTATTTACCGGTAGGTATGTGGCATTTGTATGGAATTTGTGCGAGATCAATAGCATCCCAACATTTTCATTTTGGAGAAACACTCCATTTGTTGTTGGTTTGACTAAATAGTTGCTATAAGCACTATCTTTAATGGAGAATTGGCTGGTATGTGTGAGTAAACTCTATGATGCAGTTTTAGGTTAGTTTGGGTTACTGGTTAGGTTAGGTTTTAAGTGACGGAGTTCAGGTTTGATTAGGTGACAGGTTGATGATTAGATGACACACACAACCCTGTGAGTGTGTGTGTGTGTGTGTGTGTGTGTGTGTGTGTGTGTGTGTGTGTGTGTGTGTGTGTGTGTGTGTGTGTGTGTGTTTGTGTAAGAATGTCGCACATTGAAATGTGTACATGTGATTATAATAGTTTTTACCATCTGTGAAGAAAATGTCTGTAACCATTTGTCATTCCATTTTCTTTCTGCCTGCCTGCCTGCCTGCCTGCCTGCCTGCTAAAACTTCTCCACTCAATATGCTGTTGAATATCAATCTCCAGTGTTCACTTACCGTTAATTTATACAATATTAAACAAATGAAGTCATTAACAAATCTTTAAACATTTTCAGCACCTACATTCTTTCTAACATGAATCACAGTAACTAATATACTCAACTCAGTCACAAACACTTTTCTTATTCCTTCCTAAACACCTCACCATATATAACCTATTTCAAAAAATTAAGTTTAAATACCTAACTGCCAACCCTCCCTTCCCCCACCCCCCCAACAACCCAGGATGACCCACGGTAGCTCCTTTGGACACCCCCTACCAACAACCTCCGCCCAACGGTGGCCGCCATATCCCTACCCCCATTCCACCCCCAGTGTTACTCCCTCTCCTCCTCCCCGTCAAACAGAGAAAATAGCGGCGATAACGCTATATTTACCCAGCCAAACCGTTCGCCTCATTTGGACATACACCAGTAAATATTAATTATTACACCTGTTTAAACATTCACATATCAGTCAGTTAGCCTAAATTCTCCTCTATTCATTCATTCATGACACTGCTTCACTTGACTGCAACATCATCGAATAACGCTGCCATTTTTTCTAACTGTCAACACAAACTCACAATTTCACATGTCAATCATTGCAATTGTTTATAAAAAGACACTAACTAACCCTGTTTGCTCCGAGGTATAAATACAGGTGCCAAATTTTATTCAGATGGCAACTCCAGCGTGGCCTAGTCGGATAGAACATGTTCCTAATCCGGATAGACCTGCGTTCGAGCCTGTCGCAACGGATGCAACTACAGGGCACAGATAGATTTCTGTGATGTCCTCTCCTGTAGGAGCATCAGTTTCGATAGATTCTCTGGATAGCCGAAGATTGATTGACTGATCCCTTGGAATGTGGGGAAGGGTTGAAATCCGGGGGCCCACGGACGGATACCTGGATCCACTGACCTCGGGCAGGTCTTTCAATTCACCTGGATTTCAGGTGGGGAGAAGGGAGGCAATTTGGGTCGACACAAATGGCTTCCTGGACCCAGAACTCCATGGATACACGTGTTCGTGTATCCTTGGATACATGTCCGTGTATCACAGACAAGCATAGATAGTCACACGGATTGATCACACGGATACATTTTCGTGTGATCCGTGAATCCGTGTGATACGGGATTCGAACCTAGGTGGGTGGGGATAAGGATAAGGGAGGCAATTTGAGGGGACACAAATGGCTTCCTGGACCCCAGAACCCCATAACATAATACGGTTACGAAATCCCATAAGATAAGATACACGGACATACATAAGATACACGGAAATCCCTAAGATACACGGAAAGGTTCGTGTCACAGGAAACAGGGGGACGGAAAGGAGGGAGGAAGAGAGGGAGGGAGGGAGGAAGGGAGAGAGGGAGGGGTATAATTAAATTTCAATTATCAATTTTATTAATTACAATTAAATCAATTTAAATTAATTTAACTCAATTTAATTGGAGTTATTTTTATATAATTATATAATTTATATAATTAGATATATAGTTAGATTATATAGTTAATATAGATATATATAGTTATATATATAATTGGAGTAAATTTAGTTAAGATCTTTAAGATCTTAATTTAAATGAGTTTAAATCTAGGGAGGGAAGGAGGAAAGTTTATTTTCTGTTGTTAGTTAGGGTTTAACCAACCAAGCCAACCTAAACTAACCTAACCTAACCTAACATAATATAACCAACCTTTTTATAAAGTTCATAAACCTTCATAACATTAATGTAAAATATATTAAAGAAAATTATTTTAAAAAATAAACTATATTAAATAAAAGTTAAACTTGTTCCTTAACTAGTTCCTTGTTCCTCCCTTTATAAACCTTTGATACCTATAGGTATAGTAATAATAATTATAAAAGTAAAAAATAAAGTAAAAATTAAAATTTAAAAAAGTAAAAATAATATAGTAATAATAGGTAAAATAATACGGTCATTAACTTCAATTAGTTGTAGGTTAGTTTAGGTTATAGGTTAGGTTAGGTTTAGGTTTAGGTTAGGTTGGGAAATGAGTCAGTGCTTTAAACAACCGACGGCTAAAAGGACAGACTCCAAGATTAATACTCTATCCTGCTGGATCGAGCATTAATGTGCATTAAATTATAAATTAAATTAAATTAATAAATTGTTAAATTATTAGCATTAAAGCATGAATTGGATCAATGTGTGTACTCACACGTAGGTGAGTACACAAAAATGAATGACATGTTCCTTCTCGTCTCACAATCGGGGATTCAAGGGTTCGAATCCCGGTCGGACAGGGTAGCGTTTAGCGTTTTGGTAGCGTTTCCTTTCACCCAATGCCTCTATTCACCTAGAAGTAAATAGTGAGTTACTTGCATCCTGGTGAGTGAGTGAGGGTTAGTCACTAGTTGGACCTTGTGGGGTAGGTGTTATAAGCCTAACATATGTATATATAAACTGCTTGTTCCACGACTCAGTGATTTTACATGTGTTGACTAAATGAAGCCTAAGAGAGAATATCTAAGACTATCTAATATTAATATTATCTAATATTTGGCCATTTTGGATTATTTTTACTTTTAAATTATTTGAATTTATGCCATGGCCATTTATGCTTAGAAGAGATTTGCTTTGGTTCTTTATTTACCGGTAGGTATGTGGCATTTGTATGGAATTTGTGCGAGATCAATAGCATCCCAACATTTTCATTTTGGAGAAACACTCCATTTGTTGTTGGTTTGACTAAATAGTTGCTATAAGCACTATCTTTAATGGAGAATTGGCTGGTATGTGTGAGTAAACTCTATGATGCAGTTTTAGGTTAGTTTGGGTTACTGGTTAGGTTAGGTTTTAAGTGACGGAGTTCAGGTTTGATTAGGTGACAGGTTGATGATTAGATGACACACACAACCCTGTGAGTGTGTGTGTGTGTGTGTGTGTGTGTGTGTGTGTGTGTGTGTGTGTGTGTGTGTGTGTGTGTGTGGGTGTGTGTGTGTGTGTTTGTGTAAGAATGTCGCACATTGAAATGTGTACATGTGATTATAATAGTTTTTACCATCTGTGAAGAAAATGTCTGTAACCATTTGTCATTCCATTTTCTTTCTGCCTGCCTGCCTGCCTGCCTGCCTGCTAAAACTTCTCCACTCAATATGCTGTTGAATATCAATCTCCAGTGTTCACTTACCGTTAATTTATACAATATTAAACAAATGAAGTCATTAACAAATCTTTAAACATTTTCAGCACCTACATTCTTTCTAACATGAATCACAGTAACTAATATACTCAACTCAGTCACAAACACTTTTCTTATTCCTTCCTAAACACCTCACCATATATAACCTATCGCAAAAAATTAAGTTTAAATACCTAACTGCCAACCCTCCCTTCCCCCACCCCCCCAACAACCCAGGATGACCCACGGTAGCTCCTTTGGACACCCCCTACCAACAACCTCCGCCCAACGGTGGCCGCCATATCCCTACCCCCATTCCACCCCCAGTGTTACCTCCCCTCCTCCTCCCCGTCAAACAGAGAAAATAGCGGCGATAACGCTATATTTACCCAGCCAAACCGTTCGCCTCATTTGGACATACACCAGTAAATATTAATTATTACACCTGTTTAAACATTCACATATCAGTCAGTTAGCCTAAATTCTCCTCTATTCATTCATTCATGACACTGCTTCACTTGAATGCAACATCATCGAATAACGCTGCCATTTTTTCTAACTGTCAACACAAACTCACAATTTCACATGTCAATCATTGCAATTGTTTATAAAAAGACACTAACTAACCCTGTTTGCTCCGAGGTATAAATACAGGTGCCAAATTTTATTCAGAAGGCAACTCCAGCGTGGCCTAGTCGGATAGAACGTGTTCCTAATCCGGATAGACCTGCGCTCGAGCCTGTCGCAACGGATGCAACTACAGGGCACAGATAGATTTCTGTGATGTCCTCTCCTGTAGGAGCATCAGTTTCGATAGATTCTCTGGATAGCCGAAGATTGATTGACTGATCCCTTGGAATGTGGGGAAGGGTTGAAATCCGGGGGCCCACGGACGGATACCTGGATCCACTGACCTCGGGCAGGTCTTTCAATTCACCTGGATTTCAGGTGGGGAGAAGGGAGGCAATTTGGGTCGACACAAATGGCTTCCTGGACCCAGAACTCCATGGATACACGTGTTCGTGTATCCTTGGATACAGGTCCGTGTATCACAGACAAGCATAAATAGTCACACGGATTGATCACACGGATACATTTCCGTGTGTGATCCGTGAATCCGTGTGAACCTAGGATTCGAACATAGGTGGGTGGGGATAAGGATAAGGGAGGCAATTTGAGGGGACACAAATGGCTTCCTGGACCCCAGAACCCCATGGATAACCCTAAACATAATACGGTTACGAAATCCCATATTGGTTTTGTATTGGAAACAACATTGTCATATGTCTTTTCTTGGATCTAAATAATACGAAACCTGGCTGTATGATTCGACGTTAAAATCTTGAAATTTGGAATAATATTGACTTTTTTCACGTTTTTCAAGTAGTTTAATATTACGTAAATATATTCATTTTTACCAATATTTCGATACTATTTCATGTAGTATCACAATATGTGATTTGGCCTTCATATCTCAGATTTTCGCATAATATTACATTTTAAGCAATTTCTTACTTTTTGCAAAACTCTTGCATTTTGTTTGGTACTAAACCGAATTTAGCAATATTTTGACGTTTATCATCCCCCTTTTCCTTTATGTGATATAAAATAAAAACCATCGAATTAGGCAATATTTTGCTGTTTTTCCACGTTTTTGTGAATTTCCAGTTTATTGGTATTAATTCATTAAATATACGATAAAATGATACAAACACATAATTGATTAGATAATAACCTTAACTACTTCATTTTCAATCATCTATTTGTTTCTCGTTGAAATACTGAGAATATTGATATTCTCTTAATATTCTTAATACTGAGAATATTGAATATTGAATAAAGATATTGAAAAGAGGAGAAGTTCTGTTTTTATTGCATATATCGACGTTTCAGCCGGAATTGTGCGGTTTTACGTGTAAAACCTTCCATCGGTAATATAAACGGAAAATCAGGAACATTTTAGTTCATTCTAATGACAACACATTGATTTTTATCATTTGTATTGGAAACAACATTGTCATGTCTTTTCTTTGATCTAAATAATACGAAACCTCGCTTTATGATTCGAAGTTAAAATCCTTAAATTTGGTTTAATAGTGACTTTTTTCACGTTTTTTTATGTAGTTTGATATTACGTAAATATATTCATTTTTACCAATATTTCGATACTATTTCATGTAGTATCACGATATGTGATTTGGCCTTCAAATCTCAGAATTTTGCATAATATTGAATTTTAAGCAAGTTTTCTTGCATTTTCTTCCGTACTAAAAATCATCGTATTTAGTAATATTTTGAGGTTTATCATCTCCCTTTTCCTTTATGTGATATAAACAAAATAACATCGAATTAGGCAATATTTTGCAGTTTTTCCACGTTTTTTGAGTTTCCAGTTTATTGGTATTAATTCAATAAATATACGATAAAAATGATACAAACAGAAAATTGATTATATAATAACCTTAAATACTTCATTTTCAATCATCTATTTGTTTCTCGTTGAAATACTGAGTAAGATATTGAAAAGGGGAGAAGTTCGGATTTTATTGCATATATCGACGATTCAGCCGAAATAGAGCGGTTTTACGTGTACATCTTCCATAGGTAATATAAACGAAAAATCAGGAACATTTTAATTAATTCTAATGAAAACACATTGATTTTTATCATTTGTATTGGAAACAACATTGTCATATCTCTTGTTTTGGTTGTAATAATTCGAAACCTGGCTGTATGATTCGACGTTAAAATCTTGAAATTTGGAATAATATTGACTTTTTTCACGTTTTTCATGTAGTTTAATATATTCTTTTTTACCAATATTTCGATACTATTTCATGTAGTATCACGATATGTGATTTGGCCTTCATATCTCAGATTTTCGCAAAATATTGCATTTTAAGCAAGTTTTCTTGCATTTTGTTTCGTACTAAACATCACCGAATTTAGCAATATTTAGACGTTCATCATCCCCCTTTTCCTTTATGTGATTTAAACAAAATATCATCGAATTAGGCAATATTTTGCTGTTTTTCCACGTTTTTGTGAATTTCCAGTTTATTGGTATTAATTCATTAAATATACGATACAAATCATACAAACACAAAATTGATTAGATAATAACCTAAAATACTCCATTCTCAATCATCTATTTGTTTCTCGTTGAAATACTGAGCAAGATATTGAAAAGGGGAGAAGTATGGTTTTTATTGCATATATCGACGTTTCAGCCGGAATAAAGCGGTTTTACGTGTACATCTTCCATCGGTAATATAAACGAAAAATCAGGAACAATCAGGAACGTTCATTCTAATGAAAACACATTGATTTTTATCATTTGTATTGGAAACAACATTGTCATGTCTTTTCTTTGATCTAAATAATACGAAACCTCGCTTTATGATTCGAAGTTAAAATCCTTAAATTTGGTTTAATAGTGACTTTTTTCGCGTTTTTTATGTAGTTTGATATTACGTAAATATATTCATTTTTACCAATATTTCGATACTATTTCATGTAGTATCACGATATGTGATTTGGCCTTCAAATCTCAGAATTTTGCATAATATTGAATTTTAAGCAAGTTTTCTTGCATTTTCTTCCGTACTAAAAATCATCGTATTTAGTAATATTTTGATGTTTATCATCTCCCTTTTCCTTTATGTGATATAAACAAAATAACATCGAATTAGGCAATATTTTGCTGTTTTTCTACGTTTTTTGAGTTTCCAGTTTATTGGTATTAATTCATTAAATATTCGATACAAATCATACAAACACAAAATTGATTAGATAATAACCTAAAATACTCCATTCTCAATCATCTATTTGTTTCTCGTTGAAATACTGAGCAAGATATTGAAAAGGGGAGAAGTATGGTTTTTATTGCATATATCGACGATTCAGCCGAAATAGAGCGGTTTTACGTGTACATCTTCCATAGGTAATATAAACGAAAAATCAGGAACATTTTAGTTCATTCTAATTAAAACACATTGATTTTTATCATTTGTATTGGAAACAACATTGTCATATGTCTTTTCTTTGATCTAAATAATACGAAACCTCGCTTTATGATTCGAAGTTAAAATCCTTAAATTTGATTTAATAGTGACTTTTTCACGTTTTTCATGTAGTTTGATATTACGTAAATATATTCATTTTTACCAATATTTCGATACTATTTCATGTAGTATCATGATATGTGATTTGGCCTTCAAATCTCAGAATTTTGCATAATATTGAATTTTAAGCAAGATTTCTTGCATTTTCTTCCGTACTAAAAATCATCGTATTTAGTAGTATTTTGACGTTTATCATCTCCCTTTTCCTTTTTGTGATATAAACAAAATAACATCGAATTAGGCAATATTTTGCAGTTTTTCCACGTTTTTTGAGTTTCCAGTTTATTGGTTTTAATTCAATAAATATACGATAAAAATGATACAAACACAAAATTGATTATATAATAACCTTAAATACTTCATTTTCAATCATCTATTTGTTTCTCGTTGAAATACTGAGTAAGATATTGAAAAGGGGAGAAGTTCGGTTTTTAGTGCATATATCGACGTTTCAGCCGGATTAGAGCGGTTTTATATGTACATCTTCCATCGGTAATATAAACGAAAAATCAGGAACATTTTAGTTAATTCTAATGAAAACACATTGATTTTTATAATTTGTATTGGAAACAACATTGTCATATGTTTTATCTTGGATCTAAATAATACGACACCTGGCTTTATAATTCGACGTTAAAATTTGGAATAATATTGACTTTCTTTACGTTTTTCATGTAGTTTGATATTACGTAAATATATTCATTATTACCAATATTTCGATACTATTTCATGTAGTATCACGATATGTGATTTGGCCTTCAAATCTCAGAATTTTGCATAATATTGCATTTTAAACAAGTTTTCTTGCATTTTGTTTCGCACTAAACATCACCGAATTTAGCAATATTTTGAAGTTTATAATACCCTTTTTCCTTTATGTGATTTAAACAAAATATCATCGAATTAGGCAATGTTTTGCTGTTTTTCCACGTTTTTGTGAATTTCCAGTTTTTTGTTATTAATTCATTAAATATACGATAAAAATGATACAAACACATAATTGATTAGATAATAACCTAAATACTTCATTTTCAATCATCTATTTGTTTCTCGTTGAAATACTGAGTAAGATATTGAAAAGGGGAGAAGTTCGGTTTTTATTGCATATATCGACGTTTCAACCGGAATAGAGCGGTTTTACGTGTATATCTTTTATCGGTAATATAAACGAAACATCAGGAACATTTTAATTAATTCTAATGAAAACACATTGATTTTTATCATTTGAATTGGAAAAAACATTGTCATATGTCTTTTCTTGGATCTAAATAATACGAAACCTGGCTCTATGATTCGACGTTAAAATCTTGAAATTTGGAATAATATTGACTTTTTTCACGTTTTTCATGTAGTTTAATATATTCTTTTTTACCAATATTTCGATACTATTTCATGTAGTACACGATATGTGATTTGGCCTTCATATCTCAGATTTTCGCATAATATTGCATTTTAAGCACGTTTTCTTGCATTTTGTTTGGTACGAAACATCACCGAATTTAGCAATATTTTGACGTTTATCATCCCCCTTTTCCTTTATGTGATTTAAACAAAATATCATCGAATTAGGCAATGTTTTGCTGTTTTTCCACGTTTTTGGGAATTTAAAGTTTATTGGTATTAATTCATTAAATATACGATAAAAATGATACAAACACATAATTGATTAGATAATAACCTTAAATACTTCATTTTCAATCATCTATTTGTTTCTCGTTGAAATACTGAGTAAGATATTGAAAAGGTGAGAAGTTCGGTTTTTATTGCATATATCGACGTTTCAGCTGGATTAGAGCGGTTTTACGAGTACATCTTCCATCGGTAATATTAACGGAAAATCAGGAACATTTTAGTTAATTCTAATGAAAACAAATTGATTTTTATCATTTGTATTGAAAACAACATTGTCATATGTCTTTTCTTGGATCTAAATAATATGAAACCTGGCTCTATGATTCGACGGTAAAATCCTCAAATTTGGAATAATATTGACCTTTTTCACGTTTTTCATGTATTTTGATATTACGTAAATATATTCATTTTTACCAATATTTCGATACTATTTCATGTAGTATCACGATATGTGATTTGGTCTTCAAATCTCAGAATTTCGCATAATATTGCATTTTAAGCAAGTTTTCTTGCATTTTCTTCCGTACTAAAAATCATCGAATTTAGTAATATTTTGACGTTTATCATCTCCCTTTTCCTTTATGTGATATAAACAAAATATCATCGAATTAGGCAATATTTTGCTGTTTTTCCACGTTTTTTGAAATTCCAGTTTATTGGTATTTATTCAATAAATATACGATAAAAATGATACAAACACAAAATTGATTATATAATTACCTTAAATACTTCATTTTCAATCATCTATTTGTTCCTCGTTGAAATACTGAGTAAGATATTGGTAAGGGGGAGAAGTTCGGTTTTTATTGCATATATCGACGTTTCTGCCGGAATAGAGCGGTTTTACGTGTACATCTTCCATCGGTAATATAAACGAAAAATCAGGAACATTTTAATTAATTCTAATGAAAACACATTGATTTTTATCATTTGTATTGGAAACAACATTGTCATATGTCTTTTCTTGGATCTAAATAATACGAAACCTCGCTTTATGATTCGAAGTTAAAATCCTTAAATTTGGTTTAATAGTGACTTTTTTCACGTTTTTCATGTAGTTTGATATTACGTAAATATATTCATTTTTACCAATATTTCGATACTTTTTCATGTAATATCACGATATGTGATTTGGCCTTCAAATCTCAGAATTTCGCTATATATTGCATTTTAAGCCAGTTTTCTTGCATTTTGTTTCGTACTATAAATCATCGAATTTAGTAATATGTTGACGTTTGTCATCCTCTTTTCCTTTATGTAATTTAAACAAAATATCATCGAATTAGGCAATATTTTGCCGTTTTTCAAGGTTTTGGTGAATTTTCAGTTTATTGTTATTAATTCATTATATATACGATAAAAATGATGCAACCACGTAATAGATTAGAAAATAATCTTAAATACCTCATTTTTAATCAACTATTTGTTTCTCGTTAAAATACTGAGTAAGATATTGAAAAGGGGAGAAGTTCGGTTTTTATTGCATATATCGACGTTTCATTTGGAATTGAACGGTTTTACGTGTACATCTTCCGTCGGTAATATAAACGGAAAATCAGGAACATTTTAGGTACTTCTAATGAAAACACATTGATTTTTATCATTTGTATTGGAAACAACATTTTCATATGTCTTTTCTTGGATCTAAATAATACGAAACCTCGCTTTATGATTCGCATGTAAAATCCTCAAATTTGGTATAATATTGACTTTTTTCACGTTTTTCATGTAGTTTGATATTACGTAAATATATTCATTTTTTCCAATATTTCGATATTATTTCATGTAGTATAACGATATGTGATTTTGCCTTTATATATCAGATTTTCGCATAATATTGCATTTTAGGCAAGTTTTCTTGCGTTTTGTTTCGTACAAAATATCATCGAATTTAGCAATATTTTGACGTTTATCATCTCCCTTTTCTTTTTTGTGATTTAAACAAAATATCATCGAATTAGGCAATATTTTGCCGTTTTTCCACGTTTTTTTTTGAATTTCCAGTTTATTGGTATTAATTCATTAAATATACGATAAAAATGGTACAAACACATAATTGATTAGATAATATCCTTAATTACTTCATTTTCAATCATCTTTTTGTTTCTCGTTTAAATACTAAGTAAGATATTGAAATGGGGAGAAGTTCGGTTTTTATTGTATATATCGACGTTACAGCCGGAATAGAGCGGTTTTACGAGTACATCTTCCATAGGTAATATTAGCGGAAAATCAGGAACATTTTAGTTAATTCTAATGAAAACACATTGATTTTTATCATTTGTATTGGAAACAACATTGTCATATGTCTTTTCTTGGATCTAAATAATACGAAACCTGGCTCTATCATTCGACGTTAAAATCCTGAAATTTGGAATAATATTGACTTTTTTCACGTTTCTCATGTAGTTTGATATTACGTAAATATATTCATTTTTACCAATATTTCGATACTATTTCATGTAGTATCTCGATATGTAATTTGGCCTTCAAATCTCAGAATTTCGAATAATATTGCATTTTAAGCAAGTTTTCTTGTATTTTCTTCCGTACTAAAAATCATCGAATTTAGTAATATTTTGACGTTTATCATCTTCCTTTTCTTTATGTGATATAAACAAAATATCATCGAATTAGGCAATATTTTGCTGTTTTTCCATATTTTTGAGATTCCAGTTTATTGGTATTAATTCAATATATATACGATAAAAATTATACAAACACAAAATTGATTATATAATAACCTTAAATACTTCATTTTCAATCATCTATTTGTTTCTCGTTGAAATACTGAGTAAGATATTGAAAAGGGGGAGAAGTTCGGTTTTTATTGCATATATCGACGTTTCAGCCGGAATAGAGCAGTTTTACGTGTACATCTTCCATAGGTAATATAAACGAAAAATCAGGAACATTTTAATTATTTCCAATGAAAACACATTGATTTTTATCATTTGTATTGGAAACAACATTGTCATATGTCTTTTCTTGGATCTAAATAATACGAAACCTGGCTCTATGATTCGACGTTAAAATCCTGAATTTGGAATAATATTGACTTTTTTCACGTTTTTCATATAGTTTGATATTACGTAAATATATTCATTTTTATCAATATTTCGATACTATTTCATTTAAATCACGATATGTGATTTAACTTTCAAATCTCAGAAATTCACATAATATTGCATTTTAAGCAAGTTTTCTTGCATTTTCTTCCGTACTAAAAATAATCGAATTTAGTAATATTTTGACGTTTATCATCTCCCTTTTCTTTTTTGTGATTTAAACAAAATATCATCGAATTAGGCAATATTTTGCCGTTTTTCTACGTTTTTGTGAGTTTTCAGTTTATTGGTATTAATTCATTAAATATACGATAAAAATGATGCAAACACGTAATTGATTAGATAATAAACTTAAATACTTCATATTCAATCATCTATTTGTCTCTCGTTGAAATACTGAGTAAGATATTGAAAAGGGGAGTAATTCGGTTTTTATTGCATATATCGACGTTTCAGCTGGAATTGTGCGGTTTTACGTGTCCATCTTCTATCGGTAACATAAACAGAAAATCAGGAACATTTTAGTTAATTCTAATGAAAACACATTGATTTTTATCATTTGTATTGGAAACAACAATTTCATGTCTTTTCTTGGATAAAAATAATACGAAACCTCGCTTGATGATCCGAAGCTAAAATCCTCAAATTTGGTATAATAGTTACTTTTTTCCCGTTTTTCATGTAGTTTGATATTATGTAAATATATTCATTTTTACCAATATTTCGATACTATTTCATGTAGTATCACGATATTTGATTTGGCCTTCATATCTCAGAATTTCGCATAATATTGCATTTTAAGCAAGTTTTCTTGCATTTTCTTTCGTACTAAAAATCATCGAATTTAGTAATATTTTGACATTTATTATCTCCCTTTTCCTTTATGTGATATAAACAAAATATCATCGAATTAGGCAATATTTTGCTATTTTTACGCATTTTTGTGAATTTCCAGTTTATTGGTATTAATTCATTAAATATACGATAAAAATGATACCAACACAAAATTGATTATATAATAACCATAAATACTTCATTTTCAATCATCTATTTGTTTCTCGTTGAAATACTGTGTAAGATATTGAAAAGGGGAGAAGTTCGGTTTTTATTGCATATATCGACGTTTCAGCCGGAATAGAGCAGTTTTACGTGTACATCTTCCATCGGTAATATAAACGAAAAATCAAGAACATTTTAGTTAATTCTAATGAAAACAAATTGATTTTTGTCATTTGTATTGGAAACAACATTGTCATATGTCTTTCCTTGGATCTAAATAATACGAAACCTGGCTTTATGATTCGACGTTAAAATCCTCAAATTTGGAATAATATTGACTTTTTTCACGTTTTTCATGTAGTTTGATATTACGTAAATATATTCATTTTTACCAATATTTCAATACAATTTCATGTATTATCACTATATGTGATTTGGCCTTCATATCTCAGATTTTCGCATAATATTGCATCTTAAGCCAGTTTTCTTGCATTTTGTTTTGTACTAAACATCATCGAATTTAGCAATATTTTGACGTTTATCATCCCCTTTTCCATTATGTGATTTAAACAAAATATCATCGAATTATTCAATATTTTGCCGTTTTTCCACGTTTTTGTGAATTTTCAGTTTATTGGTATTAATTCAATATATATACGATAAAAATGATGCAAACACGTAATTCATTAGATATTAAATCTAAATACCTCATCTTCAATCATCTATTTGTTTCTCGTTGAAATACTGAATATTTCAATATTGAAAAGGGGAGAAGTTCGGTTTTTATTGCATATATCGACGTTTCAGCCGGAATAGAGCGGTTTTACGTGTACATCTTCCATCGGTAATATAAACGAAAAATACGGAACATTTTAATTAATTCTAATGAAAACACATTGATTTTTATCATTTGTATTGGAAACAACATTGTCATATGTCTCTTCTTCGATCTAAATAATACGAAACCTGGCTCTTTCATTCGACTTTAAAATCTTGAAATTTGGAATAATATTGACTTTTTTCACGTTTTTCATGTATTTTAATATTACGTAAATATATTCATTTTTACCAATATTTCGATACTATTTTATTTAGTATCACGATATGTGATTTGGCCTTCATATCTTAGATTTTCGCATAATATCGCATTTTAAGCAAGTTTTCTTGCATTTTCTTCCGTACTAAAAATCATCGAATTTAGTAATATTTTGACGTTTATCATCTCCCTTTTCTTTTTTGTGATTTAAACAAAATATCATCGAATTAGGCAATATTTTGCCGTTTTTCCACGTTTTTGTGAATTTCCAGTTTATTGATATTAATTCATTAAATATACGATAAAAATGGTACAAACATATAATTGATTAGATAATATCCTTAATTACTTTATTTTCAATCATCTTTTTGTTTCTCGTTGAAATACTGAGTAAGATATTAAAAAGGGGAGAAGTTCGGTTTTTATTGTATATATCGACGTTTCAGCCGGAATAGAGCGGTTTTACGAGTACATCTTCCATCGTTAATATTAGCGGAAAATCAGGAACATTTTAGTTAATTCTAATGAAAACACATTGATTTTTATCATTTGTATTGGAAACAACATTGTCATATGTCTTTTCTTGGATCTAAAAACTACGAAACCTCGCTTTATGATTCGAAGTTAAAATCCTTAAATTTGGTTTGATAGTGACTTTTTTCACGTTTTTCATGTGGTTTGATATTACGTAAATATATTCATTTTTACCAATATTTCGATACTTTTTCATGTAATATCACGATATGTGATTTGGCCTTCAAATCTCAGAATTTCGCATATTGCATTTTAAGCGAGTTTTCTTGCATTTTGTTTCGTACTATAATTCATCGAATTTAGTAATATGTTGACGTTTGTCATCCTCTTTTCCTTTATGTGATTTAAACAAAATATCATCGAATTACGCAATATTTTGCCGTTTCTCAAGGTTTTTGTTAATTTTCAGTTTATTGTTATTAATTCATTAAATATACGATAAAAATGATTCAAACACGTAATAGATTTGAAATTAATCTTAAATACCTCATTTTTAATGAACTATTTGTTTCTCGTTAAAATACTGAGTAAGATATTGAAAAGGGGAGAAGTTCCGTTTTTATTGCATATATTGACGTTTCATCTGGAATTGAACGGTTTTACGTGTACAACTTCCGTCGGTAATATAAACGGAAAATCAGGAATATTTTAGGTACTTCTAATGAAAACACATTGATTTTTATCATTTGTATTGGAAACAACAATTTCATATGTCTTTTCGTGGATATAAATAATACGAAACCTCGTTTATGATCCGAAGGTAAAATCCTCAAATTTGGTATAATAGTTACTTTTTTCACGTTTTTCATGTAAATTTATATTACGTAAATATATTCATTTTTACCAATATTTCGATACTATTTCATGTAGTATCACGATATTTGATTTGGCCTTCATATATCAGATTTTCGCATAATATTGCATTTTAAGGAAGTTTTCTTGCGTTTTGTTTCGTACTAAATATCATCGAATTTAGCAATATTTTGACGTTTATCATCCCCTTTTCCTTTATGTGATATAAACAAAATATCATCGAATTAGACAATATTTTGCCGTTTTTCCACGTTTTTGTGAGTTTTCAGTTTATTGGTATTAATTCATTAAATATACGATAAAAATGATGCAAATACGTAATTGATTATTAGATAATAAACTTAAATACTTCATATTCAATCATATATTTGTCTCTCGTTGAAATACTGAGTAAGATATTGAAAAGGGGAGTAATTCGGTTTTTATTGCATATATCGACGTTTCAGCTGGAATTGTGCGGTTTTACGTGTCCATTTTCTATCATTAATATAAACGGAAAATCAGGAACATTTTAGTTAATTCTAATGAAAACATATTGATTTTTATCATTTGTATTGGAAACAACAATTTCATATGTCTTTTCTTGGATATAAATAATACGAAACCTCGCTTGATGATCCGAAGCTAAAATCCTCAAATTTGGTATAATAGTTACTTTTTTCCCGTTTTTCATGTAGTTTGATATTATGTAAATATATTTATTTTTACCAATATTTCGATACCATTTCATGTAGTATCACGATATTTGATTTGGCCTTCATATCTCAGAATTTCGCATAATATTGCATTTTAAGCAAGTTTTCTTGCATTTTGTTTCGTACTAAAAATCATCGAATTTAGTAATATTTTGACATTTATTATCTCCCTTTTCCTTTATGTGATATAAACAAAATATCATCGAATTAGGCAATATTTTGCTGTTTTTACGCGTTTTTGTGAATTTCCAGTTTATTGGTATTAATTCATTAAATATACGATAAAAACGATACAAACACAAAATTGATTATATAATTACCTTAAATACTTCATTTTCAATCATCTATTTGTTTCTCGTTGAAATACTGAGTAAGATATTGTAAAGGGGAGAAGTTCCGTTTTTATTGCATATATCGACGTTTCATCTGGAATTGAACGGTTTTACGTGTACATCTTCCATCGGTAATATAAACGAAAAATCAAGAACATTTTAGTTAATTCTAATGAAAACAAATTGATTTTTGTCATTTGTATTGGAAACAACATTGTCATATGTCTTTTCTTGGATCTAAATAATACGAAACCTGGCTTTATGATTCGACGTTAAAATCCTCAAATTGGGAATAATATTGACTTTTTTCACGTTTTTCATGTAGTTTGATATTACGTAAATATATTCATTTTTACCAATATTTCAATACAATTTCATGTATTATCACGATATGTGATTTGGCCTGCATATCTCAGATTTTCGAATAATATTGCATCTTAAGCCAGTTTTCTTGCATTTTGTTTCGTACTAAACATCATCGAATTTAGCAATATTTTGACGTTTATAATCCCCTTTTCCATTATGTGATTTAAACAAAATATCATCGAATTATTCAATATTTTGCCGTTTTTCCACGTTTTTGTGAATTTTCAGTTTATTGGTATTAATTCAATATATATACGATAAAAATGATGCAAACACGTAATTCATTAGATATTAAATCTAAATACCTCATCTTCAATCATCTATTTGTTTCTCGTTGAAATACTGAATATTTCAATATTGAAAAGGGGAGAAGTTCGGTTTTTATTGCATATATCGACGTTTCAGCCGGAATAGAGCGGTTTTACGTGTACATCTTCCATCGGTAATATAAACGAAAAATACGGAACATTTTAATTAATTCTAATGAAAACACATTGATTTTTATCATTTGTATTGGAAACAACATTGTCATATGTCTCTTCTTCGATCTAAATAATACGAAACCTGGCTCTTTCATTCGACTTTAAAATCTTGAAATTTGGAATAATATTGACTTTTTTCACGTTTTTCATGTATTTTAATATTACGTAAATATATTCATTTTTACCAATATTTCGATACTATTTTATTTAGTATCACGATATGTGATTTGGCCTTCATATCTTAGATTTTCGCATAATATCGCATTTTAAGCAAGTTTTCTTGCATTTTCTTCCGTACTAAAAATCATCGAATTTAGTAATATTTTGACGTTTATCATCTCCCTTTTCTTTTTTGTGATTTAAACAAAATATCATCGAATTAGGCAATATTTTGCCGTTTTTCCACGTTTTTGTGAATTTCCAGTTTATTGATATTAATTCATTAAATATACGATAAAAATGGTACAAACATATAATTGATTAGATAATATCCTTAATTACTTTATTTTCAATCATCTTTTTGTTTCTCGTTGAAATACTGAGTAAGATATTAAAAAGGGGAGAAGTTCGGTTTTTATTGTATATATCGACGTTTCAGCCGGAATAGAGCGGTTTTACGAGTACATCTTCCATCGTTAATATTAGCGGAAAATCAGGAACATTTTAGTTAATTCTAATGAAAACACATTGATTTTTATCATTTGTATTGGAAACAACATTGTCATATGTCTTTTCTTGGATCTAAAAACTACGAAACCTCGCTTTATGATTCGAAGTTAAAATCCTTAAATTTGGTTTGATAGTGACTTTTTTCACGTTTTTCATGTGGTTTGATATTACGTAAATATATTCATTTTTACCAATATTTCGATACTTTTTCATGTAATATCACGATATGTGATTTGGCCTTCAAATCTCAGAATTTCGCATATTGCATTTTAAGCGAGTTTTCTTGCATTTTGTTTCGTACTATAATTCATCGAATTTAGTAATATGTTGACGTTTGTCATCCTCTTTTCCTTTATGTGATTTAAACAAAATATCATCGAATTACGCAATATTTTGCCGTTTCTCAAGGTTTTTGTTAATTTTCAGTTTATTGTTATTAATTCATTAAATATACGATAAAAATGATTCAAACACGTAATAGATTTGAAATTAATCTTAAATACCTCATTTTTAATGAACTATTTGTTTCTCGTTAAAATACTGAGTAAGATATTGAAAAGGGGAGAAGTTCCGTTTTTATTGCATATATTGACGTTTCATCTGGAATTGAACGGTTTTACGTGTACAACTTCCGTCGGTAATATAAACGGAAAATCAGGAATATTTTAGGTACTTCTAATGAAAACACATTGATTTTTATCATTTGTATTGGAAACAACAATTTCATATGTCTTTTCGTGGATATAAATAATACGAAACCTCGTTTATGATCCGAAGGTAAAATCCTCAAATTTGGTATAATAGTTACTTTTTTCACGTTTTTCATGTAAATTTATATTACGTAAATATATTCATTTTTACCAATATTTCGATACTATTTCATGTAGTATCACGATATTTGATTTGGCCTTCATATATCAGATTTTCGCATAATATTGCATTTTAAGGAAGTTTTCTTGCGTTTTGTTTCGTACTAAATATCATCGAATTTAGCAATATTTTGACGTTTATCATCCCCTTTTCCTTTATGTGATATAAACAAAATATCATCGAATTAGACAATATTTTGCCGTTTTTCCACGTTTTTGTGAGTTTTCAGTTTATTGGTATTAATTCATTAAATATACGATAAAAATGATGCAAATACGTAATTGATTATTAGATAATAAACTTAAATACTTCATATTCAATCATATATTTGTCTCTCGTTGAAATACTGAGTAAGATATTGAAAAGGGGAGTAATTCGGTTTTTATTGCATATATCGACGTTTCAGCTGGAATTGTGCGGTTTTACGTGTCCATTTTCTATCATTAATATAAACGGAAAATCAGGAACATTTTAGTTAATTCTAATGAAAACATATTGATTTTTATCATTTGTATTGGAAACAACAATTTCATATGTCTTTTCTTGGATATAAATAATACGAAACCTCGCTTGATGATCCGAAGCTAAAATCCTCAAATTTGGTATAATAGTTACTTTTTTCCCGTTTTTCATGTAGTTTGATATTATGTAAATATATTTATTTTTACCAATATTTCGATACTATTTCATGTAGTATCACGATATTTGATTTGGCCTTCATATCTCAGAATTTCGCATAATATTGCATTTTAAGCAAGTTTTCTTGCATTTTGTTTCGTACTAAAAATCATCGAATTTAGTAATATTTTGACATTTATTATCTCCCTTTTCCTTTATGTGATATAAACAAAATATCATCGAATTAGGCAATATTTTGCTGTTTTTACGCGTTTTTGTGAATTTCCAGTTTATTGGTATTAATTCATTAAATATACGATAAAAACGATACAAACACAAAATTGATTATATAATTACCTTAAATACTTCATTTTCAATCATCTATTTGTTTCTCGTTGAAATACTGAGTAAGATATTGTAAAGGGGAGAAGTTCCGTTTTTATTGCATATATCGACGTTTCATCTGGAATTGAACGGTTTTACGTGTACATCTTCCATCGGTAATATAAACGAAAAATCAAGAACATTTTAGTTAATTCTAATGAAAACAAATTGATTTTTGTCATTTGTATTGGAAACAACATTGTCATATGTCTTTTCTTGGATCTAAATAATACGAAACCTGGCTTTATGATTCGACGTTAAAATCCTCAAATTGGGAATAATATTGACTTTTTTCACGTTTTTCATGTAGTTTGATATTACGTAAATATATTCATTTTTACCAATATTTCAATACAATTTCATGTATTATCACGATATGTGATTTGGCCTGCATATCTCAGATTTTCGAATAATATTGCATCTTAAGCCAGTTTTCTTGCATTTTGTTTCGTACTAAACATCATCGAATTTAGCAATATTTTGACGTTTATCATCCCCTTTTCCTTTATGTGATTTAAACAAAATATCATCGAATTAGGCAATATTTTGCCGTTTTTCCACGTTTTTGTGAATTTTCAGTTTATTGGTATTAATTCATTAAATATACGATAAAAATGATGCAAATACGTAATTGATTAGATATTAAATCTAAATACCTCATCTTCAATCATCTATTTGTTTCTCGTTGAAATACTGAGTAAGATATTGAAAAGGGGAGAAGTTCGGTTTTTATTGCATATAAAGACGTTTCAGCCGGAATAGAACAGTTTTACGTGTACATCTTCCATCGGTAATATAAACGGAAAATCAGGAACATTTTAGTTAATTCTAATGAAAACACATTGATTTTTATCATTTGTATTGGAAACAACATTGTCATATGTCTTTTCTTGGATATAAATAATACGAAACCTCGTTCTATGATTCGACGTTAAAATTCTCAAATTTGGAATAATATTGACTTTTTCACGTTTTTCATGTAGTTTGATATTACGTAAATATTTTAATTTTTACCAATATTTCGATACTATTTCATGTAGAATCACGATATGGTATTTGGCCTTCAAATCTTAGAATTTCGCATAATATTGCATTTTAAGCAAGTTTTCTTGTATTTTGTTTCGCACCAAACATCATCGAATTTAGCAATATTTTGACGTTTATCATCCCCATTTCCTTTATTTGATTTAAACAAAATATCATCGAATTAGGCAATATTTTGCCGTTTTTCAAGATTTTTGTTAATTTTCAGTTTATTGGTATTAATTCATTAAATATACGATAAAAATGATTCAAACACACGTAATAGATTAGAAATTAATCTTAAATACCTCATTTTTAATGAACTCATTGTTTCTCGTTAAAATACTGAGTAAGATATTGAAAAGGGGAGAAGTTCCGTTTTTATTGCATATATCGACGTTTCATTTGGAATTGAACGGTTTTACGTGTACATCTTCCATCGGTAATATAAACGAAAAATCAGGAACATTTTAATTAATTCTAATGAAAACACATTGATTTTTATCATTTGTATTGGAAACAACATTGTCATATGTCTTTTCTTGGATCTAAATAATACGAAACCTGGCTCTATGATTCGACGTTAAAATCCTCAAATATGGAATAATATTGACTTTTTTCACGTTTTTCATGTAGTTTGATATTACGTAAATATATTCATTTTTACCAATATTTCAATACTATTTCATGTATTATCACGATATGTGATTTGGCCTTCATATCTCAGATTTTCGGATAATATTGCATCTTAAGCCAGTTTTCTTGCATTTTGTTTCGTACTAAACATCATCGAATTTAGCAATATTTTTACGTTTACCATCCTCTTTTCCTTTATGTGATTTAAACAAAATCTTATCATATTAGGCAATATTTTGCCGTTTTTCCACGTTTTTTGTGAATTTTCAGTTTATTGGTATTAATTCATTAAATATACGATAAAAATGATGCAAACACGTAATTGATTCGATATTAAACTTAAATACTTCATCTTCAATCATCTATTTGTTTCTCGTTGAAATACTGAGTAAGATATTGAAAAGGGGAGAAGTTCGGTTTTTATTGCATATATCGACGTTTCAGCTGGAATAGAGCAGTTTTACGTGTACATCTTCCATCGATAATATAAACGAAAAATCAAGAACATTTTAGTTAATTCTAATAAAACAAATTGATTTTTATCATTTGTATTGGAAACAACATTGTCATATGTCTTTTCTTGGATCTAAATAATACGAAACCTCGCTCTAGGATTCGACGTTAAAATTCTTAAATTTGGTTCAATAGTGACTTTTTTCACGTTTTTCATGTAGTTTCATATTACGTAAATATATTCATTTTTACCAATATTTTGATACTATTTTATGTAGTATCACGATATGTGATTTGGCCTTCAAATCTCAGAATTTCGCATAATATTGCATTTTAAGCAAGTTTTTTTGCATTTTCTTCCGTACTAAAAATCATCGAATTTAGTAATATTTTGACGTTTATCATCTCCCTTTTCCTTTATGTGATGTAAACAAAATATCATCGAATTAGGCAATATTTTGCTGTTTTTCCACGTTTTTGTAAATTTCCAGTTTATTGTTATTAATTCATTAAATATACGATAAAAATGATACAAACACACAATTGATTAGATAATAACCTTAAATACTCCATTTTTAATCATCTATTTGTTTCTCGTTGAAATACTGAGTAAGATATTGAAAAGAGGAGAAGTTCGGTTTTTATTGCATATATCGACGTTTCAGCCGGAATTGTGCGGTTTTGCGTGGACATCTTCCATCGGTAATATAATCGGAAAATCAGGAACATTTTAGTTAATTCTAATGAAAACACATTGATTTTTATAATTTGTATTGGAAACAACATTGTCATATGTCTTTTCTTGGATCTAAATAATACGAAACCTCGCTTTATGATTCGAAGTTAAAATCCTTAAATTTGGTTTAATAGTGACTTTTTTCACGTTTCTCATGTAGTTTGATATTACGTAAATATATTCATTTTTACCAATATTCCGATACTATTTCATGTAGTATCACGATATGTGCTTTGGCCTTCAAATCTCAGAATTTCGCATAATATTGCATTTTAAGCAAGTTTTCTTGCGATTTGTTTCGTACTAAACATCATCGAAATTAGCAATATTTTGACGTTTATCATCTCCCTTTTCCTTTATGTGATATAATCAAAATATCTTCGAATTAGGCAATATTTTGCCGTTTTTCAACGTTTTTTGAGTTTCCAGTTTTTTGGTATTAATTCAATAAATATACGATAAAAATGATACAAACAGAAAATTGATTATATAATAACCTTAAATACTTCATTTTCAATCATCTATTTGTTTCTCGTTGAAATATTGAGTAAGATATTGAAAAGGGGAGAAGTTCGGTTTTTATTGCATATATCGACGTTTCAGCCGGATAGAGCGGTTTTACGTGTACATCTTCCATCGGTAATATAAACGAAAAATCAGGAACATTTTAATTAATTCACATGAAAACACATTGATTTTTATCATTTGTATTGGAAACAACATTGTAATATGTCTTTTCTTGGATCTAAATAATACGAAACCTGGCTCTATGATTCGACGTTAAAATCCCGAAATTTGGAATAATATTGACTTTTTTCACGTTTTTCATGTAGTTTGATATTACGTAAATATATTCATTTTTACCAATATTTCGATACTATTTCATGTAGTATCACGATATGTGATTTGGCCTTCATATCTCAGATTTTCGCATAATATTGCATTTTAATCAAGTTTTCTTGCGTTTTCTTCCGTACTAAAAATCGTCGAATTTAGTAATATTTTGACGTTTATCATCTCCCTTTTCCTTTATGTGATATAAACAAAATATCATCGAATTAGACAATATTTTGCTGTTTTTCCACGTTTTTTGAGTTTCCAGTTTATTGGTAATAATTAAATAAATATACGATAAAAATTATACAAACACAAAATTGATTATATAATAACCTTAAATACTTCATTTTCAATCATCTATTTGTTTCTCGTTGAAATACTGAGTAAGATATTGAAAAGAGGAGAAGTTCGGTTTTTATTGCATATATCGACGATTCAGCCGGAGTTGTGCTGTTTTACGTGTACATCTTCCTTCGGTAATATAATCGGAATATCAGGAACATTCTGATGAAAAGTTCATTCCAATGAAAACACATTGCTTTTTATCATTTGTGTTAGGAACAACATTGTCATATGTCTTTTCCTGGATCTAAATAATACGAAACCTGGCTCTATGATTCGACGTTAAAATCCTGAAATTTGGAATAATATTGACTATTTTCACGTTTTTCATGTAGTTTGATATTACGTAACTATATTCATTGTTACCGATATTTTGATATTATTTCATGTAGTATCACGATATGTGATTTGGCCTTCAAATCTCAGATTTTCGCATAATATTGCATTTTAAGCAAGTTTTCTTGCGTTTTGTTTCGTACTAAAGATCATCGAATTTAGCAATATTTTAATGTTTATCATCCCTTTTTCCTTTAAGTGATACAAACAAAATATCATCGAATTAGGCAATATTTTGCCGTTTTTCAACGTTTTTTGAGTTTCCAGTTTATTGGTATTAATTCAATAAATATACGATAAAAATGATACAAACACAAAATTGATTATATAATAACCTTAAATACTTCATTTTCAATCATATATTTGTTTCTCGTTGAAATACTGAGTAAGATATTGAAAAGGGGAGAAGTTCGGTTTTTATTGCATATATCGACGTTTCAGCCGGAATAGAGCGGTTTTACTTGTACATCTTCCATCGGTAATATAGACGAAAAATCAGGAACATTTAAGTTAATTCTAATGAAAACAAATTGATTTTTATCATTTGTATTGGAAACAACATTGTCATATGTCTTTTCTTGGATCTAAATAATACGAAACCTCGCTCTAGGATTCGACGTTAAAATTCTTAAATTTGGTTCAATAGTGACTTTTTTCACGTTTTTCATGTAGTTTCATATTACGTAAATATATTCATTTTTACCAATATTTTGATACTATTTCATGCAGTATCACGATATGTGATTTGGCCTTCAAATCTCAGAATTTCGCATAATATTGCATTTTAAGCAAGTTTTCTTGCATTTTCTTCTGTACTAAAAATCATCGAATTTAGTAATATTTTGACGTTTATCATCTCCCTTTTCCTTTATGTGATATAAACAAAATATCATCGAATTAGGCAATATTTTGCTGTTTTTCCACGTTTTTGTGAATTTCCAGTTTATTGGTATTAATTCATAAAAATACGATAAAAATGGTACAAACACATAATTGATTAGATTGAATACTTGAAAACCTTGAATACTTCATTTTCAATCAGCTATTTGTTTCTCGATGAAGTACTGAGTAAGATATTGAAAAGAGGAGTAGTTCGGTTTTTATTCCATATATCGACGTTTCAGCCGGAATTGTGCGGTTTTACGTGTACATCTTCCATCGGTAATATAAACGGAATACCAGGAACATTCTAATGAAAAGTTCATTCGAATGAAAGCACATTGATTTTTATCATTTGTATTGGAAACAACATTGTCATATGTCTTTTCTTGGATCTAAATAATACGAAACTTCGCTTTATAGTTCGAAGTTAAAATCCTTAAATTTGGTTTAATAGTGACTTTTTTCACGTTTTTCATGTAGTTTGATATTACGTAAATATATTCATTTTTACCAATATTTTGATACTATTTCATGTAATATCACGATATGTGATTTGGCCTTCATATCTCAGATTTTCGCATAATATTGCATTTTAAGCAAGTTTTCTTGCATTTTGTTTCGTACTAAACATCACCGAATTTAGCAATATTTTGACGTTTATCATATTCCTTTTCCTTTGTGTGATATAAACAAAATATCATCGATTTAGGCAATATTTTGCTGTTTTTCCACGTTTTTGTGAATTTCCAGTTTATTGGTATTAATTCATTAAATATACGAAAAAATGATACAAACACATAATTGATTAGATAATAACCTTAAATACTTCACTTTCAATCATCTATTTGTTTCTTGTTGAAGTACTGAGTAAGATATTGAAAAGGGGAGAAGTTCGGTTTTTATTGCATATATCGACGTTTCAGCCGGAATTGTGCGGTTTTACGTGTACATGTTCCATCGGTAATAGAAACGGAAAATCAGGAACATTTTAGTTCATTCTAATGAAAACACATTGATTTTTATCATTTGTATTGGAAACAACATTGTCATATGTCTTTTCTTGGATCTAAATAATACGAAACGTCGCTTTATGGTTTGAAGTTAAAATCCTTAAATTTGGTTTAATAGTGACATTTTTCACGTTTTTCATGTAGTTTGATATTACGTAAATATATTCATTTTTACCAATATTTCGATACTGTTTCATGTAGTATCACGATATGTGATTTGGCCTACATATCTCTGATTTTCGCATATTATTGCATTTTAAGCGAGTTTTCTTGCGTTTTGTTTCGTACTAAACATCACCGAATTCAGCAATATTATGACGTTTATCATCCCCTTTTCTTTTATGTGATTTAAACAAAATATCATCGAATTAGGCAATATTTTGCCGTTTTTCAACGTTTTTGTGAATTTCCAGTTTTTTGGTATTAATTCATTAAATATGCGATAAAAATGGTACAAACACATAATTGATTAGATAATAACCTTAAATACTTCACTTTCAATCATCTATTTGTTTCTTGTTGAAGTACTGAGTAAGATATTGAAAAGGGGAGAAGTTCGGTTTTTATTGCATATATCGACGTTTCAGCCGGAATTGTGCGGTTTTACGTGTACATGTTCCATCGGTAATAGAAACGGAAAATCAGGAACATTTTAGTTCATTCTAATGAAAACACATTGATTTTTATCATTTGAATTGGAAACAACATTGTCATATGTCTTTTCTAGGATCTAAATAATACGAAACCTGGCTCTATGATTCGACGTTAAAATCCTGAAATTTGGAATAATATTGACTTTTTTCACGTTTTTCATGTAGTTTGATATTACGTAAATATATTCATTTTTACCAATATTTTGATACTATTTCATATAGTATCACGATATGTGATTTGGCCTTCATATCTCAGATTTTCGAATAATATTGCATTTTAAGCAAGTTTTCTTGCATTTTGTTTCGTACTAAACATCACCGAATTTAGAAGTATTTTGACGTTTATCATCCTCCTTTTCCTTTATGTGATATAAACAAAATATCATCGAATTTTGAAATATTTTGCTGTTTTTCCACGTTTTTGTGAATTTCCAGTTTATTGGTATTAATTCATTTAATATACGATAAAAATGATACAAACACATAATTGATTAGATAATAACCTTAAATACTTCATTTTCAATCATCTATTTGTTTCTCGTTGAAAAACTGAGTAAGATATTGAAAAGGGGAGAAGTTCGGTTTTTATTGCATATATCGACGTTTCAGCCGGAATTGTGCGGTTTTACGTGTACATCTTCCATCCGTAATATAAACGGAAAATCAGGAACATTTTAGTTCATTCTAATGAAAACACATTGATTTTTATCATTTGTATTGGAAACAACATTGTCATATGTCTTTTCTTGGATCTAAATAATACGAAACTTCGCTTTATGGTTCGAAGTCAAAATCCTTAAATTTGGTTTAATAGTGACTTTTTTCACGTTTTTCATGTAGTTTGATATGACGTAAATATATTCATTTTTACCAATATTTTGATAGTATTTAATGTAATATCACGATATGTGATTTGGCCTTCATATCTCAGATTTTCGCATAATATTGCATTTTAAGCAAGTTTTGTAGCATTTTGTTTCGAACTAAACATCACCGAATTTAGCAATATTTTGACGTTTATCAACCCACTCTTCCTTTATGTGATATAAACAAAATATCATCGAATTAGGCAATATTTTGCTGTTTTTCAACGGTTTTGTGAATTTCTATTTTATTGTTAGTAATTCGTTAAATAAACGATAAAAATGATACAAACACACAATTGATTAGATAATAACCTTAAATACTTCATTTTCAATCATCTATTTGTTTCTCGTAGAAATACTGAGTAAGATATTGAAAAGGGGAGAAGTTCGGTTTTTATTGCATATATCGACGTTTCAGCCGGAATTGTGCGGTTTTACGTGTACATGTTCCATCGGTAATAGAAACGGAAAATCAGGAACATTTTAGTTCATTCTAATGAAAACACATCGATTTTTATCATTTGTATTGGCAACAACATTGTCATGTCTTTTCTTTGATCTAAATAATACGAAACCTCGCTCTATGATTCGACGTTAAAATCCTTAAATTTGGTTTAATAGTTACTTTTTCACGTTTTTCATATAGTTTGATGTTACGTAAATATATTCATTTTTACCAATATTTCGATACTATTTATGTAGTATCACGATATTTGATTTGGCCTTCAAATCTCAGAATTTAGCATAATATTGCATTTAAGCATGTTTTCTTGCATTTTCTTCCGTACTAAAAATCATCGAATTTAGTAATATTTTGACGTTTATCATCTCCCTTTTCCTTTATGTGATATAAACAAAATATCATCGAATTAGGCAATATTTTGTAGTTTTTCCACGTTTTTGTGAATTTCCAGTTTTTTGGTATTAATTCATTAAAAATACGATAAAAATGGTACAACCACATAATTGATTAGATAATAACCTTGAATACTTCATTTTCAATCATCTATTTGTTTCTCGATGAAGTACTGAGTATGATATTGAAAAGAAGAGTAGTTCGGTTTTTATTGCATATATCGACGTTTCAGCCGGAATTGTGCGGTTTTACTTGTACATCTTCCATCGGTAATATAAACGGAATGCCAGGAACATTCTAATGAAAAGTTCATTCTAATGAAAACACATTGATTTTTATCATTTGTATTGGAAACAACATTGTCATATGTCTTTTCTTGGATCTAAATAATACGAAACCTCGCTTTATGATTCAAAGTTAAAATCCTTAAATTTGGTTTAATAGTGACTTTTTTCACGTTTTTCATGTAGTTTGATATTACGTAAATATATTCATTTTTACCAATATTTCGATACTATTTCATGTAGTATCACGATATGTGATTTGGCCTTCATATCTCAGATTTTCGCATAATATTGCATTTTAATCAGGTTTTCTTGCATTTTGTTTCGTACTAAACATTACCGAATTTAGCAGTATTTTGACGTTTATCATCCTCCTTTTCCTTTATGTGATATAAACAAAATATCATCGAATTAGGCAATATTTTGTTGTTTTTCCATGTTTTTGTGAATTTCCAGTTTATTGGTATAAATTCATTAAATATACGATAAAAATGATACAAACACATAATTGATAAGATAATAACCTTAAATACTTCATTTTCAATCATATATTTGTTTCTCGTTGAAATACTGAGTATGATATTGAAAAGAGGAGAAGTTCGGTTTTTATTGCATATATCGACGTTTCAGCCGGAATTGTGCGGTTTTACGTGTACACCTTCCATCGGTAATATAAACGGAAAATCAGGAACATTTTAGTTCATTTGAATGAAAACACATTGATTTTTATCATTTGTATTGGAAACAACATTGTCATATGTCTTTTCTTGGATCTAAATAATACGAAACTTCGCTTTATGGTTCGAAGTTAAAATCCTTAAATTTGGTTTAATAGTGACATTTTTCACGTTTTTCATGTAGTTTGATATTACGTAAATATATTCATTTTTACCAATATTTCGATACTGTTTCATGTAGTATCACGATATGTGATTTGGCCTACATATCTCAGATTTTCTCATATTATAGCATTTTAAGCGAGTTTTCTTGCGTTTTGTTTCGTACTAAACATCACCGAATTCAGCAATATTATGACGTTTATCATCCCCTTTTCTTTTATGTGATTTAAACAAAATATCATCGAATTAGGCAGTATTTTGCCGTTTTTCAACGTTTTTGTGAATTTCCAGTTTTTTGTTATTAATTCATTAAATATGCGATAAAAATGGAACAAACACATAATTGGTTAGATAATAACCTTAAATACTTCATTTTCAATCATCTATTTGTTTCTCGTTGAAATACTGAGTAAGATATGGAAAAGGAGAGAAGTTCGGTTTTTATTGCATATATCGACGTTTCAGCCGGAATAGAGCGGTTTTACGTGTACATCTTCCATCGGTAATAGAAACGGAAAATCAGGAACATTTTAGTTCATTCTAATGAAAACACATTGATTTTTATCATTTGAATTTTAAACAACATTGTCATATGTCTTTTCTTGGATCTAAATAATACGAAACCTGGCTCTATGATTCGACGTTAAAATCCTGAAATTTGGAATAATATTGACTTTTTTCACGTTTTTCATGTAATTTGATATTACGTAAATATATTCATTTTTACCAATATTTTGATACTATTTCATATAGTATCACGATATGTGATTTGGCCTTCATATCTCAGATTTTCGAATAATATTGCATTTTAATCAAGTTTTCTTGCGTTTTCTTCCGTACTAAAAATCGTCGAATTTAGTAATATTTTGACGTTTATCATCTCCCTTTTCCTTTATGTGATATAAACAAAATATCATCGAATTAGGCAATATTTTGCTGTTTTTCCACGTTTTTGTGAATTTCCAGTTTATTGGTATTAATTCATAAAAATACGATAAAAATGGTACAAACACATAATTGATTAGATTGAATACTTGAAAACCTTGAATACTTCATTTTCAATCAGCTATTTGTTTCTCGATGAAGTACTGAGTAAGATATTGAAAAGAGGAGTAGTTCGGTTTTTATTCCATATATCGACGTTTCAGCCGGAATTGTGCGGTTTTACGTGTACATGTTTCATCGGTAATAGAAACGGAATACCAGGAACATTCTAATGAAAAGTTCATTCGAATGAAAGCACATTGATTTTTATCATTTGTATTGGAAACAACATTGTCATATGTCTTTTCTTGGATCTAAATAATACGAAACTTCGCTTTATAGTTCGAAGTTAAAATCCTTAAATTTGGTTTAATAGTGACTTTTTTCACGTTTTTCATGTAGTTTGATATTACGTAAATATATTCATTTTTACCAATATTTCGATACTATTTCATGTAGTATCACGATATGTGATTTGGCCTTCATATCTCAGATTTTCGCATAATATTGCATTTTAAGCAAGTTTTCTAGCATTTTGTTTCGAACTAAACATCACCGAATTTAGCAATATTTTGACGTTTATCAACCCCCTCTTCCTTTATGTGATATAAACAAAATATCATCGAATTAGGCAATATTTTGCTGTTTTTCAACGGTTTTCTGAATTTCCAGTTTATTGTTATTAATTCGTTAAATAAACGATAAAAATGATACAAACACACAATTGATTAGATAATAACCTTAAATACTTCATTTTCAATCATCTATTTGTTTCTCGTAGAAATACTGAGTAAGATATTGAAAAGGGGAGAAGTTCGGTTTTTATTGCATATATCGACGTTTCAGCCGGAATTGTGCGGTTTTACGTGTACATGTTTCATCGGTAATAGAAACGGAAAATCAGGAACATTTTAGTTCATTCTAATGAAAACACATCGATTTTTATCATTTGTATTGGCAACAACATTGTCATGTCTTTTCTTTGATCTAAATAATACGAAACCTCGCTCTATGATTCGACGTTAAAATCCTTAAATTTGGTTTAATAGTTACTTTTTCACGTTTTTCATATAGTTTGATGTTACGTAAATATATTAATTTTTACCAATATTTCGATACTATTTATGTAGTATCACGATATGTGATTTGGCCTTCAAATCTCAGAATTTAGCATAATATTGCATTTAAGCAAGTTTTCTTGCATTTTCTTCCGTACTAAAAATCATCGAATTTAGTAATATTTTTACGTTTATCATATCCCTTTTCCTTTATGTGATTTAAACAAAATATCATCGAATTAGGCAATATTTCGCCGTTTTTCAACGTTTTTGTGAATTTCCAGTTTTTTGGTATTAATTCATTAAATATGCGATAAAAAAGGTACAAACACATAATTGGTTAGATAATAACCTTAAATACTTCATTTTCAATCATCTATTTGTTTCTCGTTGAAATACTGAGTAAGATATTGAAAAGGGGAGAAGTTCGGTTTTTATTGCATATATCGACGTTTCAGCCGGAATTGTGCGGTTTTACGTGTACATCTTCCATCGGTAATATAAACGGAATGCCAGGAACATTCTAATGAAAAGTTCATTCGAATGAAAGCACATTGATTTTTATCATTTGTATTGGAAACAACATTGTCATATGTCTTTTCTTGGATCTAAATAATACGAAACCTCGCTTTATGATTCAAAGGTAAAATCCTTAAATTTGGTTAAATAGTGACTTTTTTCACGTTTTTCATGTAGTTTGATATTACGTAAATATATTCATTTTTACCAATATTTCGATACTATTTCATGTAGTATCACGATATGTGATTTGGCCTTCATATCTCAGATTTTCGCATAATATTGCATTTTAATCAGGTTTTCTTGCGATTTGTTTCGTACCAAACATCATCGAATTTAGTAATATTTTGACGTTTATCATATCCCTTTTCCTTTATGTGATTTAAACAAAATATCATCGAATTAGGCAATATTTTGCCGTTTTTCCACGTTTTTGTGAATTTTCAGTTGATTGTTATTATTTCATTATATATACGATAAAAATGATGCAAACACATAATTGATTAGATAATAACCTTAAATACTTCCTTTTTAATCATCTATTTGATTCTCGTTAAAATACTGAGTAAGATATTGAAAAGGGGAGAAGTTCTGTTTTTATTGCATATTTCGACGTTTCAGCCGGAATAGAGATGTTTTCGTGTACATCTTCCATCGGTAATATAAACGGAAAATCAGGAACATTTTAGTTAATTCTAATGAAAACACATTGATTATTATCATTTGTATTGGAAACAACATTGTCATATGTCTTTTCTTGGATCTAAATAATACGAAACCTCGCTCTATGATTTGAAGTTAAAATCCTCAAATATGGTAAAATAGTGACTTTTTTCACGTTTTTCATGTAGTTTGATATTACGTAAATATATTCATTTTTACCAATATTTCGATACTATTTCATGTAGTATCACGATATGTGATTTGGCCTTTAAACCTCAGAATTTCGCATAATATTGCATTTTAAACAAGTTTTCTTGCATTTTGTTTCGTACGAAAAATCATCGAATTTAGCAGTATTTTGACGTTTATCATCCCCTATTCCTTTATGTGATTTAAACAAAATATCATCGAATTAGGCCATATTTTGCCGTTTTTCCACGTTTTTGTGAATTTTCAGTTGACTGTTATTATTTCATTATATATATACGATAAAAATGATGCAAACACATAATTGATTAGATAATAACCTTAAATACTTCATTTTCAATCATCTATTTGTTTCTCGTTAAAAATACTGAGTAAGATATTGAAAAGCGGAGAAGTTCTGTTTTTATTGCATATTTCGACGTTTCAGCCGGAATAGAGATGTTTTCGTGTACATCTTCCATCGGTAATATAAACGGAAAATCAGGAACATTTTAGTTAATTCTAATGAAAACACATTGATTTTTATCATTTGTATTGGAAACAACATTGTCATATGTCTTTTCTTGGATCTAAATAATACGAAACCTCGCTCTATGATTTGAAGTTAAAATCCTCAAATATGGTTATATAGTGACTTTTTCACGTTTTTCATGTAGTTTGATATTACGTACATATATTAATTTCTAGCAATATTTCGATACCATTTCATGTAGTATCACGATATGTGATTTGGCCTTCATACATCAGAATTTCGCTTAATATTGCATTTTAAGCAAGTTTTCTTGCATTTTGTTTCGTACAAAAAATCATCGAATTTAGCAATATTTTGACGTTTATCATCTCCTTTTCCTTTATGTGATTTAAACAAAATATCATGGAATTAGGCAATACTTTGCCGTTTTTCCACGTTTTTGTGAATTTTCAGTCTATGCATATTTATTCATTATATATACGATAAAATGATGCAAACACATAATTGATTAGATAATAACCTTAAATACTTCATTTTCAACCATCTATTTGTTTCTCGTAAAAATACTGAGTAAGATATTGAAAAGGGGAAAAGTTCGGTTATTATTGCATATATCGACGTTTCAGCCGGATTAGTGCGGTTTTACGTGTACATCTTCCATCGGTAATATAAACGGAAAATCAAGAACATTTTAGTTAATTCTAATGAAAACACATTGATTTTTATCATTTTTTATTGGAAACAACATTGTCATATGTCTTTTCTTGGATCTAAATAATACGAAACCTCGCTCTATGATTCGAAGTTAAAATCCTCAAATATGGTTAAATAGTGACTTTTTCACGTTTTTAATGTAGTTTGATATTACGTAAATATATTCATTTTTACCAATATTTCGATACTATTTCATGTAGTATCACTATATGTGATTTGGCCGTCAAATCTCAGAATTTCGCATAATATTGCATTTTAAGCAAGTTTTCTTCCATTTTCTTCCGTACTAAACATGATCGAATTTAGTAATATTTTGACGTTTATCATCTCCCTTTTCCTTTATGTGATGTAAACAAAATATCATCGAATTAGGCAATATTTTGCTGTTTTTCCACGTTTTTTGAGTTTCCAGTTTATTGGTAATAATTAAATAAATATACGATAAAAATTATACAAACACAAAATTGATTATATAATAACCTTAAATACTTCATTTTCAATCATCTATTTGTTTCTCGTTGAAATACTGAGTAAGATATTGAAAAGAGGAGAAGTTCGGTTTTTATTGCATATATCGACGTTTCAGCCGGAGTTGTGCTGTTTTACGTGTACATCTTCCATCGGTAATATAATCGGAATATCAGGAACATTCTGATGAAAAGTTCATTCTAATGAAAACACATTGCTTTTTATCATGTGTGTTGGGAACGACATTGTCATATGTCTTTTCTTGGATCTAAATAATACGAAACCTGGCTCTATGATTCGACGTTAAAATCCTGAAATTTGGAATAATATTGACTATTTTCACGTTTTTCATGTAGTTTGATATTACGTAACTATATTCATTGTTACCAATATTTTGATACTATTTCATGTAGTATCACGATATGTGATTTGGCCTTCAAATCTCAGATTTTCGCATAATATGGCATTTTAAGCAAGTTTTCTTGCGTTTTGTTTCGTACTAAAGATCATCGAATTTAGCAATATTTTAATGTTTATCATCCCCTTTTCCTTTATGTGATACAAACAAAATATCATCGAATTAGGCAATATTTTGCCGTTTTTCAACGTTTTTTGAGTTTCCAGTTTATTTGTATTAATTCAATATATATACGATAAAAATGATACAAACACAAAATTGATTATATAATAACCTTAAATACTTCATTTTCAATCATATATTTGTTTCTCGTTGAAATACTGAGTAAGATATTGAAAAGGGGAGAAGTTCGGTTTTTATTGCATATATCGACGTTTCAGCCGGAATAGAGCGGTTTTACTTGTACATCTTCCATCGGTAATATAGACGAAAAATCAGGAACATTTAAGTTAATTCTAATGAAAACACATTGATTTTTATCATTTGTATTCGAAACAACATTGTCATATGTCTTTTCTTGGATCTAAATAATACGAAACCTCGCTCTAGGATTCGACGTTAAAATCTTAAATTTGGTTCAATAGTGACTTTTTTCACGTTTTTCATGTAGTTCCATATTACGTAAATATATTCATTTTTACCAATATTTTGATACTATTTCATGCAGTATCACGATATGTGATTTGGCCTTCAAATCTCAGAATTTCGCATAATATTGCATTTTAAGCAAGTTTTCTTGCATTTTCTTCCGTACTAAAAATCATCGAATTTAGTAATATTTTGACGTTTATCATCTCCCTTTTCTTTTATTTGATTTAAACAAAATATCATCGAATTAGGCAATATTTTGCCGTTTTTCCACGTTTTTGTGAATTTCCAGTATTTTGGTATTAATTCATAAATATGCGATAAAAATGGTACAAACACATAATTGGTTAGATAATAACTTTAAATACTTTATTTTCAGTCATCTATTTGTTTCTCGTTGAAATACTGAGTAAGATATTGAAAAGGGGAGAAGTTCGGTTTTTATTGCATATATCGACGTTTCAGCCGGAATAGAGCGGTTTTACGTGTACATCTTCCATCGGTAATATAAACGAAAAATCAGGAACATTTTAGTTATTTCTAATGAAAACTAATTGACTTTTATCATTTGTATTCGAAACAACATTGTCAAATGTCTTTTCTTGGATCTAAATAATACGAAACCTCGCTCTATAATTCGACGTTAAAATCCTTAAATTTGGAATAATATAGACTTTTTTCACGTTTTTCATGTAGTTTGATATTACTTAACTACATTTATTTTAACCAATATTTTGATACTGTATCATGTATCACGTATCATGTATCACGATATGTGATTTGGCCTTCATATCTCAGATTATCGCATAATATTGCATTTTAAGCAAGTTTTCTTGCGTTTTGTTCCGAACTAAATATCATCGAATTTAGCAATATTTTGACGTTTATCATCCCCTTTTCCTTTATGTGATTTAAACAAAATATCATCGAATTAGGCAATATTTTGCCGTTTTTCCACGTTTGTTTGAATTTCCTGTTTATTGGTATTAATTCATTAAATATATGATACAAATGGTACAAACATATAATTGATTAGATAATAACCTTAAATACTTAATTTTCAATCATGTTTTTGTTTCTCGTTGAAATACTGAGTAAGATATTGAAAGGGGGAGAAGTTCGGTTCTTATTGCATATATCGACGTTTCAGCCGGAATACAGCGGTTTTACGTGTACATCTTCCATCGGTAATATAAACGAAAAATCAGATACATTTTAGTTAATTCTAATGAAAACACATTGATTTTTATCATTTGTATTGGAAACAACATTGTCATATGTCTTTTCTTTGATCTAAATAATACGAAACCTCGCTTTATGATTCGAAGTTAAAATCCTTAAATTTGGTTTAATAGTGACTTTTTTCACGATTTTCATGTAGTTTGATATTACTTAACTATATTCATTTTTATCAATATTTTGATACTATTTCATGTAGTATCACGATATGTGATTTTGCCTTCAAATCTCAGATTTTCGCTTAATATTGCATTTTAAGAAAGTTTTCTTGAATTTTGTTTCGTACTAAACATCACCGAATTTAGAAATATTTTGACGTTTATCATCCCCCTTTTCCTTTATGTGATATAAACAAAATATAATCAAATTAGGCAATATTTTTTCCGTTTTTCCACGTTTTTGTGAATTCTCAGTTTATGGGTATTAATTCATTATATATACGATAAAAATGATGCAAACACATAATTGATTAGATAATACCCTTAAATACTTCCTTTTCAATCAACTATTTGTTTCTCGTTAAAATACTGAGTAAGATATTGAAAAGGGGAGAAGTTCTGTTTTTATTGCATATATCGACGTTTCAGCCGGAATAGAGATGTTTTCGTGTACATCTTCCATCGGTAATATAAACGGAAAATCAGGAGCGAGGTTTCGTATTATTTAGATCCAAGAAAAGACATATAACAATGTTGTTTCCAATACAAATGATAAAAATCAATGTGTTTTCATTAGAATTAATTAAAATGTTCTTGATTTTCCGTTTATATTACCGATGGAAGATGTACATGTAAAACCGCACAATTCCGGCTGAAACGTCGATATATGCAATAAAAACCGAACTTCTCCTCTTTTCAATATCTTACTCAGTACTTCAACGAGAAACAAATAGATGACTGAAAATGAAGTATTTAAGGTTATTATCTAATCAATTGTGTGTTTGTATAATTTTTATAGTATATTTAATGAATTAATACCAATAAACTGGAAATTCACAAAAACGTAGAAAAACAGCAAAATATTGCCTAATTCGATGATATTTTGTTTATATCACATAAAGGAAAAGGGAGATGATAAACGTCAAAATATTACTAAATTCGATGATTTTTAGTACGGAAGAAAATGCAAGAAAACTTGCTTAAAATGCAATATTATGCGAAATTCTGAGATTTGAAGGCCAAATCACATATCGTGATACTGCATGAAATAGTATCAAAATATTGGTAAAAATGAATATATATACGTAATATGAAACTACATGAAAAACGTGAAAAAAGTCACTATTGAACCAAATTTAAGAATTTTAACGTCGAATCATAGAGCGAGGTTTCTTATTATTTAGATCCAAGAAAAGACATGACAATGTTGTTTCCAATACAAATGATAAAAATCAATTTGTTTTCATTAAAATTAACTAAAATGTTCTTGATTTTTCGTTTATATTACCGATGGAAGATGTACACGTAAAACTGCTCTATTCCGGCTGAAACGTCGATATATGCAATAAAAACCGAACTTCTCCCCTTTTCAATATCTTACTCAGTATTTCAACGAGAAACAAATAGATGATTGAAGATGAAGTATTTAAGTTTAATATCGAATCAATTACGTGTTTGCATCATTTTTATCGTATATTTAATGAATTATTACCAATAAACTGAAAATTCACAAAAACGTGGAAAAACGGCAAAATATTGCCTAATTCGATGATATTTTGTTTAAATCACATGAAGGAAAAGGGGATGATAAACTTCAAAATACTGCTAAATTCGATGATTTTTCGTACGAAACAAAATGCAATAAAACTTGCTTAAAATGCAATATTATGCGAAATTCTGAGATTTGAAGGCCAAATCACATATCTTAATACAACATGAAATAGTATCAAAATATTGGTAAAAATGAATATATTTACGTAATATCAAACTACATGAAAAACGTGAAAAAAGTCACTCTTTAACCATATTTGAAGATTTTAACTTCAAATCATAGAGCGAGGTTTCGTATTATTTAGATCCAAGAAAAGACATATGACAATGTTGTTTCCAATACAAATGATAAAAAAAACAATGTGTTTTCATTAGAATTAGCTAAAATGTTCCTGATTTTCCGTTTATATTACCGATGGGAGATGTACACGTAAAACCGCTCTAATCCGGCTGAAACGTCGATATATGCAATAATAACCGAACTTTTCCCCTTTTCAATATCTTACTCAGTATTTTAACGAGAAACAAATAGATGATTGAAAATGAAGTATTTAAGGTTATTATCTAATCAATTATGTGTTTGCATCATTTTTATCGTATATATAATGAAATAATAACAATCAACTGAAAATTCACAAAAACGTGGAAAAACGGCAAAATATTGCCTAATTCGATGATATTTTGTTTAAATCACATGAAGGAAAAGGGGATGATAAACGTCAAAATACTGCTAAATTCGATGATTTTTCGTACGAAACAAAATGCAATAAAACTTGCTTAAAATGCAATATTATGCGAAATTCTGAGATTTGAAGGCCAAATCACATATCTTAATACAACATGAAATAGTATCGAAATATTGGTAAAAATGAATATATTTACGTAATATCAAACTACATGAAAAACGTGAAAAAAGTCACTCTTTAACCATATTTGAGGATTTTAACTTCAAATCATAGAGCGAATTTTCGTGCTATTTAGATCCAAGAAAAAGACATATGACAATGTTGTTTCTAATACAAATGATAAAAATCAATGTGTTTTCATTAGAATTAACTAAAATGTTCCTGATTTTCCGTTTATATTACCGATGGAAGATGTACACGAAAACATCTCTATTCCGGCTGAAACGTCGATATATGCAATAAAAACCGAACTTCTCCCCTTTTCAATATCTTACTCAGTATTTCAACGAGAAACAAATAGATGATTGAAGATGAAGTATTTAAGTTTAATATCGAATCAATTACGTGTTTGCATCATTTTTATCGTATATTTAATGAATTAATACCAATAAACTGAAAATTCACATAAACGTGGAAAAACGGCAAAATATTGCCTAATTTGATGAGATTTTGTTTAAATCACATAAAGGAAAAGAGGATGATAAACGTAAAAATATTGCTAAATTCGATGATGTTTCCAATACAAATGATAAAAAAAAACAATGTGTTTTCATTAGAATTAACTAAAATGTTCCTGATTTTCCGTTTATATTACCGATGGAAGATGTACACGTAAAACCGCTCTAATCCGGCTGAAACGTCGATATATGCAATAATAACCGAACTTTTCCCCTTTTCAATATCTTACTCAGTATTTTAACGAGAAACAAATAGATGATTGAAAATGAAGTATTTAAGGTTATTATCTAATCAATTATGTGTTTGCATCATTTTTATCGTATATATAATGAAATAACAATCAACTGAAAATTCACAAGAACGTGGAAAAACGGCAAAATATGGCCTAATTCGATGATATTTTGTTTAAATCACATAAAGGAATAGGGGATGATAAACGTCAAAATACTGCTAAATTCGATGATTTTTCGTACGAAACAAAATGCAAGAAAAATTGCTTAAAATGCAATATTAGGCGAAATTCTGAGATTTGAAGGCCAAATCACATGTCGTGATACTACATGAAATAGCACCGAAATATTGGAAAAAATTAATATATTTACGTAATATCAAATTACATGAAAAACGTGAAAAAAGTCACTATTTAACCATATATGAGGATTTTAACTTCAAATCACAGTGCGAATTTTCGTACTATTTAGATCCAAGAAAAGACATATGACAATGTTGTTTCCAATACAAACGATAAAAATCATTGTGTTTTCATTAGAATTAACTAAAATGTTCCTGATTTTCCGTTTATATTACCGATGGAAGATGTACACGAAAACATCTCTATTCCGGCAGAAACGTCGAAATATGCAATAAAAACAGAACTTCTCCCCTTTTCAATATCTTACTCAGTATTTTAACGAGAAACAAATAGATGATTGAAAATGAAGTATTTAAGGTTATTATCTAATCAATTATTTGTTTGCATCATTTTTATCGTATATATAATGAAATAATAACAATCAACTGAAAATTCACAAAAACGTGGAAAAACGGCAAAATATTGCCTAATTCGATGATATTTTGTTTAAATCACATGAAGGAAAAGGGGATGATAAACGTCAAAATACTGCTAAATTCGATGATTTTTCGTACGAAACAAAATGCAATAAAACTTGCTTAAAATGCAATATTATGCGAAATTCTGAGATTTGAAGGCCAAATCACGTATCTTAATACAACATGAAATAGTATCGAAATATTGGTAAAAATGAATATATTTACGTAATATCAAACTACATGAAAAACGTGAAAAAAGTCACTCTTTAACCATATTTGAGGATTTTAACTTCAAATCATAGAGCGAATTTTCGTGCTATTTAGATCCAAGAAAAAGACATATGACAATGTTGTTTCTAATACAAATGATAAAAATCAATGTGTTTTCATTAGAATTAACTAAAATGTTCTTGATTTTCCGTTTATATTACCGATGGAAGATGTACACGAAAACATCTCTATTCCGGCTGAAACGTCGATATATGCAATAAAAACCGAACTTCTCCCCTTTTTAATATCTTACTCAGTATTTTAATGAGAAACAATTAGTTGATTGAAAATGAAGTATTTAAGGGTATTATCTAATCAATTATGTCTTTGCATAATTTCTATCGTATATATAACGAATTAATACCCATAAACTGAGAATTCACAAAAACGTGGAAAAACGGCAAAATATTGCCTAATTCGATGCTATTTTGTTTAAATCACATAAAGGAATAGGGGATGATAAACGTCAAAATATTGCTAAATTCGATGATTTTTCGTACGAAACAAAATGGAAGAAAACTTGCTTAAAATGCAATATTATGCGAAATTCTGAGATTTGAAGGCCAAATCACATATCATAATACTACATGAAATAGTATCAAAATATTGGTAAAAATGAATATATTTACGTAATATCAAACTACATGAAAAACGTTAAAAAAGTCACTCTTTAACCATATTTGAAGATTTTAACTTCAAATCATAGAGCGAGGTTTCGTATTATTTAGATCCAAGAAAAGACATATGACAATGTTGTTTCCAATACAAATGATAAAAAAAACAATGTGTTTTCATTAGAATTAACTAAAATGTTCCTGATTTTCCGTTTATATTACCGATGGAAGAGTTACACGTAAAACCGCTCTAATCCGGCTGAAACGTCGATATATGCAATAAAAACAGAACTTCTCCCCTTTTCAATATCTTACTCAGTATTTAAACGAGAAACAAATAGATGATTGAAAATGAAGTATTTAAGGTTATAATCTAATCAATTATGTGTTTGCATCATTTTTATCGTATATATAATGAAATAATAACAATCAACTGAAAATTCACAAAAACGTTGAAAACGGCAAAATATGTCCTAATTCGATGATATTTTGTTTAAACCACATAAAGGAATAGGGGATGATAAACGTCAAAATACTGCTAAATTCGATGATTTTTCGTACGAAACAAAATGCAAGAAAACTTGCTTAAAATGCAATATTATGCGAAATTCTGAGATTTGAAGGCAAAATCACATATCGTGATACTACATGAAATAGTACCGAAATATTGGAAAAAATTAATATATTTACGTAATATCAAACTACATTAAAAACGTGAAAAAAGTCACTATTTAACCATATTTAAGGATTTTAACTTCAAATCATAGAGCGAGGTTTCGTATTATTTAGATCCAAGAAAAGACATATGACAATGTTGTTTCCAATAAAAATGATTCGATGATTTTTCGTACGAAACAAAATGCAAGAAAACTTGCTTAAAATGCAATATTATGCGAAATTCTGAGATTTGAAAGCGAAATCACATATCGTGATACTACATAATGTAGTATCGAAATATTGGTAGAAGTGAATATATTTACGTAATATAAAACTACATGATTAACGTGAAAAAGTCACAATTTTACCATATTTGAGGATTTTAACTGCAAATCATAGAGCGAGGTTTCGTATTATTTAGATCCAAGAAAAGACATATGACAATGCTGTTTCCAATACAAATGATAAAAAAAGCAATGTGTTTTCATTAGAATTAACTAAAATGTTCCTGATTTTCCGTTTATTTTAACGATGGAAGATGTACACGTAAAACCGCTCTTATCCGGCTGAAACGTCGATATATGCAATAAAAACCGAACTTCTCCCCTTTTCAATATCTTAGTATTTAAACGAGAAACAAATAGTTGATTGAAAATGAAGTATTTAAGGTTATTATCTAATCAATTATGTGTTTGCATCATTTTTATCGTATATATAATGAATTAATAACAATCAACCGAAAATTCACAAAAACGTGGAAAAACGGCAAAATATGGCCTAATTCGATGATATTTTGTTTAAATCACATATAGGAATAGGGGATGATAAACGTCAAAATACTGCTAAATTCGATGATTTTTCGTACGAAACAAAATGGAAGAAAACTTGCTTAAAATGCAATATTATGCGAAATTCTGAGATTTGAAGGCAAAATCACATACCGTTATGCTACATGAAATAGTATCGAAATATTGGTAAAAATGAATATATTTACGTAATATCAAACTACATTAAAAACGTGAAAAAGTCACTATTTAACCATATTTGAGGATTTTAACTTCAAATCATAGAGCGAGGTTTCGTATTATTTAGATCCAAGAAAAGACATATGACAATGTTGTTTCCAATACAAACGATATAAATCAATGTTTTTTCATTAGAATTAACTAAAATGTTCCTGATTTTCCGTTTATATTACCGATGGAAGATGTACACGAAAACATCTCTATTCCGGCTGAAACGTCGATATATGCAATAAAAACCGAACTTCTCCCCTTTTCAATATCTTACTCAGTATTTTCACGAGAAACAAATAGATGATTGAAAATGAAGTATTTAAGGTTATTATCTAATCAATTATGTGTTTGCATCATTTTTATCGTATATATAATGAAATAATAACAATCAACTGAAAATTCACAAAAACGTGGAAAAACGGCAAAATATTGCCTAATTCGATGATATTTTGTTTAAATCACATGAAGGAAAAGGGGATGATAAACGTCAAAATACTGCTAAATTCGATGATTTTTCGTACGAAACAAAATGCAATAAAACTTGCTTAAAATGCAATATTATGCGAAATTCTGAGATTTGAAGGCCAAATCACATATCTTAATACAACATGAAATAGTATCGACATATTGGTAAAAATGAATATATTTACGTAATATCAAACTACATGAAAAACGTGAAAAAAGTCACTCTTTAACCATATTTGAGGATTTTAACTTCAAATCATAGAGCGAATTTTCGTACTATTTAGATCCAAGAAAAAGACATATGACAATGTTGTTTCTAATACAAATGATAAAAATCAATGTGTTTTCATTAGAATTAACTAAAATGTTCCTGATTTTCCGTTTATATTACCGATGGAAGATGTACACGAAAACATCTCTATTCCGGCTGAAACGTCGATATATGCAATAAAAACAGAACTTCTCCCCTTTTCAATATCTTACTCAGTATTTTAACGAGAAACAAATAGTTGATTGAAAAGGAAGTATTTAAGGGTATTATCTAATCAATTATGTGTTTGCATCATTTTTATCGTATATATAATGAATTAATACCCATAAACTGAGAATTCACAAAAACGTGGAAAAACGGAAAAAATATTGCCTAATTCAATGATATTTTGTTTAAATCACATAAAGGAATAGGGGATGATAAACGTCAAAATATTGCTAAATTCGATGATTTTTCGTACGAAACAAAATGCAAGAAAACTTGCTTAAAATGCAATATTATGCGAAATTCTGAGATTTGAAGGCGAAATCACATATCGTGATACTACATGATGTAGTATCGAAATACTGGTAAAAATGAATATATTTACGTAATATAAAACTACATGATTAACGTGAAAAAGTCACTATTTTACCATATTTGAGGATTTTAACTTCAAATCATAGAGCGAGGTTTCGTATTATTTAGATCCAAGAAAAGACATATGACAATGCTGTTTCCAATACAAATGATAAAAAAAACAATGTGTTTTCATTAGAATTAACTAAAATGTTCCTGATTTTCCGTTTATATTACCGATGGAAGATGTACACGTAAACCCGCTCTAATCCGGCTGAAACGTCGATATATGCAATAAAAACAGAACTTCTCCCCTTTTCAATATCTTACTCAGTATTTAAACGAGAAACAAATAGATGATTGAAAATGAAGTATTTAAGGTTATAATCTAATCAATTATGTGTTTGCATCATTTTTATCGTATATATAATGAAATAATAACAATCAACTGAAAATTCACAAAAACGTTGAAAACGGCAAAATATGTCGTAATTCGATGATATTTTGTTTAAATCACATAAAGGAATAGGGGATGATAAACGTCAAAATACTGCTAAATTCGATGATTTTTCGTACGAAACAAAATGCAAGAAAACTTGCTTAAAATGCAATATTATGCGAAATTCTGAGATTTGAAGGCAAAATCACATATCGTGATACTACATGAAATAGTACCGAAATATTGGAAAAAATTAATATATTTACGTAATATCAAACTACATTAAAAACGTAAAAACAGTCACTATTTAACCATATTTAAGGATTTTAACTTCAAATCATAGAGCGAGGTTTCGTATTATTTAGATCCAAGAAAAGACATATGACAATGTTGTTTCCAATAAAAATGATTCGATGATTCGATGATTTTTCGTACGAAACAAAATGCAAGAAAACTTGCTTAAAATGCAATATTATGCGAAATTCTTAAATTTGAAAGCGAAATCACATATCGTGATACTACATAATGTAGTATCGAAATATTGGTAAAAATGAATATATTTACGTAATATAAAACTACATGATTAACGTGAAAAAGTCACAATTTTACCATATTTGAGGATTTTAACTTCAAATCATAGAGCGAGGTTTCGTATTATTTAGATCCAAGAAAAGACATATGTTGTTTCCAATACAAATGATAAAAAAAAACAATGTGTTTTCATTAGAATTAACTAAAATGTTCCTGATTTTCCGTTTATTTTAACGATGGAAGATGTACACGTAAAACCGCTCTTATCCGGCTGAAACGTCGATATATGCAATAAAAACCGAACTTCTCCCCTTTTCAATATCTTAGTATTTAAACGAGAAACAAATAGTTGATTGAAAATGAAGTATTTAAGGTTATTATCTAATCAATTATGTGTTTGCATCATTTTTATCGTATATATAATGAATTAATAACAATCAACCGAAAATTCACAAAAACGTGGAAAAACGGCAAAATATGGCCTAATTCGATGATATTTTGTTTAAATCACATATAGGAATAGGGGATGATAAACGTCAAAATACTGCTAAATTCGATGATTTTTCGTACGAAACAAAATGCAAGAAAACTTGCTTAAAATGCAATATTATTCGAAATTCTGAGATTTGAAGGCCAAATCACATATCATGATACTACATGAAATAGTACCGAAATATTGGAAAAAATGAATATATTTACGTAATATCAAACTACATTAAAAACGTGAAAAAGTCACTATTTAACCATATTTGAGGATTTTAACTTCAAATCATAGAGCGAGGTTTCGTATTATTTAGATCCAAGAAAAGATATATGACAATGTTGTTTCCAATACAAATGATAAAAAAACAATGTGTTTTCATTAGAATTAACTAAAATGTTCCTGATTTTCCGTTTATATTACCGATGGAAGATGTACACGTAAAACCGCTCTAATCCGGCTGAAACGTCGATATATGCAATAAAAACCGAACTTCTCCCCTTTTCAATATCTTACTCAGTATTTAAACGAGAAACAATTACTTGATTGAAAATGAAGTATTTAAAGTTATTATCTAGTCAATTATGTGTTTGCATCATTTTTATCGTATATTTAATGTATTAATAACAATCAACTGAAAATTCACAAAAACGTGGAAAAACGGCAAAATATGGCCTAATTCGATGATATTTTGTTTAAATCACATAAAGGAATAGGGGATGATAAACGTCAAAATACTGCTAAATTCAATGATTTTTCGTACGAAACAAAATGCAAGAAAACTTGCTTAAAATGCAATATTATGCGAAATTCTGAGATTTGAAAGCCAAATCACATATCGTGATACTACATGAAATAGTACCGAAATATTGGAAAAAATTAATATATTTACGTAATATCAAACTACATTAAAAACGTGAAAAAAGTCACTATTTAACCATATTTGAGGATTTTAACTTCAAATCATAGAGCGAGGTTTAATATTATTTAGATCCAAGAAAAGACATATGACAATGTTGTTTCCAATAAAAATGATAAAAATCAATGTGTTTTCATTAGAATTAACTAAAATGTTCTTGATTTTCCGTTTACATTGCCGATGGAAGATGTACACGTAAAACCGCACTAATCCGGCTGAAACGTCGATATATGCAATAATAACCGAACTTTTCCCCTTTTCAATATCTTACTCAGTATTTTAACGAGAAACATATAGATGATTGAAAATGAAGTATTTAAGGTTATTATCTAATCAATTATGTGTTTGCATCATTTTTATCGTATATATAATGAAATAATAACAATCAACTGAAAATTCACAAAAACGTTGAAAACGGCAAAATATGTCCTAATTCGATGATATTTTGTTTAAATCACATAAAGGAATAGGGGATGATAAACGTCAAAATACTGCTAAATTCGATGATTTTTCGTACGAAACAAAATGCAAGAAAACTTGCTTAAAATGCAATATTATGCGAAATTCTGAGATTTGAAGGCAAAATCACATATCGTGATACTACATGAAATAGTACCGAAATATTGGAAAAAATTAATATATTTACGTAATATCAAACTACATTAAAAACGTGAAAAAAGTAACTATTTAACCATATTTAAGGATTTTAACTTCAAATCATTGAGCGAGGTTTCGTATTATTTAGATCCAAGAAAAGACATATGACAATGTTGTTTCCAATAAAAATGATTCGATGATTCGATGATTTTTCGTACGAAACAAAATGCAAGAAAACTTGCTTAAAATGCAATATTATGCGAAATTCTGAGATTTGAAAGCGAAATCACATATCGTGATACTACATAATGTAGTATCGAAATATTGGTAAAAATGAATATATTTACGTAATATAAAACTACATGATTAACGTGAAAAAGTCACAATTTTACCATATATGAGGATTTTAACTTCAAATCATAGAGCGAGGTTTCGTATTATTTAGATCCAAGAAAAGACATATGTTGTTTCCAATACAAATGATAAAAAAAAACAATGTGTTTTCATTAGAATTAACTAAAATGTTCCTGATTTTCCGTTTATTTTAACGATGGAAGATGTACACGTAAAACCGCTCTTATCCGGTTGAAACGTCGATATATGCAATAAAAACCGAACTTCTCCCCTTTTCAATATCTTAGTATTTAAACGAGAAACAAATAGTTGATTGAAAATGAAGTATTTAAGGTTATTATCTAATCAATTATGTGTTTGCATCATTTTTATCGTATATATAATGAATTAATAACAATCAACCGAAAATTCACAAAAACGTGGAAAAACAGCAAAATATGGCCTAATTCGATGATATTTTGTTTAAATCACATATAGGAATAGGGGATGATAAACGTCAAAATACTGTTAAATTCGATGATTTTTCGTACGAAACAAAATGCAAGAAAACTTGCTTAAAATGCAATATTATTCGAAATTCTGAGATTTGAAGGCCAAATCACATATCATGATACTACATGAAATAGTACCGAAATATTGGAAAAAATGAATATATTTACGTAATATCAAACTACATTAAAAACGTGAAAAAGTCACTATTTAACCATATTTGAGGATTTTAACTTCAAATCATAGAGCGAGGTTTCGTATTATTTAGATCCAAGAAAAGACATATGACAATGTTGTTTCCAATACAAATGATAAAAATCAATGTTTTTTCATTAGAATTAACTAAAATGTTCCTGATTTTCCGTTTATATTACCGATGGAAGATGTACACGAAAACATCTCTATTCCGGCTGAAACGTCGATATATGCAATAAAAACCGAACATCTCCCCTTTTCAATATCTTACTCAGTATTTTAATGAGAAACAATTAGTTGATTGAAAATGAAGTATTTAAGGGTATTATCTAATCAATTATGTCTTTGCATAATTTCTATCGTATATATAATGAATTAATACCCATAAACTGAGAATTCACAAAAACGTGGAAAAACGGCAAAATATTGCCAAATTCGATGATATTTTGTTTAAATCACATAAATGAATAGGGTATGATAAACGTCAAAATATTGCTAAATTCGATGATTTTTCGTACGAAACAAAATGCAAGAAAACTTGCTTAAAATGCAATATTATGCGAAATTCTGAGATTTGAAGGCCAAATCACATATCGTGATACTACATGAAATAGTATCAAAATATTGGTAAAAATGAATATATTTACGTAATATAAAACTACATGATTAACGTGAAAAAGTCACTATTTTACCATATATGAGGATTTTAACTACAAATCATATAGCGAGGTTTCGTATTATTTAGATCCAAGAAAAGATATATGACAATGTTGTTTCCAATACAAATGATAAAAAAACAATGTGTTTTCATTAGAATTAACTAAAATGTTCCTGATTTTCCGTTTATATTACTGATGGCAGATGTACACGTAAAACCGCTCTAATCCGGCTGAAACGTCGATATATGCAATAAAAACCGAACTTCTCCCCTTTTCAATATCTTACTCAGTATTTAAACGAGAAACAATTACTTGATTGAAAATGAAGTATTTAAAGTTATTATCTAGTCAATTATGTGTTTGCATCATTTTTATCGTATATTTAATGTATTAATAACAATCAACTGAAAATTCACAAAAACGTGGAAAAACGGCAAAATATGGCCTAATTCGATGATATTTTGTTTAAATCACATAAAGGAATAGGGGATGATAAACGTCAAAATACTGCTAAATTCGATGATTTTTCGTACGAAACAAAATGCAAGAAAACTTGCTTAAAATGCAATATTATGCGAAATTCTGAGATTTGAAGGCAAAATCACATATCGTGATACTACATGAAATAGTACCGAAATATTGGAAAAAATTAATATATTTATGTAATATCAAACTACATTAAAAACGTGAAAAAAGTCACTATTTAACCATATTTAAGGATTTTAACTTCAAATCATAGAGCGAGGTTTCGTATTATTTAGATCCAAGAAAAGACATATGACAATGTTGTTTCCAATAAAAATGATTCGATGATTCGATGATTTTTCGTACGAAACAAAATGCAAGAAAACTTGCTTAAAATGCAATATTATGCGAAATTCTGAGATTTGAAAGCGAAATCACATATCGTGATACTACATGATGTAGTATCGAAATACTGGTAAAAATGAATATATTTACGTAATATAAAACTACATGATTAACGTGAAAAAGTCACAATTTTACCATATTTGAGGATTTTAACTTCAAATCATAGAGCGAGGTTTCGTATTATTTAGATCCAAGAAAAGACATATGTTGTTTCCAATACAAATGATAAAAAAAAACAATGTGTTTTCATTAGAATTAACTAAAATGTTCCTGATTTTCCGTTTATTTTAACGATGGAAGATGTACACGTAAAACCGCTCTTATCCGGCTGAAACGTCGATATATGCAATAAAAACCGAACTTCTCCCCTTTTCAATATCTTAGTATTTAAACGAGAAACAAATAGTTGATTGAAAATGAAGTATTTAAGGTTATTATCTAATCAATTATGTGTTTGCATCATTTTTATCGTATATATAATGAATTAATAACAATCAACCGAAAATTCACAAAAACGTGGAAAAACGGCAAAATATGGCCTAATTCGATGATATTTTGTTTAAATCACATATAGGAATAGGGGATGATAAACGTCAAAATACTGCTAAATTCGATGATTTTTCGTACGAAACAAAATGCAAGAAAACTTGCTTAAAATGCAATATTATTCGAAATTCTGAGATTTGAAGGCCAAATCACATATCGTGATACTACATGAAATAGTACCGAAATATTGGAAAAAATGAATATATTTACGTAATATCAAACTACATTAAAAACGTGAAAAAGTCACTATTTAACCATATTTGAGGATTTTAACTTCAAATCATAGAGCGAGGTTTCGTATTATTTAGATCCAAGAAAAGACATATGACAATGTTGTTTCCAATACAAATGATAAAAATCAACGTTTTTTCATTAGAATTAACTAAAATGTTCCTGATTTTCCGTTTATATTACCGATGGAAGATGTACACGAAAACATCTCTATTCCGGCTGAAACGTCGATATATGCAATAAAAACCGAACTTCTCCCCTTTTCAGTATCTTACTCAGTATTTTAATGAGAAACAATTAGTTGATTGAAAATGAAGTATTTAAGGGTATTATCTAATCAATTATGTCTTTGCATAATTTCTATCGTATATATAATGAATTAATACCCATAAACTGAGAATTCACAAAAACGTGGAAAAACGGCAAAATATTGCCTAATTCAATGATATTTTGTTTAAATCACATAAATGAATAGGGTATGATAAACGTCAAAATATTGCTAAATTCGATGATTTTTCGTACGAAACAAAATGCAAGAAAACTTGCTTAAAATGCAATATTATGCGAAATTCTGAGATTTGAAGGCCAAATCACATATCGTGATACTACATGAAATAGTATCAAAATATTGGTAAAAATGAATATATTTACGTAATATAAAACTACATGATTAACGTGAAAAAGTCACTATTTTACCATATATGAGGATTTTAACTACAAATCATATAGCGAGGTTTCGTATTATTTAGATCCAAGAAAAGATATATGACAATGTTGTTTCCAATACAAATGATAAAAAAACAATGTGTTTTCATTAGAATTAACTAAAATGTTCCTGCTTTTCCGTTTATATTACCGATGGAAGATGTACACGTAAAACCGCTCTAATCCGGCTGAAACGTCGATATATGCAATAAAAACCGAACTTCTCCCCTTTTCAATATCTTACTCAGTATTTAAACGAGAAACAATTACTTGATTGAAAATGAAGTATTTAAAGTTATTATCTAGTCAATTATGTGTTTGCATCATTTTTATCGTATATTTAATGTATTAATAACAATCAACTGAAAATTCACAAAAACGTGGAAAAACGGCAAAATATGGCCTAATTCGATGATATTTTGTTTAAATCACATAAAGGAATAGGGGATGATAAACGTCAAAATACTGCTAAATTCAATGATTTTTCGTACGAAACAAAATGCAAGAAAACTTGCTTAAAATGCAATATTATGCGAAATTCTGAGATTTGAAAGCCAAATCACATATCGTGATACTACATGAAATAGTACCGAAATATTGGAAAAAATTAATATATTTACGTAATATCAAACTACATTAAAAACGTGAAAAAAGTTACTATTTAACCATATTTGAGGATTTTAACTTCAAATCATAGAGCGAGGTTTCGTATTATTTAGATCCAAGAAAAGACATATGACAATGTTGTTTCCAATAAAAATGATAAAAATCAATGTGTTTTCATTAGAATTAACTAAAATGTTCTTGATTTTCCGTTTATATTGCCGATGGAAGATGTACACGTAAAACCGCACTAATCCGGCTGAAACGTCGATATATGCAATAATAACCGAACTTTTCCCCTTTTCAATATCTTACTCAGTATTTTAACGAGAAACATGTAGATGATTGAAAATGAAGTATTTAAGGTTATTATCTAATCAATTATGTGTTTGCATCATTTTTATCGTATATATAATGAATTAATATGCATAGACTGAAAATTCACAAAAACGTGGAAAAACGGCAAAGTATTGCCTAATTCGATGATATTTTGTTTAAATCACATAAAGGAAAAGGAGATGATAAACGTCAAAATATTGCAAAATTCGATGATTTTTCGTACGAAACAAAAAGGAAGAAAACTTGCTTAAAATGCAATAATTTGCGAAATTCTGAGATTTGAAGGCAAAATCACATACCGTTATTCTACATGAAAATAGTATCGAAATATTGGTAAAAATGAATATATTTACGTAATATCAAATTACATGAAAAACGTGAAAAAAGTCACTATTTAACCATATTTGAGGATTTTAACTTCAAATCATAGAGCGAATTTTCGTACTATTTAGATCCAAGAAAAGACATATGACAATGTTGTTTCCAATACAAATGATAAAAATCAATGTGTTTTCATTAGAATTAACTAAAATGTTCCTGATTTTCCGTTTATATTACCGATGGAAGATGTACACGAAAACATCTCTATTCCGGCTGAAACGTCGAAATATTCAATAAAAACAGAACTTCTCCCCTTTTCAATATTTTACTCAGTATTTTAACGAGAAACAAATAGATGATTGAAAATGAAGTATTTAAGGTTATTATCTAATCAATTATGTGTTTGCATCATTTTTATCGTATATATATAATGAAATAATAACATTCAACTGAAAATTCACAAAAACGTGGAAAAACGGCAAAATATGGCCTAATTCGATGATATTTTGTTTAAATCACATAAAGGAATAGGGGATGATAGACGTCAAAATACTGCTAAATTCGATGATTTTTCGTACGAAACAAAATGCAAGAAAACTTGCTTAAAATGCAATATTATGCGAAATTCTGAGATTTGAAGGCGAAATCACATATCGTGATACTACATGATGTAGTATCGAAATACTGGTAAAAATGAATATATTTACGTAATATAAAACTACATGATTAACGTGAAAAAGTCACTATTTTACCATATTTGAGGATTTTAACTTCAAATCATAGAGCGAGGTTTCGTATTATTTAGATCCAAGAAAAGACATATGACAATGCTGTTTCCAATACAAATGATAAAAAAAACAATGTGTTTTCATTAGAATTAACTAAAATGTTCCTGATTTTCCGTTTATATTACCGATGGAAGATGTACACGTAAAACCGCTCTAATCCGGCTGAAACGTCGATATATGCAATAAAAACAGAACTTCTCCCCTTTTCAATATCTTACTCAGTATTTAAACGAGAAACAAATAGATGATTGAAAATGAAGTATTTAAGGTTATAATCTAATCAATTATGTGTTTGCATCATTTTTATCGTATATATAATGAAATAATAACAATCAACTGAAAATTCACAAAAACGTTGAAAACGGCAAAATATGTCCTAATTCGATGATATTTTGTTTAAATCACATAAAGGAATAGGGGATGATAAACGTCAAAATACTGCTAAATTCGATGATTTTTCGTACGAAACAAAATGCAAGAAAACTTGCTTAAAATGCAATATTATGCGAAATTCTTAGATTTGAAGGCAAAATCACATATCGTGATACTACATGAAATAGTACCGAAATATTGGAAAAAATTAATATATTTACGTAATATCAAACTACATTAAAAACGTGAAAAAAGTCACTATTTAACCATATTTAAGGATTTTAACTTCAAATCATAGAGCGAGGTTTCGTATTATTTAGATCCAAGAAAAGACATATGACAATGTTGTTTCCAATAAAAATGATTCGATGATTCGATGATTTTTCGTACGAAACAAAATGCAAGAAAACTTGCTTAAAATGCAATATTATGCGAAATTCTGAGATTTGAAGGCGAAATCACATATCGTGATACTACATGATGTAGTATCGAAATATTGGTAAAAATGAATATATTTACGTAATATAAAACTACATGATTAACGTGAAAAAGTCACTATTTTACCATATTTGAGGATTTTAACTTCAAATCATAGAGCGAGGTTTCGTATTATTTAGATCCAAGAAAAGACATATGACAATGCTGTTTCCAATACAAATGATAAAAAAAACAATGTGTTTTCATTAGAATTAACTAAAATGTTCCTGATTTTCCGTTTATATTACCGATGGAAGATGTACACGTAAAACCGCTCTAATCCGGCTGAAACGTCGATATATGCAATAAAAACAGAACTTCTCCCCTTTTCAATATCTTACTCAGTATTTAAACGAGAAACAAATAGATGATTGAAAATGAAGTATTTAAGGTTATAATCTAATCAATTATGTGTTTGCATCATTTTTATCGTATATATAATGAAATAATAACAATCAACTGAAAATTCACAAAAACGTTGAAAACGGCAAAATATGTCCTAATTCGATGATATTTTGTTTAAATCACATAAAGGAATAGGGGATGATAAACGTCAAAATACTGCTAAATTCGATGATTTTTCGTACGAAACAAAATGCAAGAAACTTGCTTAAAATGCAATATTATGCGAAATTCTTAGATTTGAAGGCAAAATCACATATCGTGATACTACATGAAATAGTACCGAAATATTGGAAAAAATTAATATATTTACGTAATATCAAACTACATTAAAAACGTGAAAAAAGTCACTATTTAACCATATTTAAGGATTTTAACTTCAAATCATAGAGCGAGGTTTCGTATTATTTAGATCCAAGAAAAGACATATGACAATGTTGTTTCCAATAAAAATGATTCGATGATTCGATGATTTTTCGTACGAAACAAAATGCAAGAAAACTTGCTTAAAATGCAATATTATGCGAAATTCTGAGATTTGAAGGCGAAATCACATATCGTGATACTACATGATGTAGTATCGAAATATTGGTAAAAATGAATATATTTACGTAATATAAAACTACATGATTAACGTGAAAAAGTCACAATTTTACCATATTTGAGGATTTTAACTTCAAATCATAGAGCGAGGTTTCGTATTATTTAGATCCAAGAAAAGACATATGTTGTTTCCAATACAAATGATAAAAAAAACAATGTGTTTTCATTAGAATTAACTAAAATGTTCCTGATTTTCCGTTTATTTTAACGATGGAAGATGTACACGTAAAACCGCTCTTATCCGGCTGAAACGTCGATATATGCAATAAAAACCGAACTTCTCCCCTTTTCAATATCTTAGTATTTAAACGAGAAACAAATAGTTGATTGAAAATGAAGTATTTAAGGTTATTATCTAATCAATTATGTGTTTGCATCATTTTTATCGTATATATAATGAATTAATAACAATCAACCGAAAATTCACAAAAACGTGGAAAAACGGCAAAATATGGCCTAATTCGATGATATTTTGTTTAAATCACATATAGGAATAGGGGATGATAAACGTCAAAATACTGCTAAATTCGATGATTTTTCGTACGAAACAAAATGCAAGAAAACTTGCTTAAAATGCAATATTATTCGAAATTCTGAGATTTGAAGGCCAAATCACATATCGTGATACTACATGAAATAGTACCGAAATATTGGAAAAAATGAATATATTTACGTAATATCAAACTACATTAAAAACGTGAAAAAGTCACTATTTAACCATATTTGAGGATTTTAACTTCAAATCATAGAGCGAGGTTTCGTATTATTTAGATCCAAGAAAAGACATATGACAATGTTGTTTCCAATAAAAATGATTCGATGATTCGATGATTTTTCGTACGAAACAAAATGCAAGAAAACTTGCTTAAAATGCAATATTATGCGAAATTCTGAGATTTGAAAGCGAAATCACATATCGTGATACTACATAATGTAGTATCGAAATATTGGTAAAAATGAATATATTTACGTAATATAAAACTACATGATTAACGTGAAAAAGTCACAATTTTACCATATTTGAGGATTTTAACTTCAAATCATAGAGCGAGGTTTCGTATTATTTAGATCCAAGAAAAGACATATGTTGTTTCCAATACAAATGATAAAAAAAAACAATGTGTTTTCATTAGAATTAACTAAAATGTTCCTGATTTTCTGTTTATTTTAACGATGGAAGATGTACACGTAAAACCGCTCCTATCCGGCTGAAACGTCGATATATGCAATAAAAACCGAACTTCTCCCCTTTTCAATATCTTAGTATTTAAACGAGAAACAAATAGTTGATTGAAAATGAAGTATTTAAGGTTATTATCTAATCAATTATGTGTTTGCATCATTTTTATCGTATATATAATGAATTAATAACAATCAACCGAAAATTCACAAAAACGTGGAAAAACGGCAAAATATGGCCTAATTCGATGATATTTTGTTTAAATCACATATAGGAATAGGGGATGATAAACGTCAAAATACTGCTAAATTCGATGATTTTTCGTACGAAACAAAATGCAAGAAAACTTGCTTAAAATGCAATATTATTCGAAATTCTGAGATTTGAAGGCCAAATCACATATCGTGATACTACATGAAATAGTACCGAAATATTGGAAAAAATGAATATATTTACGTAATATCAAACTACATTAAAAACGTGAAAGAGTCACTATTTAACCATATTTGAGGATTTTAACTTCAAATCATAGAGCGAGGTTTCGTATTATTTAGATCCAAGAAAAGACATATGACAATGTTGTTTCCAATACAAATGATAAAAATCAATGTTTTTTCATTAGAATTAACTAAAATGTTCCTGATTTTCCGTTTATATTACCGATGGAAGATGTACACGAAAACATCTCTATTCCGGCTGAAACGTCGATATATGCAATAAAAACCGAACTTCTCCCCTTGTCAATATCTTACTCAGTATTTTAATGAGAAACAATTAGTTGATTGAAAATGAAGTATTTAAGGGTATTATCTAATCAATTATGTCTTTGCATAATTTCTATCGTATATATAATGAAATAATACCCATAAACTGAGAATTCACAAAAACGTGGAAAAACGGCAAAATATTGCCTAATTCGATGATATTTTGTTTAAATCACATAAATGAATAGGGTATGATAAACGTCAAAATATTGCTAAATTCGATGATTTTTCGTACGAAACAAAATGCAAGAAAACTTGCTTAAAATGCAATATTATGCGAAATTCTGAGATTTGAAGGCCAAATCACATATCGTGATACTACATGAAATAGTATCAAAATATTGGTAAAAATGAATATATTTACGTAATATAAAACTACATGATTAACGTGAAAAAGTCACAATTTTACCATATATGAGGATTTTAACTTCGAATCATAAAGCGAGGTTTCGTATTATTTAGATCCAAGAAAAGACATATGACAATGTTGTTTCCAATACAAATGATAAAAATTAATGTGTTTTCATTAGAATTAACTAAAATGTTCCTGATTTTCCGTTTATATTACCGATGGAAGATGTACACGAAAACATCTCTATTCCGGCTGAAACGTCGAAATATGCAATAAAAACAGAACTTCTCCCCTTTTCAATATCTTACTCAGTATTTTAACGAGAAACAAATAGATGATTGAAAATGAAGTATTTAAGGTTATTATCTAATCAATTATGTGTTTGCATCATTTTTATCGTATATATATAATGAAATAATAACATTCAACTGAAAATTCACAAAAACGTGGAAAAACGGCAAAATATGGCCTAATTCGATGATATTTTGTTTAAATCACATAAAGGAATAGGGGATGATATACGTCAAAATACTGCTAAATTCAATGATTTTTCGTACGAAACAAAATGCAAGAAAACTTGCTTAAGGTGGCGTTATAATTGTTTGGCCGAAAAAATTCGGCCAAACACGAAAAATTTATAAAAATACTACAACGTTCTGGCAACACCGTGGTGCAAACCGTTTAATGTTATGATAATAAATAACGTAATTAGAGCAAATTTTCCAGCCGCAATTGCCCGAAATCTGGTCCTCGCGGCTCGGGTGCGCCGTAGGGTGATGCGTCATACGTTGTAAGCGTCTAGTATTTCGCAATAGAGTGGAGAATATCTTGTTATGCATATACAAATTATAAACACACTCGCTGGCAACTGTCTTCTGTGAGAGGGAGGGGCTATAATCCGATTACTCTGGCTTAGTCACCCTCTCAGTGTCTGTGCCGGCGGTCGCATGCCTGACGCGCTCGCACAGATCGTATTTTCTTGCATATACTGCACAATGGATATAGTATCGGACAAGAAGAAAGCTCTAAAGGCAAGAGCTCTACGCGTTAGCCAAGTAAAGAAGGAGCGTAAAGCCACACTGAGGCAAAACAAGAGTTCCCTTGAGTGAAGAGAGAGGGCAGCCTCCCGCCCCCACAACACACTACCTCGCCTCACACCCAGGCACCCACACCTCCTGTGGCACCTGCCACACCTCTGTGGCACCTGCCACACCTCCTGCTGCACCTGCCACACCACCTGCGGCACCTGCCACACCACCTGCGGCACCTGCCACTCAAGATCTTAGACCTGCAACTCAAGACGTTCTCCCTCTTGATGTTGCAAGATGTTGCATATTTCAGACCAATTATATTAGGTTAGTATGTATTATGTTTTATATCTTGATACTATATCATAAATAATTGTAAATATAAAGCTGCTGTCTTTTTTTTTATTTTATTTTTTATTTTTTTTTTTAATAATTTTTTTTTTTTTTTTTTTATCAGGCGATCTTCATGGAACTTACACACCTTACTGAAGGAATGCCAATCTACAAGGGTGGTAATTTTGATTGAAATTGGTAGTTCATCAACCTCAGCCAAAGGTGGCTGAACTTTGACCTTCATTTTTTACAGGTAACTAATTTGCAACTATATGGTTGAATAACTTTTTTATTTATTATTCAATTTACATGGAACTTGCACATTATATGTAGAGTCTGTGCCTCTAAAAACTCAAGTTATATATTTCCCCTAAGATCATTTATTGATTTTATATATATTTATAAACATCATTTTGTTGCATAATTTTTTGGGTGAACTTTGAAAATTTGTATTATTGCACTAAATAGGTTTGGGATAATAATGCCACTAGACAACCTTTATTATATAGTATTGTGATAGCTGAGTATCATAGAAATAATATCAGTTGATATTTGTATTTGTTATATCAACTTTAAAACATGTAAAAAAATGGTTAAAAAAAGTTTTTTTTTTTTTTCTCCCTCTCTATTTAGGCTGCGATGCTGAAACTTGGACCACTTGCAGCCCTCTTCACGTGTAACACGTCAATAAATTTTCATTGCACTAGAACAACTTTTATGAACCCTAACTATCGCCCCCTTAAATGGAATATTATGCGAAATTCTGAGATTTGAAAGCCAAATCACATATCGTGATACTACATGAAATAGTACCGAAATATTGGAAAAAATTAATATATTTACGTAATATGAAACTACATTAAAAACGTGAAAAAAGTCACTATTTAACCATATTTGAGGATTTTAACTTCAAATCATAGAGCGAGGTTTCGTATTATTTAGATCAAAGAAAAGACATATGACAATGTTGTTTCCAATAAAAATGATAAAAATCATTGTGTTTTCATTAGAATTAACTAAAATGTTCTTGATTTTCCGTTTATATTGCCGATGGAAGATGTACACGTAAAACCGCACTAATCCGGCTGAAACGTCGATATATACAATAATAACCGAACTTTTCCCCTTTTCAATATCTTACTCAGTATTTTAACGAGAAACAAATAGATGATTGAAAATGAAGTATTTAAGGTTATTATCTAATCAATTATGTGTTTGCATCATTTTTATCGTATATATAATGAATTAATATGCATAGACTGAAAATTCACAAAAACGTGGAAAAACGGCAAAGTATTGCCTAATTCGATGATATTTTGTTTAAATCACATAAAGGAAAAGGAGATGATAAACGTCAAAATATTGCAAAATTCGATGATTTTTCGTACGAAACAAAAAGGAAGAAAACTTGCTTAAAATGCAATAATTTGCGAAATTCTGAGATTTGAAGGCAAAATCACATACCGTTATTCTACATGAAATAGTATCGAAATATTGGTAAAAATGAATATATTTACGTAATATCAAATTACATGAAAAACGTGAAAAAAGTCACTATTTAACCATATTTGAGGATTTTAACTTCAAATCATAGAGCGAATTTTCGTACTATTTAGATCCAAGAAAAGACATATGACAATGTTGTTTCCAATACAAATGATAAAAATCAATGTGTTTTCATTAGAATTAACTAAAATGTTCCTGATTTTCCGTTTATATTACCGATGGAAGATGTACACGAAAACATCTCTATTCCGGCTGAAACGTCGAAATATGCAATAAAAACAGAACTTCTCCCCTTTTCAATATCTTACTCAGTATTTAAACGAGAAACAAATAGATGATTGAAAATGAAGTATTTAAGGTTATAATCTAATCAATTATGTGTTTGCATCATTTTTATCGTATATATAATGAAATAATAACAATCAACTGAAAATTCACAAAAACGTTGAAAACGGCAAAATATGTCCTAATTCGATGATATTTTGTTTAAATCACATAAAGGAATAGGGGATGATAAACGTCAAAATACTGCTAAATTCGATGATTTTTCGTACGAAACAAAATGCAAGAAAACTTGCTTAAAATGCAATATTATGCGAAATTCTGAGATTTGAAGGCCAAATCACATATCGTGATACTACATGAAATAGTACCGAAATATTGGAAAAAATTAATATATTTACGTAATATCAAACTACATTAAAAACGTGAAAAAAGTCACTATTTAACCATATTTAAGGATTTTAACTTCAAATCATAGAGCGAGGTTTCGTATTATTTAGATCCAAGAAAACACATATGACAATGTTGTTTCCAATAAAAATGATTCGATGATTCGATGATTTTTCGTACGAAACAAAATGCAAGAAAACTTGCTTAAAATGCAATATTATGCGAAATTCTGAGATTTGAAAGCGAAATCACATATCGTGATACTACATAATGTAGTATCGAAATATTGGTAAAAATGAATATATTTACGTAATATAAAACTACATGATTAACGTGAAAAAGTCACAATTTTACCATATTTGAGGATTTTAACTTCAAATCATTGAGCGAGGTTTCGTATTATTTAGATCCAAGAAAAGACATATGTTGTTTCCAATACAAATGATAAAAAAAAACAATGTGTTTTCATTAGAATTAACTAAAATGTTCCTGATTTTCCGTTTATTTTAACGATGGAAGATGTACACGTAAAACCGCTCTTATCCGGCTGAAACGTCGATATATGCAATAAAAACCGAACTTCTCCCCTTTTCAATATCTTAGTATTTAAACGAGAAACAAATAGTTGATTGAAAATGAAGTATTTAAGGTTATTATCTAATCAATTATGTGTTTGCATCATTTTTATCGTATATATAATGAATTAATAACAATCAACCGAAAATTCACAAAAACGTGGAAAAACGGCAAAATATGGCCTAATTCGATGATATTTTGTTTAAATCACATATAGGAATAGGGGATGATAAACGTCAAAATACTGCTAAATTCGATGATTTTTCGTACGAAACAAAATGCAAGAAAACTTGCTTAAAATGCAATATTATTCGAAATTCTGAGATTTGAAGGCCAAATCACATATCGTGATACTACATGAAATAGTACCGAAATATTGGAAAAAATGAATATATTTACGTAATATCAAACTACATTAAAAACGTGAAAGAGTCACTATTTAACCATATTTGAGGATTTTAACTTCAAATCATAGAGCGAGGTTTCGTATTATTTAGATCCAAGAAAAGACATATGACAATGTTGTTTCCAATACAAATGATAAAAATCAATGTTTTTTCATTAGAATTAACTAAAATGTTCCTGATTTTCCGTTTATATTACCGATGGAAGATGTACACGAAAACATCTCTATTCCGGCTGAAACGTCGATATATGCAATAAAAACCGAACTTCTCCCCTTGTCAATATCTTACTCAGTATTTTAATGAGAAACAATTAGTTGATTGAAAATGAAGTATTTAAGGGTATTATCTAATCAATTATGTCTTTGCATAATTTCTATCGTATATATAATGAATTAATACCCATAAACTGAGAATTCACAAAAACGTGGAAAAACGGCAAAATATTGCCTAATTCGATGATATTTTGTTTAAATCACATAAATGAATAGGGTATGATAAACGTCAAAATATTGCTAAATTCGATGATTTTTCGTACGAAACAAAATGCAAGAAAACTTGCTTAAAATGCAATATTATGCGAAATTCTGAGATTTGAAGGCCAAATCACATATCGTGATACTACATGAAATAGTATCAAAATATTGGTAAAAATGAATATATTTACGTAATATAAAACTACATGATTAACGTGAAAAAGTCACAATTTTACCATATATGAGGATTTTAACTTCGAATCATAAAGCGAGGTTTCGTATTATTTAGATCCAAGAAAAGACATATGACAATGTTGTTTCCAATACAAATGATAAAAATCAATGTGTTTTCATTAGAATTAACTAAAATGTTCCTGATTTTCCGTTTATATTACCGATGGAAGATGTACACGAAAACATCTCTATTCCGGCTGAAACGTCGAAATATGCAATAAAAACAGAACTTCTCCCCTTTTCAATATCTTACTCAGTATTTTAACGAGAAACAAATAGATGATTGAAAATGAAGTATTTAAGGTTATTATCTAATCAATTATGTGTTTGCATCATTTTTATCGTATATATATAATGAAATAATAACATTCAACTGAAAATTCACAAAAACGTGGAAAAACGGCAAAATATGGCCTAATTCGATGATATTTTGTTTAAATCACATAAAGGAATAGGGGATGATATACGTCAAAATACTGCTAAATTCAATGATTTTTCGTACGAAACAAAATGCAAGAAAACTTGCTTAAATGGAATATTATGCGAAATTCTGAGATTTGAAAGCCAAATCACATATCGTGATACTACATGAAATAGTACCGAAATATTGGAAAAAATTAATATATTTACGTAATATGAAACTACATTAAAAACGTGAAAAAAGTCACTATTTAACCATATTTGAGGATTTTAACTTCAAATCATAGAGCGAGGTTTCGTATTATTTAGATCAAAGAAAAGACATATGACAATGTTGTTTCCAATAAAAATGATAAAAATCATTGTGTTTTCATTAGAATTAACTAAAATGTTCTTGATTTTCCGTTTATATTGCCGATGGAAGATGTACACGTAAAACCGCACTAATCCGGCTGAAACGTCGATATATACAATAATAACCGAACTTTTCCCCTTTTCAATATCTTACTCAGTATTTTAACGAGAAACAAATAGATGATTGAAAATGAAGTATTTAAGGTTATTATCTAATCAATTATGTGTTTGCATCATTTTTATCGTATATATAATGAATTAATATGCATAGACTGAAAATTCACAAAAACGTGGAAAAACGGCAAAGTATTGCCTAATTCGATGATATTTTGTTTAAATCACATAAAGGAAAAGGAGATGATAAACGTCAAAATATTGCAAAATTCGATGATTTTTCGTACGAAACAAAAAGGAAGAAAACTTGCTTAAAATGCAATAATTTGCGAAATTCTGAGATTTGAAGGCAAAATCACATACCGTTATTCTACATGAAATAGTATCGAAATATTGGTAAAAATGAATATATTTACGTAATATCAAATTACATGAAAAACGTGAAAAAAGTCACTATTTAACCATATTTGAGGATTTTAACTTCAAATCATAGAGCGAATTTTCGTACTATTTAGATCCAAGAAAAGACATATGACAATGTTGTTTCCAATACAAATGATAAAAATCAATGTGTTTTCATTAGAATTAACTAAAATGTTCCTGATTTTCCGTTTATATTACCGATGGAAGATGTACACGAAAACATCTCTATTCCGGCTGAAACGTCGAAATATGCAATAAAAACAGAACTTCTCCCCTTTTCAATATCTTACTCAGTATTTAAACGAGAAACAAATAGATGATTGAAAATGAAGTATTTAAGGTTATAATCTAATCAATTATGTGTTTGCATCATTTTTATCGTATATATAATGAAATAATAACAATCAACTGAAAATTCACAAAAACGTTGAAAACGGCAAAATATGTCCTAATTCGATGATATTTTGTTTAAATCACATAAAGGAATAGGGGATGATAAACGTCAAAATACTGCTAAATTCGATGATTTTTCGTACGAAACAAAATGCAAGAAAACTTGCTTAAAATGCAATATTATGCGAAATTCTGAGATTTGAAGGCCAAATCACATATCGTGATACTACATGAAATAGTACCGAAATATTGGAAAAAATTAATATATTTACGTAATATCAAACTACATTAAAAACGTGAAAAAAGTCACTATTTAACCATATTTAAGGATTTTAACTTCAAATCATAGAGCGAGGTTTCGTATTATTTAGATCCAAGAAAAGACATATGACAATGTTGTTTCCAATAAAAATGATTCGATGATTCGATGATTTTTCGTACGAAACAAAATGCAAGAAAACTTGCTTAAAATGCAATATTATGCGAAATTCTGAGATTTGAAAGCGAAATCACATATCGTGATACTACATAATGTAGTATCGAAATATTGGTAAAAATGAATATATTTACGTAATATAAAACTACATGATTAACGTGAAAAAGTCACAATTTTACCATATTTGAGGATTTTAACTTCAAATCATTGAGCGAGGTTTCGTATTATTTAGATCCAAGAAAAGACATATGTTGTTTCCAATACAAATGATAAAAAAAAACAATGTGTTTTCATTAGAATTAACTAAAATGTTCCTGATTTTCCGTTTATTTTAACGATGGAAGATGTACACGTAAAACCGCTCTTATCCGGCTGAAACGTCGATATATGCAATAAAAACCGAACTTCTCCCCTTTTCAATATCTTAGTATTTAAACGAGAAACAAATAGTTGATTGAAAATGAAGTATTTAAGGTTATTATCTAATCAATTATGTGTTTGCATCATTTTTATCGTATATATAATGAATTAATAACAATCAACCGAAAATTCACAAAAACGTGGAAAAACGGCAAAATATGGCCTAATTCGATGATATTTTGTTTAAATCACATATAGGAATAGGGGATGATAAACGTCAAAATACTGCTAAATTCGATGATTTTTCGTACGAAACAAAATGCAAGAAAACTTGCTTAAAATGCAATATTATTCGAAATTCTGAGATTTGAAGGCCAAATCACATATCGTGATACTACATGAAATAGTACCGAAATATTGGAAAAAATGAATATATTTACGTAATATCAAACTACATTAAAAACGTGAAAGAGTCACTATTTAACCATATTTGAGGATTTTAACTTCAAATCATAGAGCGAGGTTTCGTATTATTTAGATCCAAGAAAAGACATATGACAATGTTGTTTCCAATACAAATGATAAAAATCAATGTTTTTTCATTAGAATTAACTAAAATGTTCCTGATTTTCCGTTTATATTACCGATGGAAGATGTACACGAAAACATCTCTATTCCGGCTGAAACGTCGATATATGCAATAAAAACCGAACTTCTCCCCTTGTCAATATCTTACTCAGTATTTTAATGAGAAACAATTAGTTGATTGAAAATGAAGTATTTAAGGGTATTATCTAATCAATTATGTCTTTGCATAATTTCTATCGTATATATAATGAATTAATACCCATAATCTGAGAATTCACAAAAACGTGGAAAAACGGCAAAATATTGCCTAATTCGATGATATTTTGTTTAAATCACATAAATGAATAGGGTATGATAAACGTCAAAATATTGCTAAATTCGATGATTTTTCGTACGAAACAAAATGCAAGAAAACTTGCTTAAAATGCAATATTATGCGAAATTCTGAGATTTGAAGGCCAAATCACATATCGTGATACTACATGAAATAGTATCAAAATATTGGTAAAAATGAATATATTTACGTAATATAAAACTACATGATTAACGTGAAAAAGTCACAATTTTACCATATATGAGGATTTTAACTACAAATCATATAGCGAGGTTTCGTATTATTTAGATCCAAGAAAAGACATATGACAATGTTGTTTCTAATACAATTGATAAAAATCAATGTGTTTTCATTAGAATTAACTAAAATGTTCCTGATTTTCCGTTTATATTACCGATGGAAGATGTACACGTAAAACCGCTCTAATCCGGCTGAAACGTCGATATATGCAATAAAAACCGATTTTCTCCCCTTTTCAATATCTTACTCAGTATTTAAACGAGAAACAAATAGTTGATTGAAAATGAAGTATTTAAGGTTATTATCTAATCAATTATGTGTCTGCATCATTTTTATCGTATATATAATGAATTAATAACAATCAACTGAAAATTCACAAAAACGTGGAAAAACGGCAAAATATGGCCTAATTCGATGATATTTTGTTTAAATCACATAAAGGAATAGGGGATGATAGACGTCAAAATACTGCTAAATTCGAATGATTTTTCGTACGAAACAAAATGCAAGAAAACTTGCTTAAAATGCAATATTATGCGAAATTCTGAGATTTGAAGGCGAAATCACATATCGTGATACTACATGATGTAGTATCGAAATAATGGTAAAAATGAATATATTTACGTAATATAAAACTACATGATTAACGTGAAAAAGTCACTATTTTACCATATTTGAGGATTTTAACTTCAAGTCATAGAGCGAGGTTTCGTATTATTTAGATCCAAGAAAAGACATATGACAATGCTGTTTCCAATACAAATGATAAAAAAACAATGTGTTTTCATTAGAATTAACTAAAATGTTCCTGATTTTCCGTTTATATTACCGATGGAAGATGTACACGTAAAACCGCTCTAATCCGGCTGAAACGTCGATATATGCAATAAAAACCGATTTTCTCCCCTTTTCAATATCTTACTCAGTATTTAAACGAGAAACAAATAGATGATTGAAAATGAAGTATTTAAGGTTATTATCTAATCAATTATGTGTTTGCATCATTTTTATCGTATATATAATGAATTAATATGCATAGACTGAAAATTCACAAAAACGTGGAAAAACGGCAAAGTATTGCCTAATTCGATGATATTTTGTTTAAATCACATAAAGGAAAAGGAGATGATAAACGTCAAAATATTGCAAAATTCGATGATTTTTCGTACGAAACAAAAAGGAAGAAAACTTGCTTAAAATGCAATAATTTGCGAAATTCTGAGATTTGAAGGCAAAATCACATACCGTTATTCTACATGAAATAGTATCGAAATATTGGTAAAAATGAATATATTTACGTAATATCAAATTACATGAAAAACGTGAAAAAAGTCACTATTTAACCATATTTGAGGATTTTAACTTCAAATCATAGAGCGAGGTTTCGTATTATTTAGATCCAAGAAAAGACATATGACAATGTTGTTTCCAATACAAATGATAAAAATCAATGTTTTTTCATTAGAATTAACTAAAATGTTCCTGATTTTCCGTTTATATTACCGATGGAAGATGTACACGAAAACATCTCTATTCCGGCTGAAACGTCGATATATGCAATAAAAACCGAACTTCTCCCCTTGTCAATATCTTACTCAGTATTTTAATGAGAAACAATTAGTTGATTGAAAATGAAGTATTTAAGGGTATTATCTAATCAATTATGTCTTTGCATAATTTCTATCGTATATATAATGAATTAATACCCATAATCTGAGAATTCACAAAAACGTGGAAAAACGGCAAAATATTGCCTAATTCGATGATATTTTGTTTAAATCACATAAATGAATAGGGTATGATAAACGTCAAAATATTGCTAAATTCGATGATTTTTCGTACGAAACAAAATGCAAGAAAACTTGCTTAAAATGCAATATTATGCGAAATTCTGAGATTTGAAGGCCAAATCACATATCGTGATACTACATGAAATAGTATCAAAATATTGGTAAAAATGAATATATTTACGTAATATAAAACTACATGATTAACGTGAAAAAGTCACAATTTTACCATATATGAGGATTTTAACTACAAATCATATAGCGAGGTTTCGTATTATTTAGATCCAAGAAAAGACATATGACAATGTTGTTTCTAATACAATTGATAAAAATCAATGTGTTTTCATTAGAATTAACTAAAATGTTCCTGATTTTCCGTTTATATTACCGATGGAAGATGTACACGTAAAACCGCTCTAATCCGGCTGAAACGTCGATATATGCAATAAAAACCGATTTTCTCCCCTTTTCAATATCTTACTCAGTATTTAAACGAGAAACAAATAGTTGATTGAAAATGAAGTATTTAAGGTTATTATCTAATCAATTATGTGTCTGCATCATTTTTATCGTATATATAATGAATTAATAACAATCAACTGAAAATTCACAAAAACGTGGAAAAACGGCAAAATATGGCCTAATTCGATGATATTTTGTTTAAATCACATAAAGGAATAGGGGATGATAGACGTCAAAATACTGCTAAATTCGATGATTTTTCGTACGAAACAAAATGCAAGAAAACTTGCTTAAAATGCAATATTATGCGAAATTCTGAGATTTGAAGGCGAAATCACATATCGTGATACTACATGATGTAGTATCGAAATAATGGTAAAAATGAATATATTTACGTAATATAAAACTACATGATTAACGTGAAAAAGTCACTATTTTACCATATTTGAGGATTTTAACTTCAAGTCATAGAGCGAGGTTTCGTATTATTTAGATCCAAGAAAAGACATATGACAATGCTGTTTCCAATACAAATGATAAAAAAACAATGTGTTTTCATTAGAATTAACTAAAATGTTCCTGATTTTCCGTTTATATTACCGATGGAAGATGTACACGTAAAACCGCTCTAATCCGGCTGAAACGTCGATATATGCAATAAAAACCGATTTTCTCCCCTTTTCAATATCTTACTCAGTATTTAAACGAGAAACAAATAGATGATTGAAAATGAAGTATTTAAGGTTATTATCTAATCAATTATGTGTTTGCATCATTTTTATCGTATATATAATGAATTAATATGCATAGACTGAAAATTCACAAAAACGTGGAAAAACGGCAAAGTATTGCCTAATTCGATGATATTTTGTTTAAATCACATAAAGGAAAAGGAGATGATAAACGTCAAAATATTGCAAAATTCGATGATTTTTCGTACGAAACAAAAAGGAAGAAAACTTGCTTAAAATGCAATAATTTGCGAAATTCTGAGATTTGAAGGCAAAATCACATACCGTTATTCTACATGAAATAGTATCGAAATATTGGTAAAAATGAATATATTTACGTAATATCAAATTACATGAAAAACGTGAAAAAAGTCACTATTTAACCATATTTGAGGATTTTAACTTCAAATCATAGAGCGAATTTTCGTACTATTTAGATCCAAGAAAAGACATATGACAATGTTGTTTCCAATACAAATGATAAAAATCAATGTGTTTTCATTAGAATTAACTAAAATGTTCCTGATTTTCCGTTTATATTACCGATGGAAGATGTACACGAAAACATCTCTATTCCGGCTGAAACGTCGAAATATGCAATAAAAACAGAACTTCTCCCCTTTTCAATATCTTACTCAGTATTTTAACGAGAAACAAATAGATGATTGAAAATGAAGTATTTAAGGTTATTATCTAATCAATTATGTGTTTGCATCATTTTTATCGTATATATATAATGAAATAATAACATTCAACTGAAAATTCACAAAAACGTGGAAAAACGGCAAAATATGGCCTAATTCGATGATATTTTGTTTAAATCACATAAAGGAATAGGGGATGATATACGTCAAAATACTGCTAAATTCAATGATTTTTCGTACGAAACAAAATGCAAGAAAACTTGCTTAAAATGCAATATTATGCGAAATTCTGAGATTTGAAAGCCAAATCACATATCGTGATACTACATGAAATAGTACCGAAATATTGGAAAAAATTAATATATTTACGTAATATCAAACTACATTAAAAACGTGAAAAAAGTCACTATTTAACCATATTTGAGGATTTTAACTTCAAATCATAGAGCGAGGTTTCGTATTATTTAGATCAAAGAAAAGACATATGACAATGTTGTTTCCAATAAAAATGATAAAAATCAATGTGTTTTCATTAGAATTAACTAAAATGTTCTTGATTTTCCGTTTATATTGCCGATGGAAGATGTACACGTAAAACCGCACTAATCCGGCTGAAACGTCGATATATACAATAATAACCGAACTTTTTCCCTATTCAATATCTTACTCAGTATTTTAACGAGAAACAAATAGATGATTGAAAATGAAGTATTTAAGGTTATTATCTAATCAATTATGTGTTTGCATCATTTTTATCGTATATATAATGAATTAATTTGCATAGACTGAAAATTCACAAAAACGTGGAAAAACGGCAAAGTATTGCCTAATTCGATGATATTTTGTTTAAATCACATAAAGGAAAAGGAGATGATAAACGTCAAAATATTGCAAAATTCGATGATTTTTCGTACGAAACAAAAAGGAAGAAAACTTGCTTAAAATGCAATAATTTGCGAAATTCTGAGATTTGAAGGCAAAATCACATACCGTTATTCTACATGAAATAGTATCGAAATATTGGTAAAAATGAATATATTTACGTAATATCAAATTACATGAAAAACGTGAAAAAAGTCACTATTTAACCATATTTGAGGATTTTAACTTCAAATCATAGAGCGAATTTTCGTACTATTTAGATCCAAGAAAAGACATATGACAATGTTGTTTCCAATACAAATGATAAAAATCAATGTGTTTTCATTAGAATTAACTAAAATGTTCCTGATTTTCCGTTTATATTACCGATGGAAGATGTACACGAAAACATCTCTATTCCGGCTGAAACGTCGAAATATGCAATAAAAACAGAACTTCTCCCCTTTTCAATATCTTACTCAGTATTTTAACGAGAAACAAATAGATGATTGAAAATGAAGTATTTAAGGTTATTATCTAATCAATTATGTGTTTGCATCATTTTTATCGTATATATATAATGAAATAATAACATTCAACTGAAAATTCACAAAAACGTGGAAAAACGGCAAAATATGGCCTAATTCGATGATATTTTGTTTAAATCACATAAAGGAATAGGGGATGATAGACGTCAAAATACTGCTAAATTCGATGATTTTTCGTACGAAACAAAATGCAAGAAAACTTGCTTAAAATGCAATATTATGCGAAATTCTGAGATTTGAAGGCGAAATCACATATCGTGATACTACATGATGTAGTATCGAAATACTGGTAAAAATGAATATATTTACGTAATATAAAACTACATGATTAACGTGAAAAAGTCACTATTTTACCATATTTGAGGATTTTAACTTCAAGTCATAGAGCGAGGTTTCGTATTATTTAGATCCAAGAAAAGACATATGACAATGCTGTTTCCAATACAAATGATAAAAAAACAATGTGTTTTCATTAGAATTAACTAAAATGTTCCTGATTTTCCGTTTATATTACCGATGGAAGATGTACACGTAAAACCGCTCTAATTCGGCTGAAACGTCGATATATGCAATAAAAACCGAACTTCTCCCCTTTTCAATATCTTACTCAGTATTTAAACGAGAAACAAATAGTTGATTGAAAATGAAGTATTTAAGGTTATTATCTAATCAATTATGTGTTTGCATCATTTTTATCGTATATTTAATGAATTAATAACAATCAACTGAAAATTCACAAAAACGTGGAAAAACGGCAAAATATGGCCTAATTCGATGATATTTTGTTTAAATCACATAAAGGAATAGGGGATGATAAACGTCAAAATACTGCTAAATTCAATGATTTTTCGTACGAAACAAAATGCAAGAAAACTTGCTTAAAATGCAATATTATGCGAAATTCTGAGATTTGAAAGCCAAATCACATATCGTGATACTACATGAAATAGTACCGAAATATTGGAAAAAATTAATATATTTACGTAATATCAAACTACATTAAAAACGTGAAAAAAGTCACTATTTAACCATATTTGAGGATTTTAACTTCAAATCATAGAGCGAGGTTTCGTATTATTTAGATCCAAGAAAAGACATGACAATGTTGTTTCCAATAAAAATGATAAAAATCAATGTGTTTTCATTAGAATTAACTAAAATGTTCTTGATTTTCCGTTTATATTGCCGGTGGATCAAAATATTGGTAAAAATGAATATAGTTACGTAATATCAAACTACATGAAAAACGTGAAAAAAATCAATATTATTCCAAATTTGAGGATTTTAACGTCGAATTATAGAGCGAGGTTTCGTATTATTTAGATCCAAGAAAAGACATTTGACAATGTTGTTTCCAATACAAATGATAAAAATCAATTTGTTTTCATTAGAATTAACTAAAATGTATCTGATTTTTCGTTTATATTACCGATGGAAGATGTACACGTAAAACCGCTGTATTCCGGCTGAAACGTCGATATATGCAATAAGAAACGAACTTCTCCCCCTTTCAATATCTTAATCAGTATTTCAACGAGAAAGAAATAGATGATTGAAAATAAAGTATTTAAGGTTATTATATAATCAATTTTGTGTTTGTATCATTTTTATCGTATATTTATTGAATTAATACCAATAAACTGGAAACACAAAAAACGTGGAAAAACGGCAAAATATTGCCTAATTCGATGATATTTTGTTTATATCACATAAAGGAAAAGGGAGATGATAAACGTCAAAGTATTACTAAATTCGATGATGTTTGGTACGAAACAAATCGCAAGAAAACCTGATTAAAATGCAATATTATGCGAAAATCTGAGATATGAAGGCCAAATCACATATCGTGATACTACATGAAATAGTATCGAAATATTGGTAAAAATGAATATATTTACGTAATATCAAACTACATGAAAAACGTGAAAAAAGTCACTATTAAACCAAATTTAAGGATTTTAACTTTGAATCATAAAGCAAGGTTTCGTATTATTTAGTTCCAAGAAAAGACATATGACAATGTTGTTTCCAATACAAATGATACAAATCAATGTGTTTTCATTAGAATGAACTTTTCATTAGAATGTTCCTGGCATTCCGTTTATATTACCGATGGAAGATGTAAACGTAAGACCGCACAATTCCAGCTGAAACGTCGATATATGCAATAAAAACAGAACTACTCCTCTTTTCAATATCTTACTCAGTACTTCATCGAGAAACAAATAGATGATTGAAAATGAAGTATTCAAGGTTATTATCTAATCAATTATGTGTTTGTACCATTTTTATCGTATTTTTAATGAATTAATACCAATAAACTGGAAACTCAAAAAACATGGAAAAACAGCAAAATATTGCCTAATTCGATGATATTTTGTTTATATCACATAAAGAAAAAGGGAGATGATAAACGTAAAAATATTACTAAATTCGATGATTTTCAGTACAAAAGAAAATGCAAGAAAACTTGCTTAAAATGCAATATTATGCGAAAATCTGAGATATGAAGGCCAAATCACATATCGTGACACTACATGAAATAGTATCGAAATATTGGTAAAAATGAATATATTTACGTAATATCAAACTACATGAAAAACGTGAAAAAAGTCACTATTAAACCAAATTTAAGGATTTTAACTTCGAACCATAAAGCGAAGTTTCGTATTATTTAGATCCAAAAAAAGACATATGACAATGTTGTTTCCAATACAAATGATAAAAATCAATGTGTTTTCATTAGAATGAACTAAAATGTTCCTGATATTCCGTTTATATTACCGATGGAAGATGTACACGTAAAACCGCACAATTCCGGCTGAAACGTCGATATATGCAATTAAAACCGAACTTCTCCCTTTTTCAATATCTTACTCAGTATTTCAACGAGAAACAAAAACATGATTGAAAATTAAGTATTTAAGGTCAATTATAGATAATAATCTAATTATATTAGATTATAATCTAATCAATTATATGTTTGTACCATTTGTATCATATATTTAATGAATTAATACCAATAAACAGGAAATTCAAACAAACGTGGAAAAACGGCAAAATATTGCCTAATTCGATGATATTTTGTTTAAATCACATAAAGGAAAAGGGGATGATAAACGTCAAAATATTGCTAAATTCGATGATATTTAGTTCGGAACAAAACGCAAGAAAACTTGCTTAAAATGCAATATTATGCGATAATCTGAGATATGAAGGCAAAATCACATATCGTGATACATGATACGTGATACATGATACAGTATCAAAATATTGGTTAAAATGAATGTAGTTAAGTAATATCAAACTACATGAAAAACGTGAAAAAAGTCTTTATTATTCCAAATTTAAGGATTTTAACGTCGAATTATAGAGCGAGGTTTCGTATTATTTAGATCCAAGAAAAGACATTTGACAATGTTGTTTCGAATACAAATGATAAAAGTCAATTAGTTTTCATTAGAATTAACTAAAATGTTCTTGGTTTTCCGTTTATATTGCCGATGGAAGATGTACACGTAAAACCGCACTAATCCGGCTGAAACGTCGATATATACAATAATAACCGAACTTTTCCCCTTTTCAATATCTTACTCAGTATTTTAACGAGAAACAAATAGATGATTGAAAATGAAGTATTTAAGGTTATTATCTAATCAATTATGTGTTTGCATCATTTTTATCGTATATATAATGAATTAATATGCATAGACTGAAAATTCACAAAAACGTGGAAAAACGGCAAAGTATTGCCTAATTCGATGATATTTTGTTTAAATCACATAAAGGAAAAGGAGATGATAAACGTCAAAATATTGCAAAATTCGATGATTTTTCGTACGAAACAAAAAGGAAGAAAACTTGCTTAAAATGCAATAATTTGCGAAATTCTGAAATTTGAAGGCAAAATCACATACCGTTATTCTACATGAAATAGTATCGAAATATTGGTAAAAATGAATATATTTACGTAATATCAAATTACATGAAAAACGTGAAAAAAGTCACTATTTAACCATATTTGAGGATTTTAACTTCAAATCATAGAGCGAATTTTCGTACTATTTAGATCCAAGAAAAGACATATGACAATGTTGTTTCCAATACAAATGATAAAAATCAATGTGTTTTCATTAGAATTAAATAAAATGTTCCTGATTTTCCGTTTATATTACCGATGGAAGATGTACACGAAAACATCTCTATTCCGGCTGAAACGTCGAAATATGCAATAAAAACAGAACTTCTCCCCTTTTCAATATCTTACTCAGTATTTTAACGAGAAACAAATAGATGATTGAAAATGAAGTATTTAAGGTTATTATCTAATCAATTATGTGTTTGCATCATTTTTATCGTATATATATAATGAAATAATAACATTCAACTGAAAATTCACAAAAACGTGGAAAAACGGCAAAATATGGCCTAATTCGATGATATTTTGTTTAAATCACATAAAGGAATAGGGGATGATAGACGTCAAAATACTGCTAAACTCGATGATTTTTCGTACGAAACAAAATGCAAGAAAACTTGCTTAAAATGCAATATTATGCGAAATTCTGAGATTTGAAGGCGAAATCACATATCGTGATACTACATGATGTAGTATCGAAATACTGGTAAAAATGAATATATTTACGTAATATAAAACTACATGATTAACGTGAAAAAGTCACTATTTTACCATATATGAGGATTTTAACTTCAAGTCATAGAGCGAGGTTTCGTATTATTTAGATCCAAGAAAAGACATATGACAATGCTGTTTCCAATACAAATGATAAAAAAAACAATGTGTTTTCATTAGAATTAACTAAAATGTTCCTGATTTTCCGTTTATATTACCGATGGAAGATGTACACGTAAAACCGCTCTAATCCGGCTGAAACGTCGATATATGCAATAAAAACCGAACTTCTCCCCTTTTCAATATCTTACTCAGTATTTAAACGAGAAACAAATAGTTGATTGAAAATGAAGTATTTAAGGTTATTATCTAATCAATTATGTGTTTGCATCATTTTTATCGTATATTTAATGAATTAATAACAATCAACTGAAAATTCACAAAAACGTGGAAAAACGGCAAAATATGGCCTAATTCGATGATATTTTGTTTAAATCACATAAAGGAATAGGGGATGATAAACGTCAAAATACTGCTAAATTCAATGATTTTTCGTACGAAACAAAATGCAAGAAAACTTGCTTAAAATGCAATATTATGCGAAATTCTGAGATTTGAAAACCAAATCACATATCGTGATACTACATGAAATAGTACCGAAATATTGGAAAAAATTAATATATTTACGTAATATCAAACTACATTAAAAACGTGAAAAAAGTCACTATTTAACCATATTTGAGGATTTTAACTTCAAATCATAGAGCGAGGTTTCGTATTATTTAGATCAAAGAAAAGACATATGACAATGTTGTTTCCAATAAAAATGATAAAAATCAATGTGTTTTCATTAGAATTAACTAAAATGTTCTTGATTTTCCGTTTATATTGCCGATGGAAGATGTACACGTAAAACCGCACAATTCCGGCTGAAACGTCGATATATACAATAATAACCGAACTTTTCCCCTTTTCAATATCTTACTCAGTATTTTAACGAGAAACAAATAGAATGATTGAAAATGAAGTATTTAAAGTTATTATCTAATCAATTATGTGTTTGCATCATTTTTATCGTATATATAATGAATTAATATGCATAGACTGAAAATTCACAAAAACGTTGAAAACGGCAAAGTATTGCCTAATTCGATGATATTTTGTTTAAATCACATAAAGGAAAAGGAGATGATAAACGTCAAAATATTGCAAAATGCAAGAAAACTTGCTTAAAATGCAATATTATGCGAAAATCTGAGATATGAAGGCCAAATCACATATCGTGACACTACATGAAATAGTATCGAAATATTGGTAAAAATGAATATATTTACGTAATATCAAACTACATGAAAAACGTGAAAAAAGTCACTATTAAACCAAATTTAAGGATTTTAACTTCGAACCATAAAGCGAAGTTTCGTATTATTTAGATCCAAAAAAAGACATATGACAATGTTGTTTCCAATACAAATGATAAAAATCAATGTGTTTTCATTAAAATGAACTAAAATGTTCCTGATATTCCGTTTATATTACCGATGGAAGATGTACACGTAAAACCGCACAATTCCGGCTGAAACGTCGATATATGCAATTAAAACCGAACTTCTCCCTTTTTCAATATCTTACTCAGTATTTTAACGAGAAACAAAAACATGATTGAAAATTAAGTATTTAAGGCTATTATCTAATCAATTATATGTTTGTACCATTTGTATCATATATTTAATGAATTAATACCAATAAACAGGAAATTCAAACAAACGTGGAAAAACGGCAAAATATTGCCTAATTCGATGATATTTTGTTTAAATCACATAAAGTAAAAGGGGATGATAAACGTCAAAATATTGTTAAATTCGATGATATTTAGTTCAGAACAAAACGCAAGAAAACTTGCTTAAAATGCAATATTATGCGATAATCTGAGATATGAAGGCCAAATCACATATCGTGATACATGATACGTGATACATGATACAGTATCAAAATATTGGTTAAAATGAATGTAGTTAAGTAATATCAAACTACATGAAAAACGTGAAAAAAGTCTTTATTATTCCAAATTTAAGGATTTTAACGTCGAATTATAGAGCGAGGTTTCGTATTATTTAGATCCAAGAAAAGACATTTGACAATGTTGTTTCGAATACAAATGATAAAAGTCAATTAGTTTTCATTAGAAATAACTAAAATGTTCCTGATTTTTCGTTTATATTACCGATGGAAGATGTACACGTAAAACCGCTCTATTCCGGCTGAAACGTCGATATATGCAATAAAAACCGAACTTCTCCCCTTTTCAATATCTTACTCAGTATTTCAACGAGAAACAAATAGATGACTGAAAATAAAGTATTTAAAGTTATTATATAATCAATTTTGTGTTTGTATCATTTTTATCGTATATTTATTGAATTAATACCAATAAACTGGAAACACAAAAAACGTGGAAAAACGGCAAAATATTGCCTAATTCGATGATATTTTGTTTATATCACATAAAGGAAAAGGGAGATGATAAACGTCAAAGTATTACTAAATTCGATGATGTTTGGTACGAAACAAATCGCAAGAAAACCTGATTAAAATGCAATATTATGCGAAAATCTGAGATTTGAAGGCCAAATCACATATCGTGATACTACATGAAATAGTATCAAAATATTGGTAACAATGAATATAGTTACTTAATATCAAACTACATGAAAAACGTGAAAATAGTCAATATTATTCCAAATTTCAGGATTTTAACGTCGAATCATAGAGCCAGGTTTCGTATTATTTAGATCCAAGAAAAGACATATGACAATGTTGTTCCCAACACAAATGATAAAAAGCAATGTGTTTTCATTAGAATGAACTTTTCATCAGAATGTTCCTGATATTCCGATTATATTACCGATGGAAGATGTACACGTAAGACAGCACAACTCCGGCTGAAACGTCGATATATGCAATAAAAACCGAACTTCTCCTCTTTTCAATATCTTACTCAGTATTTCAACGAGAAACAAATAGATGATTGAAAATGAAGTATTTAAGGTTATTATATAATCAATTTTGTGTTTGTATAATTTTTATCGTATATTTATTTAATTATTACCAATAAACTGGAAACTCAAACAACGTGGAAAAACAGCAAAATATTGCCTAATTCGATGATATTTTGTTTATATCACATAAAGGAAAAGGGAGATGATAAACGTCAAAATATTACTAAATTCGATAATGTTTAGTACGGAAGAAAATGGAAGAAAACTTGCTTAAAATGCAATATTATGCGAAATTCTGAGATTTGACGGCCAAATCACATATAGAGATACTACATGAAATAGTATCGAAATATTGGTAAAAATGAATATATTTACGTAATATCAAACTACATGAAAAACGTGAAAAAAGTCACTATTAAACCAAATTTGAGGATTTTAACTTCGAATCATAGAGCGAGGTTTCGTATTATTTAGATCAAAGAAAAGACATATGACAATGTTGTTTCCAATACAAATGATAAAAACCAATGTGTTTTCATTAGAATAAACTAAAATGTTCCTGATTTTCCGTTTATATTACCGATGGAAGATGTACACGTAAAACCGCTCTATTCCGGCTGAAACGTCGATATATGCAATAAAAACCGAACTTCTCTCCTTTTCAATATCTTACTCAGTATTTCAACGAGAAACAAATAGATGATTGAAAATGAAGTATTTAAGGTTATTATCAAACCAATTATGTGTTTGTACCATTTTTATCGCATATTTAATGAATTAATACCAAAAAACTGGAAATTCACAAAAACGTTGAAAAACGGCAAAATATTGCCTAATTCGATGATATTTTGTTTAAATCACATAAAAGAAAAGGGGATGATAAACGTCATAATATTGCTGAATTCGGTGATGTTTAGTACGAAACAAAACGCAAGAAAACTGGCTTAAAATGCAATATTATTCGAAAATCTGAGATATATAGGCCAAATCCCATGTCTTGATACTACATGAAACAGTATTGAAATATTGGTAAAAATGAATATATTTACGCAATATCAAACTACATGAAAAACGTGAAAAATTTCACTATTAAACCAAATTTAAGGATTTTAACTTCAAACCATAAAGCGACGTTTCGTATTATTTAGATCCAAGAAAAGACATATGACAATGTTGTTTCCAATACAAATGATAAAAATCAATGTGTTTTCATTAGAATGAATTAAAATGTTCATGATATTCCGTTTATATTACCGATGGAAGATGTACACGTAAAACCGCACAATTCCGGCTAAAACGTCGATATATGCAATAAAAACCGAACTTCTCCTCTTTTCAATATCTTACTCAGTACTTCAAGAAGAAACAAATAGATGATTGAAAATGAAGTATTTAAGGTTATTATCTAATCAATTATGTGTTTGTATCATTTTTATCGTATATTTAATGAATTTATACCAATAAACTGGAAATTCACAAAAACATGGAAAAACAGCAAAATATTGCCTAATTCGATGATATTTTGTTTATATCACATAAAGGAAAAGGAGGATGATAAACGTCAAAATACTGCTAAATTCGGTGATGTTTAGTACTAAACAAAATGCAAGAAAACTTGCTTAAAATGCAATATTATTCGAAAATCTGAGATATGAAGGCCAAATCACATATCGTGGTACTACATTATATAGTATCAAAATATTGGTATAAATGAATAAAGTTACGTAATATCATAAAAAATATGAAAACGTGAAAAAAGTCTATATTATTCCAAATTTGAGGATTTTAACGTCGAATTATAGAGCGAGGTTTCGAATTATTTAGATCCAAGAAAAGACATTTGACAATGTTGTTTCCAATACAAATCATAAAAATCAATTTGTTTTCATTAGAATTAACTAAAATGTATCTGATTTTTCGTTTATATTACCGATGGAAGATGTACACGTAAAACCGCTTAATTCCGGCTGAAACGTCGATATATTCAATAAGAACCGAACTTCTCCCCTTTTCAATATCTTACTCAGTATTTCAACGAGAAACAAATAGATGATTGAAAATAAAGTATTTAAGGTTATTATATAATCAATTTTGTGTTTGTATCATTTTTATCGTATATTTATTGAATTAATACCAATAAACTGGAAACACAAAAAACGTGGAAAAACGGCAAAATATTGCCTAATTCGATGATATTTTGTTTATATCACATAAAGGAAAAGGGAGATGATAAACGTCAAAGTATTACTAAATTCTATGATGTTTAGTACGAAACAAATCGCAAGAAAACCTGATTAAAATGCAATATTATGCGAAAATCTGAGATATGAAGGCCAAATCACATATCGTGATACTACATGAAATAGTATCGAAATATTGGTAAAAATGAATATATTTACGTAATATCAAACTACATGAAAAACGTGAAAAAAGTCAGTATTAAACCAAATTTAAGGATTTTAACTTTGAATCATAAAGCGAGGTTTCGTATTATTTAGGTCCAAGAAAAGACATATGACAATGTTGTTTCCAATACAAATGATAAAAATCAATGTGTTTTCATTAGAATGAACTTTTCATTAGAATGTTCCTGGTATTCCGTTTATATTACCGATGGAAGATGTACACGTAAAACCGCACAATTCCGGCTGAAACGTCGATATATGCAATAAAAACCGAACTACTCCTATTTTCAATATCTCACTCAGTACTTCATAGAGAAACAAATAGATGATTGAAAATGAAGTATTCAAGGTTATTATATAATCAATTATGTAGTTGTACCATTTTTATCGTATATTTAATGAATTAATACCAATAAACTGGAAATTCACAAAAACGTGGAAAAACAGCAAAATATTGCCTAATTCGATGATATTTTGTTTATATCACATAAAGGAAAAGGGAGATGATAAACGTCAAAATATTACTAAATTCGACGATTTTTAGTACGGAAGAAAACGCAAGAAAACTTGATTAAAATGCAATATTATGCGAAAATCTGAGATATGAAGGCCAAATCACATATCGTGATACTACATGAAATAGTATCGATATATTGGTAAAAATGAATATATTTACGTAATATCAAACTACATGAAAAACGTGAAAAAAGTCAATATTATTCCAAATTTCAGGATTTTAACCTCGAATCATAGAGCCAGGTTTCGTATTATTTAGATCCAAGAAAAGACATATTACAATGTTGTTTCCAATACAAATGATAAAAATCAATGTGTTTTCATTTGAATTAATTAAAATGTTCCTGATTTTTCGTTTATATTACCGATGGAAGATGTACACGTAAAACCGCTCTATCCGGCTGAAACGTCGATATATGCAATAAAAACCGAACTTCTCCCCTTTTCAATATCTTACTCAGTATTTCAACGAGAAACAAATAGATGATTGAAAATGAAGTATTTAAGGTTATTATATAATCAATTTTCTGTTTGTATCATTTTTATCGTATATTTATTGAATTAATACCAAAAAACTGGAAACTCAAAAAACGTGGAAAAACAGCAAAATATTGCATAATTCGATGATATTTTGTTTATATCACATAAAGGAAAAGGAAGATGATAAACGTCAAAATATTGCTAATTTCTATGATGTTTAGTACGAAACAAATCGCAAGAAAACTTGCTTAAAATGCAATATTATGCAAAATTCTGAGATTTGAAGGCCAAATCACATATCGTGATACTACATGAAATAGTATCGAAATATTGGTAAAAATTAATATATTTACGTAATATCAAACTACATGAGAAACGTGAAAAAAGTCACTATTAAACCAAATTTAAGGATTTTAACTTCGAATCATAAAACGAGGTTTCGTATTATTTTGATCCAAGAAAAGACATATGACAATGTTGTTTCCAATACAAATGATAAAAATCAATGTGTTTTCATTAAAATTAATTAAAATGTTCTTGATTTTCCGTTTATATTACCGATGGAAGATGTACATGTAAAACCGCACAATTCCGACTGAAACGTCGATATATGCAATAAAAACCGAACTTCTCCTCTTTTCAATATCTTACTCAGTACTTCAACGAGAAACAAATAGATGACTGAAAATGAAGTATTTAAGGTTATTATCTAATCAATTGTGTGTTTGTATAATTTTTATGGTATATTTAATGAATTAATACCAATAAACTGGAAATTCACAAAAACGTAGAAAAACAGCAAAATATTGCCTAATTCGATGATATTTTGTTTATATCACATAAAGGAAAAGGGAGATGATAAACGTCAAAATATTACTAAATTCGATGATTTTTAGTACGGAAGAAAATGCAAGAAAACTTGCTTAAAATGCAATATTATGCGAAATTCTGAGATTTGAAGGCCAAATCACATATCGTGATACTGCATGAAATAGTATCAAAATATTGGTAAAAATGAATATATATACGTAATATGAAACTACATGAAAAACGTGAAAAAAGTCACTATTGAACCAAATTTAAGAATTTTAACGTCGAATCCTAGACCGAGGTTTCTTATTATTTAGATCCAAGAAAAGACATATGACAATGTTGTTTCCAATACAAATGATAAAAATCAATTTGTTTTCATTAGAATTAACTAAAATGTTCTTGATTTTTCGTTTATATTACCGATGGAAGATGTACACGTAAAACTGCTCTATTCCGGCTGAAACGTCGATATATGCAATAAAAACCGAACTTCTCCCCTTTTCAATATCAAACTCAGTATTTCAACGAGAAACAAATAGATGATTGAAGATGAAGTATTTAAGTTTAATATCGAATCAAATACGTGTTTCATCATTTTTATCGTATATTTAATGAATTAATACCAATAAACTGAAAATTCACAAAAACGTGGAAAAACGGCAAAATATTGCCTAATTTGATGATATTTTGTTTAAATCACATAAAGGAAAAAGAGGATGATAAACGTAAAAATATTGCTAAATTCGATGATGTTTAGTACGAAACAAAATGCAAGAAAACTGGCTTAAGATGCAATATTATGCGAAAATCTGAGATATGAAGGCCAAATAACATATCGTGATAATACATGCAATAGTATTGAAATATTGGTAAAAATGAATATATTTACGTAATATCAAACTACATGAAAAACGTGAAAAAAGTCAATATTATTCCAAATTTGAGGATTTTAACGTCGAATCATAGAGCCAGGTTTCGTATTATTTAGATCCAAGAAAAGACATATGACAATGTTGTTTCGAATGCAAATGATAAAAATCAATGTGTTTTCATTAGAATTAACTTAAATGTTCCTGATTTTTCGTCTATATTACCGATGGAAGATGTACAAGTAAAACCGCTCTATTCCGGCTGAAACGTCGATATATGCAATAAAAACCGAACTTCTCCCCTTTTCAATATCTTACTCAGTATTTCAACGAGAAACAATATATGATTGAAAATGAAGTATTTAAGGTTATTATATAATCAATTTTGTGTTTGTATCATTTTTATCGTATATTTATTGAATTAATACCAATAAACTGGAAACTCAAAAAACGTTGAAAAACGGCAAAATATTGCCTAATTCGATGATATTTTGTTTGTATCACATAAAGGAAAAGGGGATGATAAACATTAAAATATTGCTAAATTCGATGATCTTTAGTACGAAACAAAACGCAAGAAAACTTGCTTAAAATGCAATATTATGCGAAATTCTGAGATTTGAAAACCAAATCACATATCGTGATACTACATGAAATAGTACCGAAATATTGGAAAAAATTAATATATTTACGTAATATCAAACTACATTAAAAACGTGAAAAAAGTCACTATTTAACCATATTTGAGGATTTTAACTTCAAATCATAGAGCGAGGTTTCGTATTATTTAGATCAAAGAAAAGACATATGACAATGTTGTTTCCAATAAAAATTATAAAAATCAATGTGTTTTCATTAGAATTAACTAAAATGTTCTTGATTTTCCGTTTATATTGCCGATGGAAGATGTACACGTAAAACCGCACTAATCCGGCTGAAACGTCGATATATACAATAATAACCGAACTTTTCCCCTTTTCAATATCTTACTCAGTATTTTAACGAGAAACAAATAGAATGATTGAAAATGAAGTATTTAAAGTTATTATCTAATCAATTATGTGTTTGCATCATTTTTATCGTATATATAATGAATTAATATGCATAGACTGAAAATTCACAAAAACGTGGAAAAACGGCAAAGTATTGCCTAATTCGATGATATTTTGTTTAAATCACATAAAGGAAAAGGAGATGATAAACGTCAAAATATTGCAAAATGCAAGAAAACTTGCTTAAAATGCAATATTATGCGAAAATCTGAGATATGAAGGCCAAATCACATATCGTGACACTACATGAAATAGTATCGAAATATTGGTAAAAATGAATATATTTACGTAATATCAAACTACATGAAAAACGTGAAAAAAGTCACTATTAAACCAAATTTAAGGATTTTAACTTCGAACCATAAAGCGAAGTTTCGTATTATTTAGATCCAAAAAAAGACATATGACAATGTTGTTTCCAATACAAATGATAAAAATCAATGTGTTTTCATTAAAATGAACTAAAATGTTCCTGATATTCCGTTTATATTACCGATGGAAGATGTACACGTAAAACCGCACAATTCCGGCTGAAACGTCGATATATGCAATTAAAACCGAACTTCTCCCTTTTTCAATATCTTACTCAGTATTTTAACGAGAAACAAAAACATGATTGAAAATTAAGTATTTAAGGCTATTATCTAATCAATTATATGTTTGTACCATTTGTATCATATATTTAATGAATTAATACCAATAAACAGGAAATTCAAACAAACGTGGAAAAACGGCAAAATATTGCCTAATTCGATGATATTTTGTTTAAATCACATAAAGTAAAAGGGGATGATAAACGTCAAAATATTGTTAAATTCGATGATATTTAGTTCAGAACAAAACGCAAGAAAACTTGCTTAAAATGCAATATTATGCGATAATCTGAGATATGAAGGCCAAATCACATATCGTGATACATGATACGTGATACATGATACAGTATCAAAATATTGGTTAAAATGAATGTAGTTAAGTAATATCAAACTACATGAAAAACGTGAAAAAAGTCTTTATTATTCCAAATTTAAGGATTTTAACGTCGAATTATAGAGCGAGGTTTCGTATTATTTAGATCCAAGAAAAGACATTTGACAATGTTGTTTCGAATACAAATGATAAAAGTCAATTAGTTTTCATTAGAAATAACTAAAATGTTCCTGATTTTTCGTTTATATTACCGATGGAAGATGTACACGTAAAACCGCTCTATTCCGGCTGAAACGTCGATATATGCAATAAAAACCGAACTTCTCCCCTTTTCAATATCTTACTCAGTATTTCAACGAGAAACAAATAGATGACTGAAAATAAAGTATTTAAAGTTATTATATAATCAATTTTGTGTTTGTATCATTTTTATCGTATATTTATTGAATTAATACCAATAAACTGGAAACACAAAAAACGTGGAAAAACGGCAAAATATTGCCTAATTCGATGATATTTTGTTTATATCACATAAAGGAAAAGGGAGATGATAAACGTCAAAGTATTACTAAATTCGATGATGTTTGGTACGAAACAAATCGCAAGAAAACCTGATTAAAATGCAATATTATGCGAAAATCTGAGATTTGAAGGCCAAATCACATATCGTGATACTACATGAAATAGTATCAAAATATTGGTAACAATGAATATAGTTACGTAATATCAAACTACATGAAAAACGTGAAAATAGTCAATATTATTCCAAATTTCAGGATTTTAACGTCGAATCATAGAGCCAGGTTTCGTATTATTTAGATCCAAGAAAAGACATATGACAATGTTGTTCCCAACACAAATGATAAAAAGCAATGTGTTTTCATTAGAATGAACTTTTCATCAGAATGTTCCTGATATTCCGATTATATTACCGATGGAAGATGTACACGTAAGACAGCACAACTCTGGCTGAAACGTCGATATATGCAATAAAAACCGAACTTCTCCTCTTTTCAATATCTTACTCAGTATTTCAACGAGAAACAAATAGATGATTGAAAATGAAGTATTTAAGGTTATTATATAATCAATTTTGTGTTTGTATAATTTTTATCGTATATTTATTTAATTATTACCAATAAACTGGAAACTCAAACAACGTGGAAAAACAGCAAAATATTGCCTAATTCGATGATATTTTGTTTATATCACATAAAGGAAAAGGGAGATGATAAACGTCAAAATATTACTAAATTCGATAATGTTTAGTACGGAAGAAAATGGAAGAAAACTTGCTTAAAATGCAATATTATGCGAAATTCTGAGATTTGACGGCCAAATCACATATAGAGATACTACATGAAATAGTATCGAAATATTGGTAAAAATGAATATATTTACGTAATATCAAACTACATGAAAAACGTGAAAAAAGTCACTATTAAACCAAATTTGAGGATTTTAACTTCGAATCATAGAGCGAGGTTTCGTATTATTTAGATCAAAGAAAAGACATATGACAATGTTGTTTCCAATACAAATGATAAAAACCAATGTGTTTTCATTAGAATAAACTAAAATGTTCCTGATTTTCCGTTTATATTACCGATGGAAGATGTACACGTAAAACCGCTCTATTCCGGCTGAAACGTCGATATATGCAATAAAAACCGAACTTCTCTCCTTTTCAATATCTTACTCAGTATTTCAACGAGAAACAAATAGATGATTGAAAATGAAGTATTTAAGGTTATTATCTAACCAATTATGTGTTTGTACCATTTTTATCGCATATTTAATGAATTAATACCAAAAAACTGGAAATTCACAAAAACGTTGAAAAACGGCAAAATATTGCCTAATTCGATGATATTTTGTTTAAATCACATAAAAGAAAAGGGGATGATAAACGTCATAATATTGCTGAATTCGGTGATGTTTAGTACGAAACAAAACGCAAGAAAACTGGCTTAAAATGCAATATTATTCGAAAATCTGAGATATATAGGCCAAATCCCATATCTTGATACTACATGAAACAGTATTGAAATATTGGTAAAAATGAATATATTTACGCAATATCAAACTACATGAAAAACGTGAAAAATGTCACTATTAAACCAAATTTAAGGATTTTAACTTCAAACCATAAAGCGACGTTTCGTATTATTTAGATCCAAGAAAAGACATATGACAATGTTGTTTCCAATACAAATGATAAAAATCAATGTGTTTTCATTAGAATGAATTAAAATGTTCATGATATTCCGTTTATATTACCGATGGAAGATGTACACGTAAAACCGCACAATTCCGGCTAAAACGTCGATATATGCAATAAAAACCGAACTTCTCCTCTTTTCAATATCTTACTCAGTACTTCAAGAAGAAACAAATAGATGATTGAAAATGAAGTATTTAAGGTTATTATCTAATCAATTATGTGTTTGTATCATTTTTATCGTATATTTAATGAATTTATACCAATAAACTGGAAATTCACAAAAACATGGAAAAACAGCAAAATATTGCCTAATTCGATGATATTTTGTTTATATCACATAAAGGAAAAGGAGGATGATAAACGTCAAAATACTGCTAAATTCGGTGATGTTTAGTACTAAACAAAATGCAAGAAAACTTGCTTAAAATGCAATATTATTCGAAAATCTGAGATATGAAGGCCAAATCACATATCGTGATACTACATTATATAGTATCAAAATATTGGTATAAATGAATAAAGTTACGTAATATCATAAAAAATATGAAAACGTGAAAAAAGTCTATATTATTCCAAATTTGAGGATTTTAACGTCGAATTATAGAGCGAGGTTTCGAATTATTTAGATCCAAGAAAAGACATTTGACAATGTTGTTTCCAATACAAATCATAAAAATCAATTTGTTTTCATTAGAATTAACTAAAATGTATCTGATTTTTCGTTTATATTACCGATGGAAGATGTACACGTAAAACCGCTTAATTCCGGCTGAAACGTCGATATATGCAATAAGAACCGAACTTCTCCCCTTTTCAATATCTTAATCAGTATTTCAACGAGAAACAAATAGATGATTGAAAATAAAGTATTTAAGGTTATTATATAATCAATTTTGTGTTTGTATCATTTTTATCGTATATTTATTGAATTAATACCAATAAACTGGAAACACAAAAAACGTGGAAAAACGGCAAAATATTGCCTATTTCGATGATATTTTGTTTATATCACATAAAGGAAAAGGGAGATGATAAACGTCAAAGTATTACTAAATTCGATGATGTTTAGTACGAAACAAATCGCAAGAAAACCTGATTAAAATGCAATATTATGCGAAAATCTGAGATATGAAGGCCAAATCACATATCGTGATACTACATGAAATAGTATCGAAATATTGGTAAAAATGAATATATTTACGTAATATCAAACTACATGAAAAACGTGAAAAAAGTCAGTATTAAACCAAATTTAAGGATTTTAACTTTGAATCATAAAGCGAGGTTTCGTATTATTTAGGTCCAAGAAAAGACATATGACAATGTTGTTTCCAATACAAATGATAAAAATCAATGTGTTTTCATTAGAATGAACTTTTCATTAGAATGTTCCTGGTATTCCGTTTATATTACCGATGGAAGATGTACACGTAAAACCGCACAATTCCGGCTGAAACGTCGATATATGCAATAAAAACCGAACTACTCCTATTTTCAATATCTCACTCAGTACTTCATAGAGAAACAAATAGATGATTGAAAATGAAGTATTCAAGGTTATTATATAATCAATTATGTAGTTGTACCATTTTTATCGTATATTTAATGAATTAATACCAATAAACTGGAAATTCACAAAAACGTGGAAAAACAGCAAAATATTGCCTAATTCGATGATATTTTGTTTATATCACATAAAGGAAAAGGGAGATGATAAACGTCAAAATATTACTAAATTCGACGATTTTTAGTACGGAAGAAAACGCAAGAAAACTTGATTAAAATGCAATATTATGGGAAAATCTGAGATATGAAGGCCAAATCACATATCGTGATACTACATGAAATAGTATCGATATATTGGTAAAAATGAATATATTTACGTAATATCAAACTACATGAAAAACGTGAAAAAAGTCAATATTATTCCAAATTTCAGGATTTTAACCTCGAATCATAGAGCCAGGTTTCGTATTATTTAGATCCAAGAAAAGACATATTACAATGTTGTTTCCAATACAAATGATAAAAATCAATGTGTTTTCATTTGAATTAATTAAAATGTTCCTGATTTTTCGTTTATATTACCGATGGAAGATGTACACGTAAAACCGCTCTATCCGGCTGAAACGTCGATATATGCAATAAAAACCGAACTTCTCCCCTTTTCAATATCTTACTCAGTATTTCAACGAGAAACAAATAGATGATTGAAAATGAAGTATTTAAGGTTATTATATAATCAATTTTCTGTTTGTATCATTTTTATCGTATATTTATTGAATTAATACCAAAAAACTGGAAACTCAAAAAACGTGGAAAAACAGCAAAATATTGCATAATTCGATGATATTTTGTTTATATCACATAAAGGAAAAGGAAGATGATAAACGTCAAAATACTACTAAATTCGGTAATGATTAGTACGAAACAAAATGCAAGAAAACTTGCTTAAAATGCAATATTATTCGAAAATCTGAGATATGAAGGCCAAATCACATATCGTGATACTACATGAAATAGTATCAAAATATTGGTAAAAATGAATACAGTTACGTAATATCAAACTACATGAAAAACGTGAAAAAAGTCAATATTATTCCAAATTTGAGGATTTTAACGTCGAATTATAGAGCGAGGTTTCGTATTATTTAGATCCAAGAAAAGACATTTGACAATGTTGTTTCCAATATAAATGATAAAAATCAATTTGTTTTCATTAGAAATAATTAAAATTTCCTGATTTTTCGTTTATATTACCGATGGAAGATGTACACGTAAAACCGCTGTATTCCGGGTGAAACGTCGATATATGCAATAAGAACCGAACTTCTCCCCCTTTCAATATCTTAATCAGTATTTCAACGAGAAACAAATAGATGATTGAAAATAAAGTATTTAAGGTTATTATATAATCAATTTTGTGTTTGTATCATTTTTATCATATATTTATTGAATTAATACCAATAAACTGGAAACACAAAAAACGTGGAAAAAAGGCAAAATATTGCCTAATTCGATGATATTTTGTTTATATCACATAAAGGAAAAGGGAGATGATAACAGTCAAAGTATTACTAAATTCGATGATGTTTAGTACGAAACAAATCGCAAGAAAACCTGATTAAAATGCAATATTATGCGAAAATCTGAGATATGAAGGCCAAATCACATATCGTGATACTACATGAAATAGTATCGAAATATTGGTATAAATGAATATATTTACGTAATATCAAACTACATGAAAAACGTGAAAAAAGTGACTATTAAACCAAATTTAAGGATTTTAACTTTGAATCATAAAGCGAGGTTTCGTATTATTTAGTTCCAAGAAAAGACATATGACAATGTTGTTTCCAATACAAATGATAAAAATCAATGTGTTTTCATTAGAATGAACTTTTCATTAGAATGTTCCTGGCATTCCGTTTATATTACCGATGGAAGATGTAAACGTAAGATCGCACAATTCCAGCTGAAACGTCGATATATGCAATAAAAACCGAACTACTCCTCCTTTTAATATCTTACTCAGTACTTCATCGAGAAACAAATAGATGATTGAAAATGAAGTATTCAAGGTTATTATCTAATCAATTATGTGTTTGTACCATTTTTATCGTATTTTTTAATGAATTAATACCAATAAACTGGAAATTCACAAAAACGTGGAAAAACAGCAAAATATTGCCTAATTCGATGATATTTTGTTTATATCACATAAAGGAAAAGGGAGATGATAAACGTCAAAATATTACTAAATTCGACGATTTTTAGTACAGAAGAAAACGCAAGAAAACTTGATTAAAATGCAATATTATTCGAAAATCTGAGATATGAAGGCCAAATCACATATCGTGATACTACATGAAATAGTATGAAAATATTGGTAAAAATGAATATATTTACGTAATATCAAACTACATGAAAAACGTGAAAAAAGTAAATATTATTCAAAATTTCAGGATTTTAACGTCGAATCATAGAGCCAGGTTTCGTATTATTTAGATCCAAGAAAAGACATTTGACAATGTTGTTTCCAATACAAATGATAAAAATCAATGTGTTTTCATTAAAAATAATTAAAATTTCCTGATTTTTCGTTTATATTATCGATGGAAGATGTACACGTAAAACCGCTCTATTCCGGCTGAAACGTCGATATATGCAATAAAAACCGAACTTCTCCCCTTTTCAATATCTTCCTCAGTATTTCAACGAGAAACAAATAGATGATTTAAAATGAAGCATTTAAGGTTATTATATAATTAATTTTGTGTTTGTATCATTTTTATCGTATATTTATTGAATTAATACCAATAAACTGGAAACTCAAAAAACATGGAAAAACAGCAAAATATTGCCTAATTCGATGATATTTTGTTTATATCACATAAAGAAAAAGGGAGATGATAAACGTCAAAATATTACTAAATTCGATTATTTTCAGTACAAAAGAAAATGCAAGAAAACTTGCTTAAAATGCAATATTATGCGAAATTCTGAGATTTGAAGGCCAAATCACATATCGTGATACTACATGAAATAGTATCGAAATATTGGTAAAAATTAATATATGTACGTAATATCAAACTACATGAAAAACGTGAAAAAAGTCACTATTAAACCAAATTTAAGGATTTTAACTTCGAACCATAAAGCGAAGTTTCGTATTATTTAGATCCAAAAAAAGACATATGACAATGTTGTTTCCAATACAAATGATAAAAATCAATGTGTTTTCATTAGAATGAACTAAAATGTTCCTGATATTCCGTTTATATTACCGATGGAAGATGTACACGTAAAACCGCACAATTCCGGCTGAAACGTCGATATATGCAATTAAAACCGAACTTCTCCCTTTTTCAATATCTTACTCAGTATTTCAACGAGAAACAAAAACATGATTGAAAATTAAGTATTTAAGGTTATTATCTAATCAATTATATGTTTGTACCATTTGTATCATATATTTAATGAATTAATACCAATAAACAGGAAATTCAAACAAACGTGGAAAAACGGCAAAATATTGCCTAATTCGATGATATTTTGTTTAAATCACATAAAGGAAAAGGGGATGATAAACGTCAAAATATTGCTAAATTCGATGATATTTAGTTCGGAACAAAACGCAAGAAAACTTGCTTAAAATGCAATATTATGCGATAATCTGAGATATGAAGGCCAAATCACATATCGTGATACATGATACGTGATACATGATATAGTATCAAAATATTGGTTAAAATGAATGTAGTTAAGTAATATCAAACTACATGAAAAACGTGAAAAAAGTCTATATTATTCCAAATTTAAGGATTTTAACGTCGAATTATAGAGCGAGGTTTCGTATTATTTAGATCCAAGAAAAGACATTTGACAATGTTGTTTCGAATACAAATGATAAAAGTCAATTAGTTTTCATTAGAAATAACTAAAATGTTCCTGATTTTTCGTTTATATTACCGATGGAAGATGTACACGTAAAACCGCTCTATTCCGGCTGAAACGTCGATATATGCAATAAAAACCGAACTTCTCCCCTTTTCAATATCTTATTCAGTATTACAACGAGAAACAAATAGATGACTGAAAATAAAGTATTTAAAGTTATTATCTAACCAATTATGTGTTTGTACCATTTTTATCGCATATTTATGAATTAATACCAAAATACTGGAAATTCACAAAAACGTGGAAAAACGGCTAAATATTGCCTAATTCGATGATATTTTGTTTAAATCAAATAAAAGAAAAGTGGATGATAAACGTCAAAATATTGCTAAATTCGATGATGTTTAGTACGAAACAAAACGCAAGAAAACTTGCTTAAAATGCAATATTATGCGAAAATCTGAGATTTGAAGGCCAAATCACATATCGTGATACTACATGAAATAGTATCAAAATATTGGTAACAATGAATATAGTTACGTAATATCAAACTACATGAAAAACGTGAAAATAGTCAATATTATGAGTAATAGTAATAATATTATGAGTAATATTATGAGTAATAATAATATTATGAGTAATAATATTATGAAAAACGTGAGTAATAGTCAAATAGTCAAGGATTTTAACGTCGAATTATAGAGCGAGGTTTCGTATTATTTAGATCCAAGAAAAGACATTTGACAATGTTGTTTCCAATACAAATGATAAAAATCAATTTGTTTTCATTAGAATTAACTAAAATGTATCTGATTTTTCGTTTATATTACCGATGGAAGATGTACACGTAAAACCGCTGTATTCCGGCTGAAACGTCGATATATGCAATAAGAACCGAACTTCTCCCCCTTTCAATATCTTAATCAGTATTTCAACGAGAAACAAATAGATGATTGAAAATAAAGTATTTAAGGTTATTATATAATCAATTTTGTGTTTGTATCATTTTTCCCGTATATTTATTGAATTAATACCAATAAACTGGAAACTCAAAAAACATGGAAAAACAGCAAAATATTGCCTAATTCGATGATATTTTGTTTATATCACATAAAGAAAAAGGGAGATGATAAACGTCAAAATATTACTAAATTCGATGATTTTCAGTACAAAAGAAAATGCAAGAAAACTTGCTTAAAATGCAATATTATGCGAAAATCTGAGATATGAAGGTCAAATCACATATCGTGACACTACATGAAATAGTATTGAAATATTGGTAAAAATGAATATATTTACGTAATAACAAACTACATGAAAATCGTAAAAAAAGTCACTATTAAACCAAATTTAAGGATTTTAACTTCGAATCATAAAGCGAGGTTTCGTATTATTTAGATCAAAGAGAAGACATATGACAATGTTGTTTCCAATACAAATGATAAAAATCAATGTGTTTTCATTAGAATGAACTAAAATGTTCCTGATTTTCCGTTTATATTATCGATGGAAGATGTACACGTAAAACCGCACAATTCCGGCTGAAACGTCGATATATGCAATAAAAACCGAACTTCTCCCCTTTTCAATATCTTACTCAGTATTTCAACGAGAAACAAATAGATGATTGAAAATGAAGTATTTAAGGTTATTATCTAATCAATTATGTGTTTGTATCATTTTTATCGTATATTTAATGAATTTATACCAATAAACTGGAAATTCACAAAAACATGGAAAAACAACAAAATATTGCCTAATTCGATGATGTTTTGTTTATATCACATAAAGGAAAAGGAGGATGATAAACGTCAAAATACTACTAAATTCGGTAATGATTAGTACGAAACAAAATGCAAGAAAACTTGCTTAAAATGCAATATTATTCGAAAATCTGAGATATGAAGGCCAAATCACATATCGTGATACTACATGAAATAGTATCAAAATATTGGTAAAAATGAATATAGTTACGTAATATCAAACTACATGAAAAACGTGAAAAAAGTCAATATTATTCCAAATTTGAGGATTTTAACGTCGAATTATAGAGCGAGGTTTCGTATTATTTAGATCCAAGAAAAGACATTTGACAATGTTGTTTCCAATATAAATGATAAAAATCAATTTGTTTTCATTAGAAATAATTAAAATTTCCTGATTTTTCGTTTATATTACCGATGGAAGATGTACACGTAAAACCGCTGTATTCCGGGTGAAACGTCGATATATGCAATAAGAACCGAACTTCTCCCCCTTTCAATATCTTAATCAGTATTTCAACGAGAAACAAATAGATGATTGAAAATAAAGTATTTAAGGTTATTATATAATCAATTTTGTGTTTGTATCATTTTTATCATATATTTATTGAATTAATACCAATAAACTGGAAACACAAAAAACGTGGAAAAAAGGCAAAATATTGCCTAATTCGATGATATTTTGTTTATATCACATAAAGGAAAAGGGAGATGATAACAGTCAAAGTATTACTAAATTCGATGATGTTTAGTACGAAACAAATCGCAAGAAAACCTGATTAAAATGCAATATTATGCGAAAATCTGAGATATGAAGGCCAAATCACATATCGTGATACTACATGAAATAGTATCGAAATATTGGTAAAAATGAATATATTTACGTAATATCAAACTACATGAAAAACGTGAAAAAAGTCACTATTAAACCAAATTTAAGGATTTTAACTTTGAATCATAAAGCGAGGTTTCGTATTATTTAGTTCCAAGAAAAGACATATGACAATGTTGTTTCCAATACAAATGATAAAAATCAATGTGTTTTCATTAGAATGAACTTTTCATTAGAATGTTCCTGGCATTCCGTTTATATTACCGATGGAAGATGTAAACGTAAGACCGCACAATTCCAGCTGAAACGTCGATATATGCAATAAAAACCGAACTACTCCTCCTTTTAATATCTTACTCAGTACTTCATCGAGAAACAAATAGATGATTGAAAATGAAGTATTCAAGGTTATTATCTAATCAATTATGTGTTTGTACCATTTTTATCGCATTTTTAATGAATTAATACCAATAAACTGGAAATTCACAAAAACGTGGAAAAACAGCAAAATATTGCCTAATTCGATGATATTTTGTTTATATCACATAAAGGAAAAGGGAGATGATAAACGTCAAAATATTACTAAATTCGACGATTTTTAGTACAGAAGAAAACGCAAGAAAACTTGATTAAAATGCAATATTATTCGAAAATCTGAGATATGAAGGCCAAATCACATATCGTGATACTACATGAAATAGTATGAAAATATTGGTAAAAATGAATATATTTACGTAATATCAAACTACATGAAAAACGTGAAAAAAGTAAATATTATTCAAAATTTCATTATTTTAACGTCGAATCATAGAGCCAGGTTTCGTATTATTTAGATCCAAGAAAAGACATTTGACAATGTTGTTTCCAATACAAATGATAAAAATCAATGTGTTTTCATTAGAAATAATTAAAATTTCCTGATTTTTCGTTTATATTATCGATGGAAGATGTACACGTAAAACCGCTCTATTCCGGCTGAAACGTCGATATATGCAATAAAAACCGAACTTCTCCCCTTTTCAATATCTTCCTCAGTATTTCAACGAGAAACAAATAGATGATTTAAAATGAAGCATTTAAGGTTATTATATAATTAATTTTGTGTTTGTATCATTTTTATCGTATATTTATTGAATTAATACCAATAAACTGGAAACTCAAAAAACATGGAAAAACAGCAAAATATTGCCTAATTCGATGATATTTTGTTTATATCACATAAAGAAAAAGGGAGATGATAAACGTCAAAATATTACTAAATTCGATTATTTTCAGTACAAAAGAAAATGCAAGAAAACTTGCTTAAAATGCAATATTATGCGAAATTCTGAGATTTGAAGGCCAAATCACATATCGTGATACTACATGAAATAGTATCGAAATATTGGTAAAAATTAATATATGTACGTAATATCAAACTACATGAAAAACGTGAAAAAAGTCACTATTAAACCAAATTTAAGGATTTTAACTTCGAACCATAAAGCGAAGTTTCGTATTATTTAGATCCAAAAAAAGACATATGACAATGTTGTTTCCAATACAAATGATAAAAATCAATGTGTTTTCATTAGAATGAACTAAAATGTTCCTGATATTCCGTTTATATTACCGATGGAAGATGTACACGTAAAACCGCACAATTCCGGCTGAAACGTCGATATATGCAATTAAAACCGAACTTCTCCCTTTTTCAATATCTTACTCAGTATTTCAACGAGAAACAAAAACATGATTGAAAATTAAGTATTTAAGGTTATTATCTAATCAATTATATGTTTGTACCATTTGTATCATATATTTAATGAATTAATACCAATAAACAGGAAATTCAAACAAACGTGGAAAAACGGCAAAATATTGCCTAATTCGATGATATTTTGTTTAAATCACATAAAGGAAAAGGGGATGATAAACGTCAAAATATTGCTAAATTCGATGATATTTAGTTCGGAACAAAACGCAAGAAAACTTGCTTAAAATGCAATATTATGCGATAATCTGAGATATGAAGGCCAAATCACATATCGTGATACATGATACGTGATACATGATATAGTATCAAAATATTGGTTAAAATGAATGTAGTTAAGTAATATCAAACTACATGAAAAACGTGAAAAAAGTCTATATTATTCCAAATTTAAGGATTTTAACGTCGAATTATAGAGCGAGGTTTCGTATTATTTAGATCCAAGAAAAGACATTTGACAATGTTGTTTCGAATACAAATGATAAAAGTCAATTAGTTTTCATTAGAAATAACTAAAATGTTCCTGATTTTTCGTTTATATTACCGATGGAAGATGTACACGTAAAACCACTCTATTCCGGCTGAAACGTCGATATATGCAATAAAAACCGAACTTCTCCCCTTTTCAATATCTTATTCAGTATTACAACGAGAAACAAATAGATGACTGAAAATAAAGTATTTAAAGTTATTATCTAACCAATTATGTGTTTGTACCATTTTTATCGCATATTTATGAATTAATACCAAAATACTGGAAATTCACAAAAACGTGGAAAAACGGCTAAATATTGCCTAATTCGATGATATTTTGTTTAAATCAAATAAAAGAAAAGTGGATGATAAACGTCAAAATATTGCTAAATTCGATGATGTTTAGTACGAAACAAAACGCAAGAAAACTTGCTTAAAATGCAATATTATGCGAAAATCTGAGATTTGAAGGCCAAATCACATATCGTGATACTACATGAAATAGTATCAAAATATTGGTAACAATGAATATAGTTACGTAATATCAAACTACATGAAAAACGTGAAAATAGTCAATATTACTCCAAATTTCAGGATTTTAACGTCGAATCATAGAGCCAGGTTTCGTATTATTTAGATCCAAGAAAAGACATATGACAATGTTGTTCCCAACACAAATGATAAAAAGCAATGTGTTTTCATTAGAATGAACTTTTCATCAGAATGTTCCTGATATTCCGATTATATTACCGATGGAAGATATACACGTAAAACAGCACAACTTCGGCTGAAACGTCGATATATGCAATAAAAACCGAACTTCTCCTCTTTTCAATATCTTACTCAGTATTTCAACGAGAAACAAATAGATGATTGAAAATGAAGTATTTAAGGTTATTATATAATCAATTTTGTGTTTGTATAATTTTTATCGTATATTTATTTAATTATTACCAATAAACTGGAAACTCAAAAAACGTGGAAAAACAGCAAAATATTGCCTAATTCGATGATATTTTGTTTATATCACATGAAGGAAAAGGGAGATGATAAACGTCAAAATATTACTAAATTCGATAATGTTTAGTACGAAAGAAAATGGAAGAAAACTTGCTTAAAATGCAATATTATGCGAAATTCTGAGATTTGACGGCCAAATCACATATAGTGATACTACATGAAATAGGATCGAAATATTGGTAAAAATGAATATATTTACGTAATATCAAACTACATTAAAAACGTGAAAAAGTCACTATTTAACCATATTTGAGGATTTTAACTTCGAATCATAGAGCGAGGTTTCGTATTATTTAGATCCAAGAAAAGACATATGACAATGTTGTTTCCAATAAAAAATGATAAAAATCAATGTGTTTTCATTAGAATTAACTAAAATGTTCTTGATTTTCCGTTTATATTACCGATGGAAGATGTACACGTAAAACCGCACTAATCCGGCTGAAACGTCGATATATGCAATAATAACCGAACTTTTCCCCTTTTCAATATCTTACTCAGTATTTTTACGAGAAACAAATAGATGATTGAAAATGAAGTATTTAAGGTTATTATCTAATCAATTATGTGTTTGCATCATTTTATCGTATATATAATGAATTAATATGCATAGACTGAAAATTCACAAAAACGTGGAAAAACGGCAAAATATTGCCTAATTCGATGATATTTTATTTAAATCACATAAAGGAAAAGGAGATGATAAACGTCAAAATATTGCTAAATTCGATGATTTTTTGTACGAAACAAAATGCAAGAAAATTTGCTTAAAATGCAATATTAAGCGAAATTCTGATATATGAAGGCCAAATCACATATCGTGATACTACATGAAATAGTATCGAAATATTGCTAGAAATTAATATATGTACGTAATATCAAACTACATGAAAAACGTGAAAAAAGTCACTATTTAACCATATTTGAGGATTTTAACTTCAAATCCTAGAGCGAGGTTTCGTACTATTAAGATCCAAGAAAAGACATATGACAATGTTGTTTCCAATACAAATGATAAAAATCAATGTGTTTACATTAGAATTAACTGAAATGTTCCTGATTTTCCGTTTATATTACCGATGGAAGATGTACCACGAAAACATCTCTATTCCGGCTGAAACGTCGATATATGCAATAAAAACAGAACTTCTCCCCTTTTCAATATCTTACTCAGTATATTAACGAGAAACAAATAGATGATTGAAAATGAAGTATTTAAGGTTATTATCTAATCAATTATGTGTTTGCATCATTTTTATCGTATATATAATGAATTAATATGCATAGACTGAAAATTCACAAAAACGTGGAAAAACGGCAAAATATGGCCTAATTCGATGATATTTTGTTTAAATCACATAAAGGAATAGGGGATGATAAACGTCAAAATACTGCTAAATTCGATGATTTTTCGTACGAAACAAAATGCAAGAAAACTTGTTTAAAATGCAATATTATGCGAAATTCTGAGATTTAAAGGCCAAATCACATATCGTGATACTACATGAAATAGTATCGAAATATTGGTAAAAATGAATATATTTACGTAATATCAAACTACATGAAAAACGTGAAAAAAGTCACTATTTTACCATATTTGAGGATTTTAACTTCAAATCATAGAGCGAGGTTTCGTATTATTTAGATCCAAGAAAAGACATATGACAATGTTGTTTCCAATACAAATGATAAAAATCAATGTGTTTTCATTAGAATTAACTAAAATGTTCCTGATTTTCCGTTTATATTACCGATGGAAGATGTACACGTAAACATCTCTATTCCGGCTGAAACGTCGATATATGCAATAGAAACAGAACTTCTCCCCTTTTCAATTTCTTACTTAGTATTTAAACGAGAAACAAATAGTTGATTGAAAATGAAGTATTTAAGGGTATTATCTAATCAATTATGTGTTTGCATCATTTTTATCGTATATATAATGAATTAATACCCATAAACTGAGAATTCACATAAGCGTTAAAAAACGCAAAATATTGCCTAATTCGATGTTATTTTGTTTAAATTATATAAAGGAAAAGAGGATGATAAACGTCAAAATATTGCTAAATTCGATGATTTTTCGTACGAAACAAAATGGAAGAAAACTTGCTTAAAATGCAATATTATGCGAAATTCTGAGATTTGAAGGCAAAATCACATACCGTTATGCTACATGAAATAGTATCGAAATATTGGTAAAAATGAATATATTTACGTAATATCACATTACATGAAAAACGTGAAAAAAGTCACTATTTAACCATATTTGAGGATTTTAACTTCAAATCATAGAGCGAATTTTCGTACTATTTAGATCCAAGAAAAGACATATGACAATGTTGTTTCCAATACAAATGATAATAATCAATGTGTTTTCATTAGAATTAACTAAAATGTTCCTGATTTTCCGTTTATATTACCGATGGAAGATGTACACGAAAACATCTCTATTCCGGCTGAAATGTCGAAATATGCAATAAAAACAGAACTTCTCCCCTTTTCAATATCTTACTCAGTATTTTAACGAGAGACAAATAGATGATTGAAAAGGAAGTATTTAAGGTTATTATCTAATCAATTATGTGTTTGCATCATTTTTATCGTATATATAATGAAATAATAACAATCAACTGAAAATTCACAAAAACGTTGAAAAACGGCAAAATATTGCCTAATTCGATGATATTTTGTTTAAATCACATAAAGGAATAGGGGATGATAAACGTCAAAATACTGCTAAATTCGATGATTTTTCGTACGAAACAAAATGCAAGAAAACTTGTTTAAAATGCAATATTATGCGAAATTCTGAGATTTGAAGGCCAAATCACATATCGTGATACTACATGAAATAGTATCGAAATATCAAACTACATAAAAAACGTGAAAAAAGTCAATATTATTCCAAATTTGAGGATTTTAACGTCGAATTATAGAGCGAGGTTTCGTATTATTTAGATCCAAGAAAAGACATATGACAATGTTGTTTCCAATACAAATGATAAAAATCAATTTGTTTTCATTAGAATTAAATAAAATGTACCTGATTTTTCGTTTATATTACCGATGGAAGATGTACACGTAAAACCGCTGTATTCCGGCTGAAACGTCGATATATGCAATAAGAACCGAACTTCTCCCCTTTTCAATATCTTACTCAGTATTTCAACGAGAAACAAATAGATGATTGAAAATAAAGTATTTAAGGTTATTATATAATCAATTTTGTGTTTGTATCATTTTTATCGTATATTTATTGAATTAATACCAATAAACTGGAAACTCAAAAAAATTGGAAAAACGGCAAAATATTGCCTAATTCGATGATATTTTGTTTATATCACATAAAGGAAAAGGGAGATGATAAACGTCAAAGTATTACTAAATTCGATGATGTTCAGTACGAAACAAAATGCAAGAAAATCTGATTAAAATGCAATATTATGCGAAAATCTGAGATATGAAGGCCAAATCACATATCGTGATACTACATGAAATAGTATCGAAATATTGGTAAAAATGAATATATTTACGTAATATCAAACTACATGAAAAACGTGAAAAAAGTCACTATTTAACCAAATTTAAGGATTTTACCTTTGAATCATAAAGCGAGGTTTCGTATTATTTAGATCCAAGAAAAGACATATGACAATGTTGTTTCCAATATAAATGATAAAAATCAATGTGCTTTCATTCGAATGAACTTTTCATTAGAATGTTCCTGGCATTCCGTTTATATTACCGATGGAAGATGTACACGTAAAACCGCACAATTCCGGCTGAAACGTCGATATATGCAATAAAAACCGAACTACTCCTCTTTTCAATATCTTACTCAGTACTTCATCGAGAAACAAATAGATGATTGAAAATGAAGTATTCAAGGTTTTCAAGTATTCAATCTAATCAATTATGTGTTTGTACCATTTTTATCGTATTTTTTATGAATTAATACCAATAAACTGGAAATTCACACAAACGTGGAAAAACAGCAAAATATTGCCTAATTCGATGATATTTTGTTTATATCACATAAAGGAAAAGGGAGATGATAAACGTCAAAATATTACTAAATTCGACGATTTTTAGTACGGAAGAAAACGCAAGAAAACTTGATTAAAATGCAATATTATTCGAAAATCTGAGATATGAAGGCCAAATCACATATCGTGATACTACATGAAATAGTATCGAAATATTGGTAAAAATGAATATATTTACGTAATATCAAACTACATGAAAAACGTGAAAAAAGTCACTATTAAACCAAATTTAAGGATTTTAACTTCGAATCATAAAGCGAGGTTTCGTATTATTTAGATCAAAGAAAAGACATATGACAATGTTGTTTCCAATACAAATGATAAAAATCAATGTGTTTTCATTACAATGAACTAAAATGTTCCTGATTTTCCGTTTACATTACCGATGGAAGATGTACACGTAAAACCGCTCTATTCCGGCTGAAACGTCGATATATGCAATAAAAACCGAACTTCTCCCCTTTTCAATATCTTACTCAGTATTTCAACGAGAAACAAATAGATTATTGAAAATGAAGTATTTAAGGATATTATCTAACCAATTATGTGTTTGTACCATTTTTATCGCATATTTAATGAATTAATACCAAAAAACTGGAAATTCACAAAAACGTTGAAAAACGGCGAAATATTGCCTAAATCGATGATATTTTGTTTAAATCACATAAAAGAAAAGAGGATGATAAACGTCATAATATTGCTGAATTCGGTGATGTTTAATACGAAACAAAACGCAAGAAAACTCGCTTAAAATGCAATATTATGCGAAAATCTGAGATATGTAGGCCAAATCACATATCGTGATACTACATGAAACAGTATCGAAATATTGGTAAAAATGAATATATTTAAGTAATATCAAACTACATGAAAACGTGAAAAATGTCACTATTAAACCAAATTTAAGGATTTTAACTTCAAACCATAAAGCGACGTTTCGTATTATTTAGATCCAAGAAAAGACATATGACAATGTTGTTTCCAATACAAATGATAAAAATCAATGTGTTTTCATTAGAATGAACTAAAATGTTCCTGATATTCCGTTTATATTACCGATGGAAGATGTACACGTAAAACCGCACAACTCCGGCTAAAACGTCAATATATGCAATAAAAACCGAACTTCTCCTCTTTTTAATATCTTACTCAGTACTTCAACAAGAAACAAATAAATAATTGAAAATGAAGTATTTAAGGTTATTATCTAATCAATTATGTGTTTGTATCATTTTTATCGTATATATAATGAATTAATACCAATAAACTGGAAATTCACAAAAAAGCGGAAAAACAGCAAAATATTGCTTAATTCGATGTTATTTTGTTTATATCACATAAAGGAAAAGGGATATGATAAACGTCAAAATATTACTAAATTCGATGATTTTTAGTACGGAAGAAAATGCAAGAAAACTTGCTTAAATGCAATATTATGCTAAATTCTGAGATTTGAAGGCCAAATCACATATCGTGATACTACATAAATAGTATCGAAATATTGGTAAAAATGAATATATTTACGTAACATCAAACGAATTGAAAAACGTGAAAAAGTAACTATTAAACCAAATTTAAGGATTTTAACGTCGAATCATAGAGCGAGGTTTCGTATTATATAGATCAAAGAAAAGACATGACAATGTTGTTGCCAATACAAATGATAAAAATCGATGTGTTTTCATTAGAATGAACTAAAATGTTCCTGATTTTCCGTTTCTATTACCGATGGAACATGTACACGTAAAACCGCACAATTCCGGCTGAAACGTCGATATATGCAATAAAAATCGAACTTCTCCCCTTTTCAATATCTTACTCAGTATTTCTACGAGAAACAAATAGATGATTGAAAATGAAGTATTTAAGGTTATTATCTAATCAATTGTGTGTTTGTATCATTTTTATCGTTTATTTACCGAATTAATAACAATAAACTGGAAATTCACAAAACCGTTGAAAAACAGCAAAATATTGCCTAATTCGATGATATTTTGTTTATATCACATAAAGGAAGAGGGGGTTGATAAACGTCAAAATATTGCTAAATTTGGTGATGTTTAGTTCGAAACAAAATGCTAGAAAACTTGCTTAAAATGCAATATTATGCGAAAATCTGAGATATGAAGGCCAAATCACATATCGTGATATTACATTAAATAGTATCAAAATATTGGTAAAAATGAATATATTTACGTCATATCAAACTACATGAAAAACGTGAAAAAAGTCACTATTAAACCAAATTTAAGGATTTTAACTTCGAACCATAAAGCGAAGTTTCGTATTATTTAGATCCAAGAAAAGACATATGACAATGTTGTTTCCAATACAAATGATAAAAATCAATGTGTTTTCATTAGAATGAACTAAAATGTTCCTGATTTTCCGTTTATATTACCGGTGGAAGATGTACACGAAAAACCGCACAATTTCGGCTGAAACGTCGATATATGCAATAAAAACCGAACTTCTCCCCTTTTCAATATCTTACTCAGTTTTTCAACGAGAAACAAATAGATGATTGAAAATGAAGTATTTAAGGTTATTATCTAATCAATTATGTGTTTGTATCATTTTAATCGTATATTAAATGAATTAATACCAATAAACTGGAAATTCACAAAAACGTGGAAAAACAGCAAAATATTGCAAAATTCGATGATATTTTGTTTATATCACATAAAGGAATAGGGAGATGATAAACGTCAAAATATAACTAAATTCGATGATTTTTTAGTACGGAAGAAAATGCATGAAAACTGGCTTAAAATGCAATATTATGCGAAATTCTGAGATTTGAAGGCCAAATCACATATCGTGATACTACATGAAATAGTATCGAAATATTGGTAAAAATGAATATATTTACGTAATATCAAACTACATGAAAAACGTGAAAAAAGTCACTATTAAACCAAATTTAAGGATTTTAACTTCGAATCGTAAAGCGAGGTTTCGTATTATTTAGATCAATGAAAAGACATATGACAATGTTGTTTCCAATACAAATGATAAAAATCAATGTGTTTTCATTCAAATGAACTAAAATGTTCCTGATTTTCCGTTTATATTACCGATGGAAGGTGTACACGTAAAACCGCACAATTCCGGCTGAAACGTCGATATATGCAATAAAACCGAACTTTTTCTCTTTTCAATATCATACTCAGTATTTCAAAGAGAAACAAATAGATGAATGAAAACGAAGTATTTAAGGTTATTATCTAATCAATTATGTGTTTGTATCATTTTTATCCTATATTTAATGAATTTATACCAATAAACTGGAAATTCACAAAAACATGGAAAAACAACAAAATATTACCTAATTCGATGATATTTTGTTTATATTACATAAAGGAAAAGGAGGATGATAAACGTCAAAATACTGCTAAATTCGGTGATGTTTAGTACGAAACAAAATGCAAGAAAACTTGCTTAAAATGCAATATTATTCGAAAATCTGAGATATGAAGTCCAAATCACATATCGTGATACTACATGAAATAGTATCAAAATTTTGGTAAAAATGAATATAGTTACGTAATATCAAACTACATGAAAAACGCGAAAAAAGTCAATATTATTCCAAATTTGAGGATTTTAACGTCGAATTATAGAGCGAGGTTTCGTATTATTTAGATCCAAGAAAAGACATTTTACAATGTTGTTTCCAATACAAATGATAAAAATCAATTTGTTTTCATTAGAATTAAATAAAATGTACCTGATTTTTCGTTTATATTACCGATGGAAGATGTACACGTAAAACCGCTGTATTCCCGCTGAAACGACGATATATGCAATAAGAACCGAACTTCTCCCCTTTTCAATATCTTACTCAGTATTTCAACGAGAAACAAATAGATGATTGAAAATAAAGTATTTAAGGTTATTATATAATCAATTTTGTGTTTGTATCATTTTTATCGTATATTTATTGAATTAATACCAATAAACTGGAAACTCAAAAAACCTGGAAAAACGGCAAAATATTGCCTAATTCGATGATATTTTGTTTATATCACATAAAGGAAAAGGGAGATGATAAACGTCAAAGTATTACTAAATTCGATGATGTTTAGTGCGAAACAAAATGCAAGAAAACCTGATTAAAATGCAATATTATGCGAAAATCTGAGATATGAAGGCCAAATCACATATCGTGATACTACATGAAATAGTATCGAAATATTGGTAAAAATGAATATATTTACGTAATATCAAACTACATGAAAAACGTGAAAAAAGTCACTATTTAACCAAATTTAAGGATTTTAACTTTGAATCATAAAGCGAGGTTTCGTATTATTTAGATCCAAGAAAAGACATATGACAATGTTGTTTCCAATACAAATGATAAAAATCAATGTGCTTTCATTCGAATGAACTTTTCATTAGAATGTTCCTGGTATTCCGTTTATATTACCGATGGAAGATGTACACGTAAAACCGCACAATTCCGGCTGAAATGTCGATATATGGAATAAAAACCGAACTACTCCTCTTTTCAATATCTTACTCAGTACTTCATCGAGAAACAAATAGCTGATTGAAAATGAAGTATTCAAGGTTTTCAAGTATTCAATCTAATCAATTATGTGTTTGTACCATTTTTATCGTATTTTTAATGAATTAATACCAATAAACTGGAAATTCACAAAAACGTGGAAAAACAGCAAAATATTGCCTAATTCGATGATATTTTGTTTATATCACATAAAGGAAAAGGGAGATGATAAACGTCAAAATATTACTAAATTCGACGATTTTTAGTACGGAAGAAAACGCAAGAAAACTTGATTCAAATGCAATATTATTCGAAAATCTGAGATATGAAGGCCAAATCACATATCGTGATACTATATGAAATAGTATCAAAATATTGGTAAAAATGAATATATTTACGTAATATCAAACTACATGAAAAACGTGAAAAAAGTCAATATTATTCCATATTTCAGGATTTTAACGTCGAATCATAGAGCCAGGTTTCGTATTATTTAGATCTAAGAAAAGACATATGACAATGTTGTTTCCAATTCAAATGATAAAAATCAATGTGTTTTCATTAGAATGAACTAAAATATTCCTGATTTTCCGTTTCTATTACCGATGGAAGATGTACACGTAAAACCGCTCTATTCCGGCTGAAACGTCGATATATGCAATAAAAACCGAACTTCTCCCCTTTTCAATATCTTACTCAGTATTTCAACGAGAAACAAATAGATGATTGAAAATGAAGTATTTAAGATTATTATCTAACCATTTATGTGTTTGTACCATTTTTATCGCATATTTAATGAATTAATACCAAAAAACTGGAAATTCACAAAAACGTTGAAAAACGGCAAAATATTGCCTAATTCGATGATATTTTGTTTAAATCACATAAAAGAAAAGGGGATGATAAACGTCATAATATTGCTGAATTCGGTGATGTTTAGTACGAAACAAAACGCAAGAAAACTCGCTTAAAATGCAATAATAGGCGAAAATCTGAGATATGTAGGCCAAATCACATATCGTGATACTACATGAAACAGTATCGAAATATTGGTAAAAATGAATATATTTACGTAATATGAAACTACATGAAAAACGTGAAAAATGTCACTATTAAACCAAATTTAAGGATTTTAACTTCAAACCATAAAGCGACGTTTCGTTTTATTTAGATCAATGAAAAGACATATGACAATGTTGTTTCGAATACAAATGATAAAAATCAATGTGTTTTCATTAGAATGAACTAAAATGTTCCTGATTTTCCGTTTCTATTACCGATGGAACATGTACACGTAAAACCGCACAATTCCGGCTGAAACGTCGATATATGCAATAAAAACCGAACTTCTCCCCTTTTCAATATCTTACTCAGTACTTCAACAAGAAACAAATAGATGATTGAAAGTGAAGTATTTAAGGTTATTATCTAATCAATTATGTGTTTGTATCATTTTTATCGTATATTTAATGAATTAATACCAATAAACTGGAAATTCACAAAAACGTGGAAAAACAGCAAAATATTACCTAAATCGATGATATTTTGTTTATATCACACAAAGGAAAAGGGATATGATTAACGTCAAAATATTGCTAAATTCGGTGATGTTTAGTACGAAACAAAATGCAAGAAAACTTGCTTAAAATGCAATATTATGCGAAAATCTGAGATATGATGGCCAAATCACATATCGTGATATTACATGAAATAGTATCAAAATATTGGTAAAAATGAATATATTTACGTAATAAAATACATCTTACTCAGTATTTCAACGAGAAACAAATAGATGATTGAAAATGAAGTATTAAAGGTTATTATATAATCAATTTTCTGTTTGTATCATTTTTATCGTATATTTATTGAATTAATACCAAAAAACTGGAAACTCAAAAAACGTGGAAAAACAGCAAAATATTGCCTAATTCGATGATATTTTGTTTATATCACATAAAGGAAAAGGGAGATGATAAACGTCAAAATATTGCTAATTTCGATGATGTTTAGTACGAAACAAATCGCAAGAAAACTTGCTTAAAATGCAATATTATGCGAAATTCTGAGATTTGAAGGCCAAATCACATATCGTGATACTACATGAAATAGTATGGAAATATTGGTAAAAATGAATATATTTACGTAATATCAAACTACATGAGAAACGTGAAAAAAGTCACTATTAAACCAAATTTAAGGACTTTAACTTCGAATCATAAAGCGAGGTTTCGTATTATTTAGATCCAAGAAAAGACATATGACAATGTTGTTTCCAATACAAATGATAAAAATCAATGTGTTTTCATTAGAATTAACTAAAATGTTCCTGATTTTCCGTTTATATTACCGATGGAAGATGTACACGTAAAACCGCACAATTCCGGCTGAAACGTCGATATATGCAATAAAAACCGAACTTCTCCTCTTTTCAATATCTTACTCAGTATTTCAACGAGAAACAAATAGATGATTAAAAATGGAGTATTTAAGGTTATTATCTAATCAATTGTGTGTTTGTATCATTTTTATCGTATATTTAATGAATTAATACCAATAAACTGGAAATTTACAAAAACGTGGAAAAACAGCAAAATATTGCCTAATTCGATAATATTTTGTTTATATCACATAAAGGAAAAGGGGGATGATAAACGTCAAAATATTGCTAAATTCGGTGATGTTTAGTACGAAACAGAATGCAAGGAAACTTGCTTAAAATGCAATATTATGCGAAAATCTGATAAATGAAGGCCAAATCACATATCGTGATACTACATGAAATAGTATCGGAATATTGGTAAAAATGAATATATTTACGTAACATCAAACTAGGTGAAAAACGTGAAAAAAGTAAATATTATTCAAAATTTCAGGATTTTACCGTCGAATTATAGAGCGAGGTTTCGTATTATTTAGATCCAAGAAAAGACATTTGACAATGTTGTTTCCAACACAAATGATAAAAATCAAATTGTTTTCATTAAAATTAGCTAAAATGTTCCTTATTTTCCGTTTATATTACCGATGGAAGATGTACACGTAAAACCGCACAATTCCGGATGAAACGTCGATATATGCAATAAAACCCGAACTTCGCCTCTTTTCAATATCTTACTCGGTACTTCAACGAGAAACAAATAGATGATTGAAAATGAAGTATTTAAGGTTATTATCTAATCAATTATGTGTTTGTATAATTTTTATCGTATATTTAATGAATTAATACCAATAAACTGAAAATTAACAAAAACGTAGAAAAACAGGAAAATATTGCCTAATTCGATGATATTTTGTTTACATCACATAAAGGAAAAGGGAGATGATAAACGTCAAAATATTACTAAATTCGATGATTTTTAGTACGGAAGAAAATGCAAGAAAACTTGCTTAAAATGCAATATTATGCGAAATTCTGAGATTTGAAGGCCAAATCACATATCGTGATACTACATAAAATAGTATCAAAATATTGGTAAAAATAAATATATTTACGTAATATGAAACTACATGAAAAACGTGAAAAAAGTCACTATTGAACCAAATTTAAGAATTTTAACGTCGAATCCTAGAGCGAGGTTTCGTATTATTTAGATCCAAGAAGACATATGACAATGTTGTTTCCAATACAAATGATAAAAATCAATTTGTTTTTATTAGAATTAACTAAAATGTTCTTGATTTTTCGTTTATATTACCGATGGAAGATGTACACGTAAAACTGCTCTATTCCGGCTGAAACGTCGATATATGCAATAAAAACCGAACTTCTTCCCTTTTCAATATCTTACTCAGTATTTCAACGAGAAACAAATAGATGATTGAATATGAAGTATTTAAGTTTATTATCTAATCAATTACGTGTTTGCATCATTTTTATCGTATATTTAATGAATTAATACCAATAAACTGAAAATTCACAAAAAACGTGGAAAAACGGCAAAATATTGCCTAATATGATAAGATTTTGTTTAAATCACATAAAGGAAAAGAGGATGGTAAACGAAAAAATATTGCTAAATTCGATGATATTTAGTACGAAACAAAATGCAAGAAAACTGGCTTAAGATGCAATATTATGCGAAAATCTGAGATATGAAGGCCAAATCACATATCGTGATAATACATGAAACAGTATTGAAATATTGGTAAAAATGAATATATTTACGTAATATCAAACTACATGAAAAACGTGAAAAAAGTCAATATTATTCCAAATTTGAGGATTTTAACGTCGAATCATAGAGCCAGGTTTCGTATTATTTAGATCCAAGAAAAGACATATGACAATGTTGTTTCGAATACAAATGATAAAAATCAATGTGTTTTCATTAGAATTAACTTAAATGTTCCTGATTTTTCGTCTATATTACCGATGGAAGATGTACACGTAAAATCGCTCTATTCCTTCTGAAACGTCGATATATGCAATAAAAACCGAACTTCTCCCCTTTTCAATATCTTACTCAGTATTTCAACGAGAAACAAATAGATGATTGAAAATGAAGTATTTAAGGTTATTATATAATCAATTTTGTGTTTGTATCATTTTTATCGTATATTTAATGAATTAATACCAATAAACTGGAAATTCACAAAAACGTGGAAAAACGGCAAAATATTGCCCAATTCGATGATATTTTGTTTATATCACATAAAGGTAATGGGGATGATAAACGTCAAAATATTGCTAAATTCGATGATGTTTAGTACGAAACAAAACGCAAGAAAACTTGCTTAAAATGCAATATTATGCGAAAATCTGATATATGAAGGCCAAATCAAATATAGTGATACTACATGAAATAGGATCGAAATATTGGTAAAAATAAATATATTTACGTAATATCAAACTACATGAAAAACGTGAAAAAAGTAAATATTATACCAAATTTGAGGATTTTACCTTCGGATCATAAAGCGAGGTTTTGTATTATTTATATCCAAGAAAAGACATGAAATTGTTGTTTCCAATACAAATGATAAAAATCAATGTGTTTTCATTAGAAGTACCAAAAATATTCCTGATTTTCCGTTTATATTACCGACCGAAGATGTACACGTAAAACCGTTCAATTCCAGATGGAACGTCGATATATGCAATAAAATCGGAACTTCTCCCGTTTTCAATATCTTACTCAGTATTTGAACGAGAAACAAATAGTTCATTAAAAATGAGGTATTTAAGATTAATTTCTAATCTATTACGTGTTTGCATCATTTTTATCGTATATTTATTGAATTATAACAATAAACTGAAAATTCACAAAAACCTTGAAAACGGCAAAATATTGCCTAATTCGATGATATTTTGTTAAAATCACATAAAGGAAAAGGGGATGACAAACGTCAACATATTACTAAATTCGATGACTTATAATACGAAACAAAATGCATGAAAACTGGCTTAAAATGCAATATTATGCGAAATTCTGAGATTTGAAGGCCAAATCACATATCGTGATATTACATGAAAAAGTATCGAAATATTGGTAAAAATGAATATATTTACGTAATATCAAACCACATGAAAAACGTGAAAAAAGTCATTATTAAACCAAATTTAAGGATTTTAAATTCAAATCATAAAGCGAGGTTCCGTATTATTTAGATCCAAGAAAAGACATGACAATGTTGTTTCCAATACAAATGATAAAAATCAATGTGTTTTCATCAGAATTAACTAAAATGTTCCTGTATTTCCGTTTATATTACCGATAGAAGATGTACACGTAAAACCGCACAATTCCAGCTGAAACGTCGATAAATGCAATGAAAACCGAATTACTCCCCTCTTACTCAGTATTTCAACGAGAGACAAATAGATGATTGAATATGCAGTATTTAAGTTTATTATCTAATCAATTACGTGTTTGCATCATTTTTATCGTATATTTAATGAATTAATACCAATAAACTGAAAATTCACAAAAACGTAGAAAAACTGCAAAATATGGCCTAATTCGATGATATTTTGTTTAAATCACAAAAAAAGAAAAGGGAGATGATAAACGTCAAAATATTACTAAAATCGATGATATTTAGTTCAGAAGAAAATGCAAGAAAACTTGCTTAAAATGCAATATTATGTGAATTTCTGAGATTTGAAAGCCAAATCACATATCGTGATTTACATGAAATAGTATCGAAATATTGGTAAAAATGAATATATTTACGTAATATCAAACTACATGAAAAACGTGAAAAAAGTCAATATTATTCCAAATTTCAGGATTTTAACGTCGAATCATAGAGCCAGGTTTCGTATTATTTAGATCCAATAAAAGACATATGACAATGTTGTTTCCAATACAAATGATAAAAATCAATGTGTTTTCATTAGAATTAATTAAAATGTTCCTGATTTTTCGTTTATATTACCGATGGAAGATGTACACGTAAAATCGCTCTATTCCTTCTGAAACGTCGATATATGCAATAAAAACCGAACTTCTCCCCTTTTCAATATCTTTCTCAGTATTTCAACGAGAAACAAATAGATGATTGAAAATGAAGTATTTAAGGTTATTATATAATCAATTTTGTGTTTGTATCATTTTTATCGTATATTTATTGAATTAATACCAATAAACTGGAATCCCAAAAAACGTGGAAAAACAGCAAAATATTGCCTAATTCGATGACATTTTGTTTATATCACATAAAGGAAAAGGAAGATGATAAACGTCAAAATATTACTAATTTCGATGATTTTAAGTACGGAAGAAAATGCAAGAAAACTTGCTTAAAATGCAATATTATGCGAAATTCTGAGATTTGAAGGCCAAATCACATATCGTGATACTACATGAAATAGTATCGAAATATTGGTAAAAATTAATATATGTACGTAATATCAAACTACATGAAAAACGTGAAAAAAGTCACTAATTTACCATATATGAGGATTTTACCTTCGGATCATAAAGCGAGGTTTCGTATTATTTATATCCAAGAAAAGACATATGAAATTGTTGTTTCCAATACAAATGATAAAAATCCATGTGAACCTATTAGAAGTACCTAAAATGTTCCTGATTTTCCGTTTATATTACCGATGGAAGATGTACACGTAAAACCGTTCAATTCCAAATGAAACGTCGATATATGCAATAAAAACGGAACTTCTCCCCTTTTCAATATCTTACTCAGTATTTTAACGAGAAACAATGAGTTCATTAAAAATGAGGTATTTAAGATTAATTTCTAATCTATTACGTGTTTGAATCATTTTTATCGTATATTTAATGAATTAATACCAATAAACTGAAAATTAACAAAAACCTTGAAAAACGGCAAAATATTGCCTAATTCGATGATATTTTGTTTAAATCAAATAAAGGAAATGGGGATGATAAACGTCAAAATATTGCTAAATTCGATGATGTTTGGTGCGAAACAAAATACAAGAAAACTTGCTTAAAATGCAATATTATGCGAAATTCTGAGATTTGAAGGCCAAATACCATATCGTGATTCTACATGAAATAGTATCGAAATATTGGTAAAAATGAAAATATTTACGTAATATCAAACTACATGAAAAACGTGAAAAAGTCAATATTATTCCAAATTTGAGAATTTTAACGTCGAATCATAGAACGAGGTTTCGTATTATTTAGATCCAAGAAAAGACATATGACAATGTTGTTTCCAATACAAATGATAAAAATCAATGTGTTTTCATTAGAATTAACTAAAATGTTCCTGATTTTTCGTTTATATTACCGATGGAAGATGTACACGTAAAACTGTTCTATTCCGGCTGAAACGTCTTGATATGCAATAAAAACCGAACTTCTCCCCTTTTCAGTATCTTACTCAGTATTTCAACGAGAAACAAATAGATGATTGAAGATGAGGTATTTTGATTTAATATCTAATCAATTACGTGTTTGCATCATTTTTATCGTATATTTAATGAATTAATACCAATAAACTGAAAATTCACAAAAACGTGGAAAAACGGCAAAATATTGCCTAATTCGATGATATTTTGTTTAAATCACATAAAGGAAAAGGGGATGATAAACGTCAAAATATTGCTAAATTCGATGATGTTTAGTATGAAACAAAATGCAAGAAAACTGGCTTAAGATGCAATATTATTCGAAAATCTGAGATATGAAGGCCAAATCACATATCGTGATAATACATGAAATTGTATTGAAATATTGGTAGAAATGAATATATTTACGTAATATCAAACTTCATGAAAAACGTGAAAAAAGTCAATATTATTCCAAATTTGAGGATTTTAACGTCGAATCATAAAGCCAGGTTTCGTATTATTTAGATCCAAGAAAAGACATATGACAATATTGTTTCCAATACAAATGACAAAAATCAATTTGTTTTCATTAGAATTAACTAAAATGTTCTTGATTTTTCGTTTATATTACCGATGGAAGATGTACACGTAAAACTGCTCTATTCCGGCTGAAACGTCGATATATGCAATAAAAACCGAACTTCTCCCCTTTTCAATATCTTACACAGTATTTCAACGAGAAACAAATAGATGATTGCAAATGAAGTATTTATGGTTATTATATAATCAATTTTGTTTTTGTATCATTTTTATCGTATATTTAATGAATTAATACCAATAAACTGGAAATTCACAAAAATGCGTAAAAATAGCAAAATATTGCCTAATTCGATGATATTTTGTTTATATCACATAAAGGAAAAGGGAGATAATAAATGTCAAAATATTACTAAATTCGATGATTTTTAGTACGAAAGAAAATGCAAGAAACTTGCTTAAAATGCAATATTATGCGAAATTCTGAGATATGAAGGCCAAATCAAATATCGTGATACTACATGAAATAGTATCGAAATATTGGTAAAAATGAATATATTTACATAATATCAAACTACATGAAAAACGGGAAAAAAGTAACTAATATACCAAATTTGAGGATTTTAGCTTCGGATCATCAAGCGAGGTTTCGTATTATTTATATCCAAGAAAAGACATATGAAATTGTTGTTTCCAATACAAATGATAAAAATCAATGTGTTTTCATTAGAATTAACTAAAATGTTCCTGATTTTCCGTGTATGTTACCGATAGAAGATGGACACGTAAAACCGCACAATTCCAGCTGAGACGTCGATATATGCAATAAAAACCGAATTACTCCCCTTTTCAATATCTTACTCAGTATTTCAACGAGAGACAAATACATGATTGAATATGAAGTATTTAAGTTTATTATCTAATCAATTACGTGTTTGCATCATTTTTATCGTATATTTAATGAATTAATACCAATAAACTGAAAACTCACAAAAACGTAGAAAAACGGCAAAATATTGCCTAATTCGATGACATTTTGTTTAAATCACAAAAAAGAAAAGGGAGATGATAAACGTCAAAATATTACTAAATTCGATTATTTTTAGTACGAAAGAAAATGCAAGAAAACTTGCTTAAAATTCAATATTATGTGAATTTCTGAGATTTGAAAGTTAAATCACATATCGTGATTTAAATGAAATAGTATCGAAATATTGATAAAAATGAATATATTTACGTAATATCAAACTATATGAAAAACGTGAAAAAAGTCAATATTATTTCAAATTAAGGATTTTAACGTCGAATCATAGAGCCAGGTTTCGTATTATTTAGATCCAAGAAAAGACATATGACAATGTTGTTTCCAATACAAATGATAAAAATCAATGTGTTTTCATTGGAAATAATTAAAATGTTCCTGATTTTTCGTTTATATTACCTATGGAAGATGTACACGTAAAACTGCTCTATTCCGGCTGAAACGTCGATATATGCAATAAAAACCGAACTTCTCCCCCTTTTCAATATCTTACTCAGTATTTCAACGAGAAACAAATAGATGATTGAAAATGAAGTATTTAAGGTTATTATATAATCAATTTTGTGTTTGTATCATTTTTATCGTATATATATATTGAATTAATACCAATAAACTGGAATCTCAAAAATATGGAAAAACAGCAAAATATTGCCTAATTCGATGATATTTTGTTTATATCACATAAAGAAAAGGAAGATGATAAACGTCAAAATATTACTAAATTCGATGATTTTTAGTACGGAAGAAAATACAAGAAAACTTGCTTAAAATGCAATATTATGCGAAATTCTGAGATTTGAAGGCCAAATTACATATCGAGATACTACATGAAATAGAATCGAAATATTGGTAAAAATGAATATATGTAAGTAATATCAAACTACATGAAAAACGTGAAAAAAGTCACTAATTTACCAAATTTGAGGATTTTACCTTCGGATCATAAAGCGAGGTTTCGTATTATTTATATCCAAGAAAAGACATATGAAATTGTTGTTTCCAATACAAATGATAAAAATCTATGTGTACCTATTAGAAGTACCTGTATGTATGTATTAGAAGTACCTAAAATGTTCCTGATTTTCCGTTTATATTACCGATGGAAGATGTACACGTAAAACCGTTCAATTCCAGATGAAACGTCGATACATGCAATAAAAACGGAACTTCTCCCCTTTACAATATCTTACTCAGTATTATAACGAGAAACAAATAGTTCATTAAAAATGAGGTATTTAAGATTAATTTCTAATCTATTACGTGTTTGAATCATTTTTATCGTATATTTAATGAATTAATAACAATAAACTGAAAATTAACAAAAACCTTGAAAAACGGCAAAATATGGCCTAATTCCATTATATTTTGTTTAAATCACATAAAGGAAAAGAGGATGACAAACGTCAACATACTACTAAATTCGATAAATTATAGTACGAAACAAAATGCAAGAAAACTCGCTTAAAATGCAATATGCGAAATTCTGAGATTTGAAGGCGAAATCACATATCGTGATATTACATGAAAAAGTATCGAAATATTGGTAAAATTATTATATTTACGTAATATCAAACCACATGAAAAACGTGAAAAAAGTCACTATCAAACCAAATTTAAGGATTTTAACTTCGAATCATAAAGCGAGGTTTCGTAGTTTTTAGATCCAAGAAAAGACATATGACAATGTTGTTTCCAATAAAAATGATAAAAATCAATGTGTTTTCATTAGAATTAACTAAAACGTTCCTGATTTTCCGTTTATATTACCGATAGAAGATGTACACGTAAAACCGCACAATTCCAGCTGAAAGGTCAATATATGCAATCCAAACCGAATTTCTCCCCTTTTCAATATCCTACTCAGTATTTCAACGAGAGACAAATAGATGATTGAATATGAAGTATTTAAGTTTATTATCTAATCAATTACGTGTTTGCATCATTTTTATCGTATATTTAATGAATTAATACCAATAAACTGAAAATTCACAAAAACGTAGAAAAACTGCAAAATATTGCCTAATTTGATGATATTTTGTTTAAATCACAAAAAAGAAAAGGGAGATGATAAACGTCAAAATATTACTAAATTCGATGATATTTAGTTCAGAAGAAAATGCAAGAAAACTTGCTTAAAATGCAATATTATGTGAATTTCTGAGATTTGAAAGCCAAATCACATATCGTGATTTACATGAAATAGTATCGAAATATTGGAAAAAATGAATATATTTACGTAATATCAAACTACATGAAAAACGTGAAAAAAGTCAATATTATTCCAAATTTCAGGATTTTAACGTCGAATCATAGAGCCAGGTTTCGTATTATTTAGATCCAAGAAAAGACATATGACAATGTTGTTTCCAATACAAATGATAAAAATCAATGTGTTTTCATTAGAATTAATTAAAATGTTCCTGATTTTTCGTTTATATTACCGATGGAAGATGTACACGTAAAACCGCTCTATTCCGTCTGAAACGTCGATATATGCAATAAAAACCGTACTTATCCCCTTTTCAATATCTTTCTCAGTATTTCAACGAGAAACAAATAGATGATTGAAAATGAAGTATTTAAGGTTATTATATAATCAATTTTGTGTTTGTATCATTTTTATCGTATATTTATTGAATTAATACCAATAAACTGGAATCCCAAAAAACGTGGAAAAACAGCAAAATATTGCCTAATTCGATGACATTTTGTTTATATCACATAAAGGAAAAGGAAGATGATAAACGTCAAAATATTACTAATTTCGATGATTTTAAGTACGGAAGAAAATGCAAGAAAACTTGCTTAAAATGCAATATTATGCGAAATTCTGAGATTTGAAGGCCAAATCACATATCGTGATACTACATGAAATAGTATCGAAATATTGGTAAAAATTAATATATGTACGTAATATCAAACTACATGAAAAACGTGAAAAAAGTCACTAATTTACCATATATGAGGATTTTACCTTCGGATCATAAAGCGAGGTTTCGTATTATTTATATCCAAGAAAAGACATGAAATTGTTGTTTCCAATACAAATGATAAAAATCCATGTGAACCTATTAGAAGTACCTAAAATGTTCCTGATTTTCCGTTTATATTACCGATGGAAGATGTACACGTAAAACCGTTCAATTCCAAATGAAACGTCGATATATGCAATAAAAACGGAACTTCTCCCCTTTTCAATATCTTACTCAGTATTTTAACGAGAAACAATGAGTTCATTAAAAATGAGGTATTTAAGATTAATTTCTAATCTATTACGTGTTTGAATCATTTTTATCGTATATTTAATGAATTAATACCAATAAACTGAAAATTAACAAAAACCTTGAAAAACGGCAAAATATTGCCTAATTCGATGATATTTTGTTTAAATCAAATAAAGGAAATGGATATGATAAACGTCAATATATTGCTAAATTCGATGATGTTTGGTGCGAAACAAAATACAAGAAAACTTGCTTGAATGCAATATTAGGCGAGATATGAAGGCCAAATACCATATCGTGATTCTACATGAAATAGTATCGAAATATTGTTAAAAATGAAAATATTTACGTAATATCAAACTACATGAAAAACGTGAAAAAGTCAATATTATTCCAAATTTGAGAATTTTAACGTCGAATCATAGAGCGAGGTTTCGTATTATTTAGATCCAAGAAAAGACATATGACAATGTTGTATCCAATACAAATGATAAAAATCAATGTGTTTTCATTAGAATTAACTAAAATGTTCCTGATTTTTCGTTTATATTACCGATGGAAGATGTACACGTAAAACTGTTCTATTCCGGCTGAAACGTCGATATATGCAATAAAAACCGAACTTCTCCCCTTTTCAATATCTTACTCAGTATTTCAACGAGAAACAAATAGATGATTGAAGATGAAGTATTTAAGTTTAATATCGAATCAATTACGTGTTTGCATCATTTTTATCGTATATTTAATGAATTAATACCAATAAACTGAAAATTCACAAAAACGTGGAAAAACGGCAACATATTGCCTAATATGATAAGATTTTGTTTAAATCACACAAAGGAAAAGGGGATGGTAAACGTAAAAATATTGCTAAATTCGATGATGTTTAGTACGAAACAAAATGCAAGAAAACTGGCTTAAGATGCAATATTATGCGAAAATCTGAGATATGAAGGCCAAATCACATATCGTGATATTACATGAAATAGTATTGAAATATTGGTAAAAATGAATATATTTACGTAATATCAAACTACATGAAAAACGTGAAAAAAGTCAATATTATTCCAAATTTGAGGATTTTAACGTCGAATCATAGAGCCAGGTTTCGTATTATTTAGATCCAAGAAAAGACATATGACAATGTTGTTTCGAAAACAAATGATAAAAATCAATGTGTTTTCATTAGAATTAACTTAAATGTTCCTGATTTTTCGTCTATATTACCGATGGAAGATGTACAAGTAAAACCGCTCTATTCCGGCTGAAACGTCGATATATGCAATAAAAAAAGAACTTCTCCCCTTTTCAATATCTTACTCAGTATTTCAACGAGAAACAAATAGATGATTGAAAATGAAGTATTTAAGGTTATTATATAATCAATTTTGTGTTTGTATCATTTTTATCGTATATTTATTGAAATAATACCAATAAACTGGAAATTCACAAAAACGTTTAAAAACAGCAAAATATTGCCTAATTCGATGAAATTTTGTTTAAATCACATAAAGGTAATGGGGATGATAAACGTCAAAATATAGCTAAATTCGATGATGTTTCGTGCGAAACAAAATACAAGAAAACTTGCCTAAATGCAATATTATGCGAAAATCAGAGATATGAAGGCCAAATACCATATCGTGATTCTACATGAAATAGTATCGAGATATTGGTAAAAATGAATATATTTACGTAATATCAAACTACATGAAAAACGTGAAAAAGTCAATATCATTCCAAATTTGAGAATTTTAACGTCGAATCATAGAGCGAGGTTTCGTATTATTTAGATCCAAGAAAAGACATATGACAATGTTGTTTCCAATACAAATGATAAAAATCAATTTGTTTTCATTAGAATTAGCTAAAATGTTCCTGATTTTTTGTTTATATTACCGATGGAAGATATACACGTAAAACTGCTCTATTCCGACTGAAACGTCGATATATGCAATAAAAACCGAACTTCTCCCCTATTCAATATCTTACTCAGTATTTCAACGAGAAACAAATAGATGATTGCAAATGAAGTATTTAAGGTTATTATATAATCAATTTTGTGTTTGTATCATTTTTATCGTATATTTAATGAATTAATACCAATAAACTGAAAATTCACAAAAACGTGTAAAACAGCAAAATATTGCCTAATTTGATGATATTTTGTTTATATCACATAAAGGAAAAGGGAGATGATAAACGTCAAAATATTACTAAATTCGATGATGTTTGAACGAAACAAAATGCAAGAAAACTGGCTTAAGATGCAATATTATGCGAAAATCTGAGATATGAAGGCCAAATCACATATCGTGATACTACATGAAATAGTATTGAAATATTGGTAAAAATGAATATATTTACGTAATATCAAACTACATGAAAAGCGTGAAAAAAGTCAGTATTATTCCAAATTTGAGGATTTTAACGTCGAATCATAGAGCCAGGTTTCATATTATTTAGATCCAAGAAAAGACATATGACAATGTTGTTTCCAATACAAATGATAAAACTCAATGTGTTTTCATTAGAAATAACTAAAATGTTCCTGATTTTCCGTTAATATTACCGATGGAAGATGTACTCGTAAAACCGCTCTATTCTTTCTGAAACGTCGATATATGCAATAAAAACCGAACTTCTCCCCTTTTCAATATCTTACTCAGTATTTCAACGAGAAACAAATAGATGATTGAAAATGAAGTATTTAAGGTTATTATATAATTAATTTTGTGTTTGTATCATTTTTATCGTATATTTAATGAATTAATACCAATAAACTGGAAATTCACAAAAACGTGGAAAAACGGCAAAATATTGCCCAATTCGATGATATTTTGTTTATATCACATAAAGGAAAAGGGGATGATAAACGTCAAAATATTGCTAAATTCGATGATATTTAGTATGAAACAAAACGCAAGAAAACTTGCTTAAAATGCAATATTATGCGAAAATCTGATATATGAAGGCCAAATCAAATATCGTGATACTACATGAAATAGTATCGAAATATTGGTAAAAATAAATATATTTACGTAATATCAAACTACATGAAAAACGTGAAAAAAGTAAATATTATACCAAATTTGAGCATTTTACCTTCGGATCATAGAGCGAGGTTTTGTATTATTTATATCCAAGAAAAGACATATGAAATTGTTGTTTCCAATACAAATGATAAAAATCAATGTGTTTTCATTAGAAGTACCTAAAATATTCCTGATTTTCCGTTTATATTACCGACGGAAGTTGTACACGTAAAACCGTTCAATTCCAGATGAAACGTCGATATATGCAATAAAAACGGAACTTCTCCCCTTTTCAATATCTTACTCAGTATTTTAACGAGAAACAAATAGTTCATTAAAAATGAGGTATTTAAGATTAATTTCTAATCTATTACGTGTTTGAATAATTTTGATCGTATATTTAATGAATTAATAACAATAAACTGAAAATTAACAAAAACCTTGAGAAACGGCAAAATATTGCCTAATTCGATGATATTTTGTTTAAATCACATAAAGGAAAAGAGGATGACAAACGTCAACATATTACTAAATTCGATGAATTATAGTACGAAACAAAATGCAAGAAAACTCGCTTAAAATGTAATATGCGAAATTCTGAGATTTGAAGGCCAAATCACATATCGTGATATTACATGAAAAAGTATCGAAATATTGGTAAAAATGAATATATTTACGTAATATCAAACCACATGAAAAACGTGAAAAAAGTCACTATCAAACCAAATTTAAGGATTTTAACTTCGAATCATAAAGCGAGGTTTCGTAGTTTTTAGATCCAAGAGAAAGACATATGACAATGTTGTTTCCAATACAAATGATAAAAATCAATGTGTTTTCATTAGAATTAACTAAAATGTTCCTGATTTTCCGCTAATATTAACGATAGAAGATGTACTCGTAAAACTGCTCTATTCCGGCTGAAACGTCGATATATACAATAAAAACCGAACTTCTCCCCTTTTCAATATCTTACTCAGTATTTCAACGAGAAACAAAAAGATGATTGAAAATAAAGTAATTAAGGATATTATCTAATCAATTATGTGTTTGTACCATTTTTATCGTATATTTAATGAATTAATATCAATAAACTGGAAATTCACAAAAACGTGGAAAAACGGCAAAATATTGCCTAATTCGATGATATTTTGTTTAAATCACAAAAAAGAAAAGGGAGATGATAAACGTCAAAATATTACTAAATTCGATGATTTTTAGTACGGAAGAAAATGCAAGAAAACTTGCTTAAAATGCGATATTATGCGAAAATCTAAGATATGAAGGCCAAATCACATATCGTGATACTAAATGAAATAGTATCGAAATATTGGTAAAAATGAATATATTTACGTAATATTAAACTACATGAAAAACGTGAAAAAAGTCAATATTATTCCAAATTTCAAGATTTTAAAGTCGAATCAAAGAGCCAGGTTTCGTATTATTTAGATCGAAGAAGAGACATATGACAATGTTGTTTCCAATACAAATGATAAAAATCAATGTGTTTTCATTAGAATTAATTAAAATGTTCCTGATTTTTCGTTTATATTACCGATGGAAGATGTACACGTAAAACCGCTCTATTCCGGCTGAAACGTCGATATATGCAATAAAAACCGAACTTCTCCCCCTTTTCAATATCTTACTCAGTATTTCAACGAGAAACAAATAGATGATTGAAAATGAAGTATTTAAGGTTAATAAATAATCAATTTTGTGTTTGTATCATTTTTATCGTATATATATTGAATTAATACCAATAAACTGGAATCTCAAAAAACGTGGAAAAACAGCAAAATATTGCCTAATTCGATGACATTTTGTTTATATCACATAAAGGAAAAGGAAGATGATAAACGTCAAAATATTACTAATTTCGATGATTTTAAGTACGGAAGAAAATGCAAGAAAACTTGCTTAAAATGCAATATTATGCGAAATTCTGAGATTTGAAGGCCAAATCACATATCGTGATACTACATGAAATAGTATCGAAATATTGGTAAAAATTAATATATGTACGTAATATCAAACTACATGAAAAACGTGAAAAAAGTCACTAATTTACCATATATGAGGATTTTACCTTCGGATCATAAAGCGAGGTTTCGTATTATTTATATCCAAGAAAAGACATATGAAATTGTTGTTTCCAATACAAATGATAAAAATCCATGTGTACCTATTAGAAGTACCTAAAATGTTCCTGATTTTCCGTTTATATTACCGATGGAAGATGTACACGTAAAACCGTTCAATTCCAGATGAAACGTCGATATATGCAATACAAACGGAACTTCTCCCCTTTTCAATATCTTACTCAGTATTTTAACGAAAAACAATGAGTTCATTAAAAATGAGGTATTTAAGATTAATTTCTAATCTATTACGTGTTTGAATCATTTTTGTCGTATATTTAATGAATTAATACCAATAAACTGAAAATTAACAAAAACCTTGAAAAACGGCAAAATATTGCCTAATTCGATGATATTTTGTTTAAATCACATAAAGGAAATGGGGATGATAAACGTCAAAATATTGCTAAATTCGATGATGTTTGGTGCGAAACAAAATACAAAAAAACTTGCTTAAAATGCAATATTATGCGAAATTCTGAGATTTGAAGGCCAAATACCATATCGTGATTCTACATGAAATAGTATCGAAATATTGGTAAAAATGAAAATATTTACGTAATATCAAACTACATGAAAAACGTGACAAAGTCAATATTATTCCAAATTTGAGAATTTTAACGTCGAATCATAGAACGAGGTTTCGTATTATTTAGATCCAAGAAAAGACATATGACAATGTTGTTTCCAATACAAATGATAAAAATCAATGTGTTTTCATTAGAATTAACTAAAATGTTCCTGATTTTTCGTTTATATTACCGATGGAAGATGTACACGTAAAACTGTTCTATTCCGGCTGAAACGTCTTTATATGCAATAAAAACCGAACTTCTCCCCTTTTCAATATCTTACTCAGTATTTCAACGAGAAACAAATAGATGATTGAAGATGAGGTATTTAGATTTAATATCTAATCAATTACGTGTTTGCATCATTTTTATCGTATATTTAATGAATTAATACCAATAAACTGAAAATTCACAAAAACGTGGAAAAACGGCAAAATATTGCCTAATTCGATGATATTTTGTTTAAATCACATAAAGGAAAAGGGGATGATAAACGTCAAAATATTGCTAAATTCGATGATGTTTAGTACGAAACAAAATGCAAGAAAACTGGCTTAAGATGCAATATTATTCGATAATCTGAGATATGAAGGCCAAATCACATATCGTGATAATACATGAAATTGTATTGAAATATTGGTAAAAATGAATATATTTACGTAATATCAAACTACATGAAAAACGTGAAAAAAGTCAATATTATTCCAAATTTGAGGATTTTAACGTCGATTCATAAAGCCAGGTTTCGTATTATTTAGATCCAAGAAAAGACATATGACAATGTTGTTTCCAATACAAATGACAAAAATCAATTTGTTTTCATTAGAATTAACTAAAATGTTCTTGATTTTTCGTTTATATTACCGATGGAAAATGTACACGTAAAACCGTTCAATTCCAGATGAAACGTCGATAAATGCAATAAAAACGGAACTTCTCCCCTTTACAATATCTTACTCAGTATTTCAACGAGAAACAAATAGATGATTGAAAATGAAGTATTTAAGGTTATTATATAATCAATTTTGTGTTTGTATCATTTTTATCGTATATTTAATGAATTAATACCAATAAACTGGAAATTCACAAAAACGCGTAAAAACGGCAAAATATTGCCTAATTCGATGATATTTTGTTTATATCACATAAAGGAAAAGGGGATGATAAACGTAAAAATATTGCTAAATTCGATGATATTTAGTACGAAACAAAACGCAAGAAAACTTGCTTAAAATGCAATATTATGCGAAAATCTGATATATGAAGGCCAAATCAAATATCGTGATACTACATGAAATAGTATCGAAATATTGGTAAAAATGAATATATTTACGTAATATCAATTTACATGAAAAACGTGAAAAAAGTAACTATTATACCAAATTTGAGGATTTTACCTTCGGATCATAAACGAGGTTTCGTATTATTTATATCCAAGAAAAGACATATGAAATTGTTGTTTCCAATACAAATGATAAAAATCAATGTGTTTTCATTAGAAGTACCTAAAATATTCCTGATTTTCCGTTTATATTACCGACGGAAGTTGTACACGTAAAACCGTTCAATTCCAGATGAAACGTCGATATATGCAATAAAAACGGAACTTCTCCCCTTTTCAATATCTTACTCAGTATTTTAACGAGAAACAAATAGTTCATTAAAAATGAGGTATTTAAGATTAATTTCTAATCTATTACGTGTTTGAATCATTTTTATCGTATATTTAATGAATTAATAACAATAAACTGAAAATTAACAAAAACCTTGAGAAACGGCAAAATATTGCCTAATTCGATGATATTTTGTTTAAATCACATAAAGGAAAAGAGGATGACAAACGTCAACATATTACTAAATTCGATGAATTATAGTACGAAACAAAATGCAAGAAAACTCGCTTAAAATGTAATATGCGAAATTCTGAGATTTGAAGGCCAAATCACATATCGTGATATTACATGAAAAAGTATCGAAACATTGGTAAAAATGAATATATTTACGTAATATCAAACCACATGAAAAACGTGAAAAAAGTCACTATCAAACCAAATTTAAGGATTTTAACTTCGAATCATAAAGCGAGGTTTCGTAGTTTTTAGATCCAAGAGAAAGACATATGACAATGTTGTTTCCAATACAAATGATAAAAATCAATGTGTTTTCATTAGAATTAACTAAAATGTTCCTGATTTTCCGCTAATATTAACGATAGAAGATGTACTCGTAAAACTGCTCTATTCCGGCTGAAACGTCGATATATACAATAAAAACCGAACTTCTCCCCTTTTCAATATCTTACTCAGTATTTCAACGAGAAACAAAAAGATGATTGAAAATAAAGTAATTAAGGATATTATCTAATCAATTATGTGTTTGTACCATTTTTATCGTATATTTAATGAATTAATATCAATAAACTGGAAATTCACAAAAACGTGGAAAAACGGCAAAATATTGCCTAATTCGATGATATTTTGTTTAAATCACAAAAATGAAAAGGGAGATGATAAACGTCAAAATATTACTAAATTCGATGATTTTTAGTACGGAAGAAAATGCAAGAAAACTTGCTTAAAATGCGATATTATGCGAAAATCTAAGATATGAAGGCCAAATCACATATCGTGATACTAAATGAAATAGTATCGAAATATTGGTAAAAATGAATATATTTACGTAATATTAAGTTACATGAAAAACGTGAAAAAAGTCAATATTATTCCAAATTTCAAGATTTTAAAGTCGAATCAAAGAGCCAGGTTTCGCATTATTTAGATCGAAGAAGAGACATATGACAATGTTGTTTCCAATACAAATGATAAAAATCAATGTGTTTTCATTAGAATTAATTAAAATGTTCCTGATTTTTCGTTTATATTACCGATGGAAGATGTACACGTGAAACCGCTCTATTCCGGCTGAAACGTCGATATATGCAATAAAAACCGAACTTCTCCCCCTTTTCAATATCTTACTCAGTATTTCAACGAGAAACAAATAGATGATTGAAAATGAAGTATTTAAGGTTAATAAATAATCAATTTTGTGTTTGTATCATTTTTATCGTATATATATTGAATTAATACCAATAAACTGGAATCTCAAAAAACGTGGAAAAACAGCAAAATATTGCCTAATTCGATGATATTTTGTTTATATCACATAAAGAAAAGGAAGATGATAAACGTCAAAATATTACTAAATTCGATGATTTTTAGTACGGAAGAAAATGCAAGAAAACTTGCTTAAAATGCAATATTATGCGAAATTCTGAGATTTGAAGGCCAAATTACATATCGAGATACTACATGAAATAGAATCGAAATATTGGTAAAAATGAATATATGTAAGTAATATCAAACTACATGAAAAACGTGAAAAAAGTCCCTAATTTACCAAATTTGAGGATTTTTCCTTCGGATCATAAAGCGAAGTTTCGTATTATTTATATCCAAGAAAAGACATATGAAATTGTTGTTTCCAATACAAATGATAAAAATCCATGTGTACCTATTAGAAGTACCTGTATGTATGTATTAGAAGTACCTAAAATGTTCCTGACTTTCCGTTTATATTACCGATGGAAGATGTACACGTAAAACCGTTCAATTCCAGATGAAACGTCCATATATGCAATAAAAACGGAACTTCTCCCCTTTTCAATATCTTACTCAGTATTATAACGAGAAACAAATAGTTCATTAAAAATTAGGTATTTAAGATTAATTTCTAATCTATTACGTGTTTGAATCATTTTTATCGTATATTTAATAAATTAATAACAATAAACTGAAAATTAACAAAAACCTTGAAAAACGGCAAAATATTGCCTAATTCGATGATATTTTGTTTAAATCACATAAAGGAAAAGAGGATGACAAACGTCAACATATTACTAAATTCGATGAATTATAGTACGAAACAAAATGCAAGAAAACTCGCTTAAAATGCAATATGCGAAATTCTGAGATTTGAAGGCCAAATCACATATCGTGATATTACATGAAAAAGTATCGAAATATTGGTAAAAATGAATATATTTACGTAATATCAAACCACATGAAAAACGTGAAAAAAGTCACTATCAAACCAAATTTAAGGATTTTATCTTCGAATCATAAAGCGAGGTTTCGTAGTTTTTAGATCCAAGAAAAGACATATAACAATGTTGTTTCCAATACAAATGATAAAAATCAATGTGTTTTCATTAGAATTAACTAAAACGTTCCAGATTTTCCGTTTATATTACCGATAGAAGATGTACACGTAAAACCGCACAATTCCAGCTGAAAGGTAAATATATGCAATACAAACCGAATTTCTCCCCTTTTCAATATCCTACTCAGTATTTCAACGAGAAACAAATAGATGATTGAAGATGAAGTATTTACGTTTATTATCTAATTAATTACGTGTTTGCCTCATTTTTATCGTATATTTAATGAATTAATACCAATAAACTGAAAACTCACAAAAACGTAGAAAAACGGCAAAATATTGCCTAATTCGATGATATTTTGATTAAATCACAAAAAAGAAAAGGGAGATGATAAACGTCAAAATATTACTAAATTTGATTATTTTTAGTACGGAAGAAAATGCAAGAAAACTTGCTTAAAATGCAATATTATGTGAATTTCTGAGATTTGAAAGTTAAATCACATATCGTGATTTAAATGAAATAGTATCGAAATATTGATAAAAATGAATATATTTACGTAATATCAAACTATATGAAAAACGTGAAAAAAGGCAATATTATTCCAAATTCAGGATTTTAACGTCGAATCATAGAGCCAGGTTTCGTATTATTTAGATCCAAGAAAAGACATATGACAATGTTGTTTCCAATACAAATGATAAAAATCAATGTGTTTTCATTGGAAATAATTAAAATGTTCCTGATTTATCGTTTATATTACCTATGGAAGATGTACACGTAAAACTGCTCTATTCCGGCTGAAACGTCGATATATGCAATAAAAACCGAACTTCTCCCCCTTTTCAATATCTTACTCAGTATTTCAACGAGAAACAAATAGATGATTGAAAATGAAGTATTTAAGGTTATTATATAATTAATTTTGTGTTTGTATCATTTTTATCGTATATATATTGAATTAATACCAATAAACTGGAATCTCAAAAATATGGAAAAACAGCAAAATATTGCCTAATTCGATGATATTTTGTTTATATCACAAAGAAAAGGAAGATGATAAACGTCAAAATATTACTAAATTCGATGATTTTTAGTACGGAAGAAAATACAAGAAAACTTGCTTAAAATGCAATATTATGCGAAATTCTGAGATTTGAAGGCCAAATTACATATCGAGATACTACATGAAATAGTATCGAAATATTGGTAAAAATGAATATATTTACATAATATCAAACTACATGAGAAACGTGAAAAAAGTCAATATTATTCCAAATTTCAGGATTTTAACGTCGAATGATAGAGCCAGGTTTCGTATTATTTAGATCCAAGAAAAGACATATGACAATGTTGTTTCCAATACAAATGATAAAAATCAATATGTTTTCATTAGAATTAACTAAAATGTTCCTGATTTTCCGCTAATATTACCGATGGAAGATGTACTCGTAAAACCGCTCTATTCCGGCTGAAACGTCGATATATACAATAAAAACCGAACTTCTCCCCATTTCAATATCTTACTTAGTATTTAAACGAGAAACAAAAAGATGATTGAAAATGAAGTAATTAAGGATATTATCTAATCAATTATGTGTTTGTACCATTTTTATCGTATATTTAATGAATTAATATCAATAAACTGGAAATTCACAAAAACGTGGAAAAACGGCAAAATATTGCCTAATTCGATGATATTTTGTTTAAATCACAAAAAAGAAAAGGGAGATGATAAACGTCAAAATATTACTAAATTCGACGATTTTTAGTACGGAAGAAAATGCAAGAAAACTTGCTTAAAATGCGATATTATGCGAAAATCTAAGATATGAAGGCCAAATCACATATCGTGATACTAATTGAAATAGTATCGAAATATTGGTAAAAATGAATACATTTACGTAATATAAAACTACATGAAAAACGTGAAAAAAGTCACAATTAAACGAAATTTAAGGATTTTAACTTCGAATCATAAAGCAAGGTTTCGAATTATTTAGATCAAAGAAAAGACATATGACAATGTTGTTTCCAATACAAATGATAAAAATCAATGTGTTTTCATTAGAATGAACTAAAATGATCCTGATTTTCCGTTTATATTACTGATGGAAGATGTACACGTAAAACCGCACAATTCCGGCTGAAACGTCGATATATGCAATAAAAACCGAACTTCTCCCCCTTTTCAATATCTTACTCAGTATTTTAACGAGAAACAAATAGTTGATTAAAAATGAGGTATTTAAGATTATTTTCTAATCTATTACGTGTTTGCATCATTTTTATCGTATATTTAATGAATTAATAACAATAAACTGAAAATTCACCAAAACCTTGAAAAACGGCAAAATATTGCCTAATTCGATGATATTTTGTTTAAATTACATAAAGGAAAAGAGGATGACAAACGTCAACATATTACTAAATTCGATGATTTATAGTACGAAACAAAATGCAAGAAAACTGGCTTAAAATGCAATATATAGCGAAATTCTGAGATTTGAAGGCCAAATCACATATCGTGATATTACATGAAAAAGTATCGAAATATTGATAAAAATGAATATATTTACGTAATATCAAACTACATGAAAAACGTGAAAAAAGTCACTATTAAACCAAATTTAAGGATTTTAACTTCGAATCATAAAGCGAGGTTTCGTATTATTTAGATCCAAGAAAAGACATATGACAATGTTGTTTCCAATACAAATGATAAAAATCAATGTGTTTTCATTAGAATTAATTAAAATGTTCCTGATTTTTCGTTTGTATTACCGATGGAAGATGTACACGTAAAACCGCTCTATTCCGGCAGAAACGTCGATATATGCAATAAAAACCGAACTTCTCCCCTTATCAATATCTTACTCAGTATTTCAACGAGAAACAAATAGATGATTGAAAATGAAGTATTTAAGGTAATTATATAATCAATTTTGTGTTTGTATCATTTTTATCGTATATTTATTGAATAAATACCAATAAACTGGAATTTTAAAAAACGTGGAAAAACAGCAAAATATTGCCTAATTCGATGATATTTTGTTTATATCACATAAAGGAAAAGGGAGATGATAAACGTCAAAATATTACTAAATTCGATGATTTTTAGTACGGAAGAAAATGCAAGAAAACTTGCTTAAAATGCAATATTATGCGAAATTCTGAGATTTGAAGACCAAATCACATATTGTGATACTACATGAAATAGTATCGAAATATTGGTAAAAATGAATATATTTACGTAATATCAAAATACATGAAAAACGTGAAAAAAGTCAATATTATTCCAAATTTGAGGATTTTACCGTCGAATCATAGAGCCAGGTTTCATATAATTTAGATCCAAGAAAAGACATATGACAATGTTGTTTTCAATACAAATGATAAAAATCAATTTGTTTTCATTAGAATTAACTAAAATGTTCCTGATTTTCCGTTAATATTACCGATGGAAGATGTACTCGTAAAACCGCTCTAATCCAGCTGAAACGTCGATATATGCAATAAAAACCGAACTTCTCACCTTTTCAATATCTTACTCAGTATTTCAACGAGAAACAAATAGATGATTGAAAATGAAGTATTTAAGGTTATTATCTAATCAATTATGTGTTTGTATCATTTTTATCGTATATTTAATGAATTAATACCAATAAACTTTAAATTCCCAAAAACGTGGAAAAATAGCAAAACATTGCCTAATTCGATGATATTTTGTTTAAATCACATAAAGGAAAAGAGGGATGATAAACGTCAAAATATTGCTAAATTCGGTGATGTTTCGTACCAAACAAAATGCAAGAAAACGTGCTTAAAATGCAATATTATGCGAAAATCTGAGATATGAAGGCCAAATCACATATCGTGATACTACATGAAATAGTATCGAAATATTGGTAAAAAAGAATATATTAAACTACATGAAAAACGTGAAAAAAGTCAATATTATTCCAAATTTCAAGATTTTAACGTCGAATCATAGAGCCCGGTTTCGTATTATTTAGATCCAAGAAAAGACATATGACAATGTTTTTTCCAATACAAATGATAAAAATCAATGTGTTTTCATTAGAATTAATTAAAATGTTCCTGATGTTTCGTTTATATTACCGATAAAAGATGAACACGTAAAACCGCTCTATTCCGGTTGAAACGTCGATATATGCAATAAAAACGGAACTTCTCCCCTTTTCAATATCTTACCCAGTATTTCAACGAGAAACAAATAGATGATTGAAAATGAAGTATTTATGGTTATTATATAATCAATTTTGTGTTTGTATCATTTTTATTGTTTATATAATGAATTAATACCAATAAACTGAAAATTCACAAAAATGTGGAAAAACGGCAAAATATTGCCTAATTCGATGATATTTTGTTTAAATCACATAAAGGAAAAGGGGGATGATAAACGTCAAAATATTACTAAATTCGATGATGTTTAGTATGAAACAAAATGCAAGAAAACTTGCTTAAAATGCAATATTATGCGAAATTCTGAGATATGAAGGCCAAATCACATATCGTGATACTACATGAAAAAGTATGGAAATATTGGTAAAAATGAATATATTTACGCAATATCAAACTACATGAAAAACGTGAAAAGGTCACTATTATACCAAATTTGTGGATTTTATCTTTGAATCATAAAGCGAGGTTGCGTATTATTTAGATCTAAGAAATGACAAATAGCAATGTTGTTTCCAATAAAAATGATAAAAATCAATGTGTTTTCTTTAGAATTAACTAAAATGTTTTTGATTTTCCGTTTATATTACGGAATATAATTCCGTTTTACGTGTACGGAAGATATACACGTAAAACCGCTCTATTCCGGCTGAAATGTCGATAAATGCAATAAAAACCGAACTTCTCCCCTTTTCAATATCTTACTCAGTATTTCAACGAGAAACAAATAGATGATTGAAAATGAAGTATTTAGGTTATTATCTAATCAATTATGTGTTTGTATCATTTTTATCGTATATTTAATGAATTAATAACAAAAAACTGGAAATTCACAAAAACGTGGAAAAACAGCAAAACATTGCCTAATTCGATGATATTTTGTTTAAATCACATAAAGGAAAAGGGGGATTATAAACGTCAAAATATTGCTAAATTCGGTGATGTTTAGTACGAAACAAAATGCAAGAAAACTTGCTTAAAATGCAATATTATGCGAAAATCTGAGATATGAAGGCCAAATCACATATCGTGATACTACATGAAATAGTATCGAAATATTGGTAATAATGAATATATTTACGTAATATCAAACTACATGAAAAACGTAAAGAAAGTCAATATTATTCCAAATTTTAACGTCGAATTATAAAGCCAGGTGTCGTATTATTTAGATCCAAGATAAAACATATGACAATGTTGTTTCCAATACAAATTATAAAAATCAATGTGTTTTCATTAGAATTAACTAAAATGTTCCTGATTTTTCGTTTATATTACCGATGGAAGATGTACATATAAAACCGCTCTAATCCGGCTGAAACGTCGATATATGCACTAAAAACCGAACTTCTCCCCTTTTCAATATCTTACTCAGTATTTCAACGAGAAACAAATAGATGATTGAAAATTAAGTATTTAAGGTAATTATCTAATCAATTATGTGTTTGTACCATTTTTATCGTATATTTAATGAATTAATACCAAAAAACTGGAAATTCACAAAAACGTGGAAAAACGGCAAAATATTGCCTAATTCGATGATATTTTCTTTAAATCACATAAAGGAAAAGGGGATGATAAACGTCAAATTATTGCTAAATTCGATGATGTTTAGTACGAAACAAAACGCAAGAAAACTTGCTTAAAATGCCATATTATGCGAAAATCTGAGATATGAAGGCAAATCACATATCGTGATACTACATGAAATAGTATCGAAATATTGGTAAAAATGAATATATTTACGTAATATTAAACTACATGAAAAACGTGAAAAAAGTCAATATTATTACAAATTTCAAGATTTTAACGTCGAATCATAGAGCCAGGTTTCGTATTATTTAGATCCAAGAAAAGACATATGACAATGTTGTTTCCAATACAAATGATAAAAATCAATGTGTTTTCATTAGAATTAATTAAAATGTTCCTGATTTTTCGTTTATATTACCTATGGAAGATGTACACGTAAAACCACTCTATTCCGGCTGAAACGTCGATATATGCAATAAAAACCGAACTTCTCCCCCTTTTCAATATCTTACTCAGTATTTCAACGAAAAACAAATAGATGATTGAAAATGAAGTATTTAAGGTTATTATATAATCAATTTTGAGTTTGTATCATTTTTATCGTATTTTTATTGAATTAATACCAATAAACTGGAAACTCAAAAAACGTAGAAAAACAGCAAAATATTGCCTAATTCGATGTTATTTTGTTTATATCACATAAAGGAAAAAGGAGATGATAAACGTCAAAATACTACTAAATACGATGATTTTTAGTACGGAAGAAAATGCAAGAAATCTTGCTTAAAATTCAATATTATGCAAAATTCTGAGATTTGAAGGCCAAATCACATATCGTGATACTACATGAAATAGTATCGAAATATTGGTAAAAATGAATATATTTACGTAATATCAAACTACATGAAAAACGTGAAAAAGTCACTATTAAATCAAATTTAAGGATTTTAACTTCGAATCATAAAGCGAGGTTTCGTATTATTTAGATCAAAGAAAAGACATATGACAATGTTGTTTCCAATACAAATGATAAAAATCAATGTGTTTTCATTAGAATGAACTAAAATGTTCCTGATTTTTCGTTTATATTACCTATGGAAGATGTACACGTAAAACCGCTCTATTTCGGCTGAATCGTCGATATATGCAATAAAAACCATACTTCTCCCCTTTTCAATATCTTGCTCAGTATTTCAACGAGAAACAAATAGATGATTGAGAATGGAGTATTTTAGGTTATTATCTAATCAATTTTGTGTTTGTATGATTTGTATCGAATATTTAATGAATTAATACCAATAAACTGGAAACTCAAAAAACGTAGAAAAACAGCAAAATATTGCCTAATTCGATGTTATTTTGTTTATATCACATAAAGGAAAAGGGAGATGATAAACGTCAAAATATTACTAAATACGATGATTTTTAGTACGGAAGAAAATGCAAGAAAACTTGCTTAAAATTCAATATTATGCAAAATTCTGAGATTTGAAGGCCAAATCACATATCGTGATGCTACATGAAATAGTATCGAAATATTGGTAAAAATGAATATATTTACGTAATATCAAACTACATAAAAAACGTGAAAAAAGTCACTATTAAACCAAATTTAAGGATTTTACCTTCGAATCATAGAGCGAGGTTTCGTATTATTTAGATCAAAGAAAAGACATGACAATGTTGTTTCCATACAAATGATAAAAATCAATGTGTTTTCATTAGAATGAACTAAAATGTTCCTGATTTTTCGTTTATATTACCTATGGAAGATGTACACGTAAAACCGCTCTATTTCGGCTGAATCGTCGATATATGCAATAAAAACCATACTTCTCCCCTTTTCAATATCTTGCTCAGTATTTCAACGAGAAACAAATAGATGATTGAGAATGGAGTATTTTAGGTTATTATCTAATCAATTTTGTGTTTGTATGATTTGTATCGAATATTTAATGAATTAATACCAATAAACTGGAAACTCAAAAAACGTAGAAAAACAGCAAAATATTGCCTAATTCGATGTTATTTTGTTTATATCACATAAAGGAAAAGGGAGATGATAAACGTCAAAATATTACTAAATACGATGATTTTTAGTACGGAAGAAAATGCAAGAAAACTTGCTTAAAATTCAATATTATGCAAAATTCTGAGATTTGAAGGCCAAATCACATATCGTGATGCTACATGAAATAGTATCGAAATATTGGTAAAAATGAATATATTTACGTAATATCAAACTACATAAAAAACGTGAAAAAAGTCACTATTAAACCAAATTTAAGGATTTTACCTTCGAATCATAGAGCGAGGTTTCGTATTATTTAGATCAAAGAAAAGACATGACAATGTTGTTTCCATACAAATGATAAAAATCAATGTGTTTTCATTAGAATGAACTAAAATGTTCCTGATTTTTCGTTTATATTACCGATGGAAGATGTACACGTAAAACCGCTTTATTCCGGCTGAAACGTCGATATATGCAATAAAAACCATACTTCTCCCCTTTTCAATATCTTGCTCAGTATTTCAACGAGAAACAAATATATGATTGAGAATGGAGTATTTTAGGTTATTATCTAATCAATTTTGTGTTTGGATGATTTGTATCGTATATTTAATGAATTAATACCAAAAAACTGGAAATTCACAAAAACGTGGAAAAACAGCAAAACATTGCCTAATTCGATGATATTTTGTTTAAATCACATAAAGGAAAAGGGGGATGATGAACGTCTAAATATTGCTAAATTCGGTGATGTTTAGTACGAAACAAAATGCAAGAAAACTTGCTTAAAATGCAATATTATGCGAAAATCTGAGATATGAAGGCCAAATCACATATCGTGATACTACATGAAATAGTATCGAAATATTGGTAAAAAAGAATATATTAAACTACATGAAAAACGTGAAAAAAGTCAATTTTATTCCAAATTTCAAGATTTTAACGTCGAATCATACAGCCAGGTTTCGTATTATTTAGATCCAAGAAAAGACATATGACAATGTTGTTTCCAATACAAATGATAAAAATCAATGTGTTTTCATTAGAATTAATTAAAATGTTCCTGATTTTTCGTTTATATTACCTATGGAAGATGTACACGTAAAACCGCTCTATTTCGGCTGAATCGTCGATATATGCAATAAAATCCGAACTTCTCCCCTTTTCAATATCTTACTCAGTATTTCAACGAGAAACAAAGAGATGATTGAAAATGAAGTATTTAAGGTTATTATATAATCAATTTTGTGTTTGTATCATTTTTATCGTATATTTATTGAATTAATACCAATAAACTGGAAACTCAAAAAACATGGAAAAACTGCAAAATATTGCCTAATTCGATGTTATTTTGTTTATATCACATAAAGGAAAAGGGAGATGATAAACGTCAAAATATTACTAAATACGATGATTTTTAGTACGGAAGAAAATGCAAGAAAACTTGCTTAAAATTCAATATTATGCAAAATTCTAAGATTTGAAGGCCAAATCACATATCGTGATACTACATGAAATAGTATCGAAATATTGGTAAAAATGAATATATTTACGTAATATCAACTACATAAAAAACGTGAAAAAAGTCACTATTAAACCAAATTTAAGGATTTTAACTTCGAATCATAAAGCGAGGTTTCGTATTATTTAGATCAAAGAAAAGACATGACAATGTTGTTTCCATACAAATGATAAAAATCAATGTGTTTTCATTAGAATGAACTAAAATGTTCCTGATTTTTCGTTTATATTACCGATGGAAGATGTACACGTAAAACCGCTTTATTCCGGCTGAAACGTCGATATATGCAATAAAAACCATACTTCTCCCCTTTTCAATATCTTGCTCAGTATTTCAACGAGAAACAAATATATGATTGAGAATGGAGTATTTTAGGTTATTATCTAATCAATTTTGTGTTTGGATGATTTGTATCGTATATTTAATGAATTAATACCAAAAAACTGGAAATTCACAAAAACGTGGAAAAACAGCAAAACATTGCCTAATTCGATGATATTTTGTTTAAATCACATAAAGGAAAAGGGGGATGATGAACGTCTAAATATTGCTAAATTCGGTGATGTTTAGTACGAAACAAAATGCAAGAAAACTTGCTTAAAATGCAATATTATGCGAAAATCTGAGATATGAAGGCCAAATCACATATCGTGATACTACATGAAATAGTATCGAAATATTGGTAAAAAAGAATATATTAAACTACATGAAAAACGTGAAAAAAGTCAATTTTATTCCAAATTTCAAGATTTTAACGTCGAATCATACAGCCAGGTTTCGTATTATTTAGATCCAAGAAAAGACATATGACAATGTTGTTTCCAATACAAATGATAAAAATCAATGTGTTTTCATTAGAATTAATTAAAATGTTCCTGATTTTTCGTTTATATTACCTATGGAAGATGTACACGTAAAACCGCTCTATTTCGGCTGAATCGTCGATATATGCAATAAAATCCGAACTTCTCCCCTTTTCAATATCTTACTCAGTATTTCAACGAGAAACAAAGAGATGATTGAAAATGAAGTATTTAAGGTTATTATATAATCAATTTTGTGTTTGTATCATTTTTATCGTATATTTATTGAATTAATACCAATAAACTGGAAACTCAAAAAACATGGAAAAACTGCAAAATATTGCCTAATTCGATGTTATTTTGTTTATATCACATAAAGGAAAAGGGAGATGATAAACGTCAAAATATTACTAAATACGATGATTTTTAGTACGGAAGAAAATGCAAGAAAACTTGCTTAAAATTCAATATTATGCAAAATTCTAAGATTTGAAGGCCAAATCACATATCGTGATACTACATGAAATAGTATCGAAATATTGGTAAAAATGAATATATTTACGTAATATCAACTACATAAAAAACGTGAAAAAAGTCACTATTAAACCAAATTTAAGGATTTTAACTTCGAATCATAAAGCGAGGTTTCGTATTATTTAGATCAAAGAAAAGACATGACAATGTTGTTTCCATACAAATGATAAAAATCAATGTGTTTTCATTAGAATGAACTAAAATGTTCCTGATTTTTCGTTTATATTACCGATGGAAGATGTACACGTAAAACCGCTTTATTCCGGCTGAAACGTCGATATATGCAATAAAAACCATACTTCTCCCCTTTTCAATATCTTGCTCAGTATTTCAACGAGAAACAAATAGATGATTGAGAATGGAGTATTTTAGGTTATTATCTAATCAATTTTGTGTTTGGATGATTTGTATCGTATATTTAATGAATTAATACCAAAAAACTGGAAATTCACAAAAACGTGGAAAAACAGCAAAACATTGCCTAATTCGATGATATTTTGTTTAAATCACATAAAGGAAAAGGGGGATGATGAACGTCTAAATATTGCTAAATTCGGTGATGTTTAGTACGAAACAAAATGCAAGAAAACTTGCTTAAAATGCAATATTATGCGAAAATCTGAGATATGAAGGCCAAATCACATATCGTGATACTACATGAAATAGAATCGAAATATTGGTAAAAAAGAATATATTAAACTACATGAAAAACGTGAAAAAAGTCAATTTTATTCCAAATTTCAAGATTTTAACGTCGAATCATACAGCCAGGTTTCGTATTATTTAGATCCAAGAAAAGACATATGACAATGTTGTTTCCAATACAAATGATAAAAATCAATGTGTTTTCATTAGAATTAATTAAAATGTTCCTGATTTTTCGTTTATATTACCTATGGAAGATGTACACGTAAAACCGCTCTATTTCGGCTGAATCGTCGATATATGCAATATAATCCGAACTTCTCCCCTTTTCAATATCTTACTCAGTATTTCAACGAGAAACAAATAGATGATTGAAAATGAAGTATTTAAGGTTATTATATAATCAATTTTGTGTTTGTATCATTTTTATCGTATATTTATTGAATTAATACCAATAAACTGGAAACTCAAAAAACATGGAAAAACTGCAAAATATTGCCTAATTCGATGTTATTTTGTTTATATCACATAAAGGAAAAGGGAGATGATAAACGTCAAAATATTACTAAATACGATGATTTTTAGTACAGAAGAAAATGCAAGAAAACTTGCTTAAAATTCAATATTATGCAAAATTCTGAGATTTGAAGGCCAAATCACATATCGTGATACTACATGAAATAGTATCGAAATATTGGTAAAAATGAATATATTTACGTAATATCAAACTACATAAAAAACGTGAAAAAAGTCACTATTAAAACCAAATTTAAGGATTTTAACTTCGAATCATAAAGCGAGGTTTCGTATTATTTAGATCAAAGAAAAGACATGACAATGTTGTTTCCAATACAAATGATAAAAATCAATGTGTTTTCATTAGAATGAACTAAAATGTTCCTGATTTTCCGTTTATATTACCGATGGAAGGTTTTACACTTAAAACCGCACAATTCCGGCTGAAACGTCGATATATGCAATAAAAACCGAACTTCTCCTCTTTGCAATATCTTACTCAGTATTTCAACGAGAAACAAATAGATGATTGAAAATGAAGTAGTTAAGGTTATTATCTAATCAATTATGTACTTGTATCATTTTATCGTATATTTAATGAATTAATACCAATAAACTGGAAATTCACAAAAACGTGGAAAAACAGCAAAATATTGCCTAATTCGATGGTTTTTATTTTATATCACATAAAGGAAAAGGGGGATGATAAACGTCAAAATATTGCTAAATTCGGTTTAGTACCAAACAAAATGCAAGAGAACTTGCTTAAAATGCAATATTATGCGAAAATCTGAGATATGAAGGCCAAATCACATATCGTGATACTACATGAAATAGTATCGAAATATTGGTAAAAATGAATATATTTACGTAATAATAAACTACATGAAAAACGTGAAAAAAGTCAATATTATTCCAAATTTCAAGATTTTAACGTCGAATCATACAGCCAGGTTTCGTATTATTTAGATCCAAGAAAAGACATATGACAATGTTTTTTCCAATACTAATGATAAAAATCAATGTGTTTTCATTAGAATTAATTAAAATGTTCCTGATGTTTCGTTTATATTAAAGATAGAAGATGTACACGTAAAACCCCTCTATTCCGGTTGAAATGTCGATATATGCAATAAAAACCGAACTTCTCCCCTTTTCAATATCTTACCCAGTATTTCAACGAGAAACAAATAGATGATTGAAAATGAAGTATTTAAGGTTATTATATAATCAATTTTGTGTTTGTATCATTTTTATAATTATTTTTTGAATTAATACCAATAAACTGGAAACTCAAAAAACGTGGAAAAACAGCAAAATATTGCCTAATTCGATGTTATTTTGTTTATTTCACATAAAGGAAAAGGGAGATGATAAACGTCAAAATATTACTAAAATCGATGATTTTTAGTACGAAAGAAAATGCAAGAAAACTTGTTTAAAATGCAATATTATGCAAAATTCTGAGATTTGAAGGCCAAATCACATATCGTGATACTACATGAAATAGTATCGAAATATTGGTAAAAATGAATATATTTTGGTATTATCAAACTACATGAAAAACGTGAAAAAAGTCACTATTAAACCAAATTTAAGGATTTTAACTTCGAATCATAAAGCGAGGTTTCGTATTATTTAGATCAAAGAAAAGACATGACAATGTTGTTTCCAATACAAATGATAAAAATCAATGTGTTTTCATTAGAATGAACTAAAATGTTCCTGATTTTTCGTTTATATTTCCGATGGAAGATGTACACGTAAAACCGCACAATTCCGGCTGAAACGTCGATATATGCAATAAAAACCGAACTTCTCCTCTTTTCAATATCCTACTCAGTATTTCAACGAGAAACAAATAGATGATTGAAAATGAAGTATTTAAGGTTATTATCTAATCAATTATGTGTTTGTATGATTTTTATCGTATATTTAATGAATTAATACCAATAAACTGGAAATTCACAAAAACGTGGAAAAACAGCAAAACATTGCCTAATTCGATGATATTTTGTTTAAATCACTTAAAATAAAAAGGGGAATAATGAACGTCTAAATATTGCTAAATTCCGTGATGTTTAGTACGAAACAAAATGCAAGAAAACTTGCTTAAAATGCAATATTATGCGAAAATCTGAGATATGAAGGCCAAATCACATATTGTGATACTACATGAAATAGTATCGAAATATTGGTAAAAATGAATATATTTACGTAATATTAAACTACTTGAAAAACGTGAAAAAAGTCAATATTATTCCAAATTTCAAGATTTTAACGTCGAATCATACAGCCAGGTTTCGTATTATTTAGATCCAAGAAAAGACATATGACAATGTTGTTTCCAATACAAAACCAATATGGGATTTCGTAACCGTATTATGTTTAGGGTTATCCATGGGGTTCTGGGGTCCAGGAAGCCATTTGTGTCCCCTCAAATTGCCTCCCTTATCCTTATCCCCACCCACCTATATTCGAATCCTAGGTTCACACGGATTCACGGATCACACACGGAAATGTATCCGTGTGATCAATCCGTGTGACTATCTATGCTTGTCTGTGATACACTGACCTGTATCCAAGGATGCACGTGTATCCATGGAGTTCTGGGTCCAGGAAGCCATTTGTGTCGACCCAAATTGCCTCCCTTCTCCCCACCTGAAATCCAGGTGAATTGAAAGACCTGCCCGAGGTCAGTGGATCCAGGTATCCGTCCGTGGGCCCCCGGATTTCAACCCTTCCCCACATTCCAAGGGATCAGTCAATCAATCTTCGGCTATCCAGAGAATCTATCGAAACTGATGCTCCTACAGGAGAGGACATCACAGAAATCTATCTGTGCCCTGTAGTTGCATCCGTTGCGAAAGGCTCGAGCGCAGGTCTATCCGGATTAGGAACATGTTCTATCCGACTAGGCCACGCTGGAGTTGCTTTGTGAATAAAATTTGGCACCTGTATTTATACCTCGGAGCAAACAGGGTTAGTTAGTGTCTTTTTATAAACAATTGCAATGATTGACATGTGAAATTGTGAGTTTTGTGTTGACAGTTAGAAAAAATGGCAGCGTTATTCGATGATGTTGCAGTCAAGTGAAGCAGTGTCATGAATGAATGAATAGAGGAGAATTTAGGCTAACTGACTGATATGTGAATGTTTAAACAGGTGTAATAATTAATATTTACTGGTGTATGTCCAAATGAGGCGAACGGTTTGGCTGGGTAAATATAGCGTTATCGCCGCTATTTTCTCTGTTTGACGGGGAGGAGGAGGGGAGGTAACACTGGGGGTGGAATGGGGGTAGGGATATGGCGGCCACCGTTGGGTGGAGGTTGTTGGTAGGGGGTGTCCAAAGGAGCTACCGTGGGTCATCCTGGGTTGTTGGGGGGGTGGGGGAAGGGAGGGTTGGCAGTTAGGTATTTAAACTTAATTTTTTGAGATTGGTTATATATGGTGAGGTGTTTAGGAAGGAATAAGAAAAGTGTTTGTGACTGAGTTGAGTATATTAGTTACTGTGATTCATGTTAGAAAGAATGTAGGTGCTGAAAATGTTTAAAGATTTGTTAATGACTTCATTTGTTTAATATTGTATAAATTAACGGTAAGTGAACACTGGAGATTGATATTCAACAGCATATTGAGTGGAGAAGTTTTAGCAGGCAGGCAGGCAGGCAGGCAGGCAGAAAGAAAATGGAATGACAAATGGTTACAGACATTTTCTTCACAGATGGTAAAAACTATTATAATCACATGAACACATTTCAATGTGCGACATTCTTACACAAACACACACACACACACACACACACACACACACACACACACTCACAGGGTTGTGTGTGTCATCTAATCATCAACCTGTCACCTAATCAAATCTGAACTCCGTCACTTAAAACCTAATCTAACCAATAACCCAAACTAACCTAAAACTGCATCATAGAGTTTACTCACACATACCAGCCAATTCTCCATTAAAGATAGTGCTTATAGCAACTATTTAGTCAAACCAACAACAAATGGAGTGTTTCTCCAAAATGAAAATGTTGGGATGCTATTGATCTCGCACAAATTCCATACAAATGCCACATACCTACCGGTAAATAAAGAACCAAAGCAAATCTCTTCTAAGCATAAATGGCCATGGCATAAATTCAAATAATTTAAAAGTAAAAATAATCTAAAATAGCCAAATATTAGATAATATTAATATTAGATAGTCTTAGATATTCTCTCTTAGGCTTCATTTAGTCAACACATGTAAAATCACTGAGTCATGGAACAAGCAGTTTATATATACATATGTTAGGCTTATAACACCTACCCCACAAGGTCCAACTAGTGACTAACCCTCACTCACTCACCAGGATGCAAGTAACTCACTATTTACTTCTAGGTGAATAGAGGCATTGGGTGAAAGGAAACGCTACCAAAACGCTAAACGCTACCCTGTCCGACCGGGATTCGAACCCTTGATTGTGAGAGGAGAAGGAACAAGTCATTCATTTTTGTGTACTCACCTACGTGTGAGTACACACATTGATCCAATTCATGATTTAATGCTAATAATTTAAAAATGTAATAATTTAATTTAATGCACATTAATGCTCGATCCAGCAGTATAGATAGATAGACAGCAGATCTTGGAGTCTGTCCTTTTAGCCGTCGGTTGTTTAAAGCACTGACTTTACCAACTTAACCTAAACCTAAACCTAACCTAACCTATAACCTAAGCTAACCTAAAACTAATTGAAGTTAATGACCGTATTATTTTTAACCTATAGGTATCAAAGGTTTATAAAGGGAGGAACAAGGAACTAGTTAAGGAACAAGTTTAACTTTTATTTAATATAGTTTATTTTTTAAAATAATTTTCTTTAATATAGTTTACATTAATGTTATGAAGGTTTATGAACTTTAAAAAAAGGTTGGTTATATTAGGTTAGGTTAGGTTAGTTTAGGTTGGCTAGGTTGGTTAAACCCTAACTAACAACAGAAAATAAACTTCTCTCCTTCCCTCCCTAGATTTAAACTCATTTAAATTAAGAGTAAAGATCTTAAAGATCTTAACTAAATTTACTCCAATTATATAACTCCAATTATATATATAACTATATATATCTATACTAACTATATAGTCTAACTATATTAACTAACTATTATATTATAACTAACTATATTAACTATTATTAACTAACTAACTAACTATAAATTAGATATATAGTCATATATCTAATTATATAAATTATATAAAAATAACTCCAATTAAATTGAGTTAAATTAATTTAAATTGATTTAATTGTAATTAATAAAATTGATAATTGAAATTTAATTATACCCCTCCCTCTCTCCCTTCCTCCCTCCCTCCCTCTCTTCCTCCCTCCTTTCCGTCCCCCTGTTACCTGTGACACGAACCTATCCGTGTATCTTAGGGATTTCCGTGTATCTTATGTATGTCCGTGTATCTTATCTTATGGGATTTCGTAACCGTATTATGTTTAGGGTTATCCATGGGGTTCTGGGGTCCAGGAAGCCATTTGTGTCCTCTCAAATTGCCTCCCTTATCCTTATCCCCACCCACCTAGGTTCGAATCCCGTATCACACGGATTCACGGATCACACGGAAATGTATCCGTGTGATCAATCCGTGTGACTATCTATGCTTGTCTGTGATACACGGACATGTATCCAAGGATACACGAACACGTGTATCCATGGAGTTCTGGGTCCAGGAAGCCATTTGTGTCGACCCAAATTGCCTCCCTTCTCCCCACCTGAAATCCAGGTGAATTGAAAGACCTGCCCGAGGTCAGTGGATCCAGGTATCCGTCCGTGGGCCCCCGGATTTCAACCCTTCCCCACATTCCAAGGGATCAGTCAATCAATCTTCGGCTATCCAGAGAATCTATCGAAACTGATGCTCCTACAGGAAAGGACATCACAGAAATCTATCTGTGCCCTGTAGTTGCATCCGTTGCGACAGGCTCGAACGCAGGTCTATCCGGATTAGGAACATGTTCTATCCGACTAGGCCACGCTGGAGTTGCCATCTGAATAAAATTTGGCACCTGTATTTATACCTCGGAGCAAACAGGGTTAGTTAGTGTCTTTTTATAAACAATTGCAATGATTGACATGTGAAATTGTGAGTTTGTGTTGACAGTTAGAAAAAATGGCAGGGTTATTCGATGATGTTGCAGTCAAGTGAAGCAGTGTCATGAATGAATGAATAGAGGAGAATTTAGGCTAACTGACTGATATGTGAATGTTTAAACAGGTGTAATAATTAATATTTACTGGTGTATGTCCAAATGAGGCGAACGGTTTGGCTGGGTAAATATAGCGTTATCGCCACTATTTTCTCTGTTTGACACGGAGGAGGAGGGTGGGTAACACTGGGGGTGGAACACGGGGGAGGGATATGGTGGCCACCGTTAGGCGGAAGTTGTTGGTAGGGGGTGTCCAGAGGAGCTACCGTGGGTCATCCTGGGTTGTTGGGGGGTGGGGGAAGGGAGGGTTGGCAGTTAGGTATTTAAACTTAATTTTTTGAGATAGGTTATATATGGTGAGGTGTTTAGGAAGGAATAAGAAAAGTGTTTGTGACTGAGTTGAGTATATTAGTTACTGTGATTCATGTTAGAAAGAATGTAGGTGCTGAAAATGTTTAAAGATTTGTTAATGACTTCATTTGTTTAATATTGTATGAATTAACGGTAAGTGAACACTGGAGATTGATATTCAACAGCATATTGAGTGGAGAAGTTTTAGCAGGCAGGCAGGCAGGCAGGCAGGCAGGCAGGCAGGCAGGCAGAAAGAAAATGGAATGACAAATGGTTACAGACATTTTCTTCACAGATGGTAAAAACTATTATAATCACATGTACACATTTCAATGTGCGACATTCTTACACAAACACACACACACACACACACACTCACAGGGTTGTGTGTGTCATCTAATCATCAACCTGTCACCTAATCAAACCTGAACTCCGTCACTTAAAACCTAATCTAACCAGTAACCCAAACTAACCTAAAACTGCATCATAGAGTTTACTCACACATACCAGCCAATTCTCCATTAAAGATAGTGCTTATAGCAACTATTTAGTCAAACCAACAACAAATGGAGTGTTTCTCCAAAATGAAAATGTTGGGATGCTATTGATCTCGCACAAATTCTATACAAATGCCACATACCTACCGGTAATTAAAGAACCAAAGCAAATCTCTTCTAAGCATAAATGGCCATGGCATAAATTCAAATAATTTAAAAGTAAAAATAATCTAAAATGGCCAAATATTTGATAATATTAATATTATATAGTCTTAGATATTCTCTCTTAGGCTTCATTTAGTCAACACATGTAAAATCACTGAGTCGTGGAACAAGCAGTTTATATATACATATGTTAGGCTTATAACACCTATCCCACGAGGTCCAACTAGTGACTAACCCTCACTCACTGACCAGGATGCAAGTAACTCACTATTTACTTCTAGGTGAATAGAGGCATTGGGTGAAAGGAAACGCTACCAAAACGCTAAACGCTACCCTGTCCGACCGGGATTCGAACCCTTGATTGTGAGACGAGAAGGAACAAGTCATTCATTTTTGTGTACTCACCTACGTGTGAGTACACACATTGATCCAATTCATGATTTAATGCTAATAATTTAAAAATGTAATAATTTAATTTAATTTATAATTTAATGCACATTAATGCTCGATCCAGCAGGATAGAGTATTAATCTTGGAGTCTGTCCTTTTAGCCGTCGGTTGTTTAAAGCACTGACTTTACCAACTTAACCTAAGCCTAAACCTAACCTAACCTATAACCTAAGCTAACCTAAAACTAATTGAAGTTAATGACCGTATTATTTTTAACCTATAGGTATCAAAGGTTTATAAAGGGAGGAACAAGGAACTAGTTAAGGAACAAGTTTAACTTTTATTTAATATAGTTTATTTTTTAAAATAATTTTCTTTAATATAGTTTACATTAATGTTATGAAGGTTTATGAACTTTAAAAAAGGTTGGTTATATTAGGTTAGGTTAGGTTAGGTTAGTTTAGGTTGGCTAGGTTGGTTAAACCCTAACTAACAACAGAAAATAAACTTCCCTCCTTCCCTCCCTAGATTTAAACTCATTTAAATTAAGAGTAAAGATCTTAAAGATCTTAACTAAATTTACTCCAATTATATAACTCCAATTATATATATAACTATATATATCTATATTAACTATATAATCTAACTATATATCTAATTATATAAATTATATAATTATATAAAAATAACTCCAATTAAATTGAGTAAAATTAATTTAAATTGATTTATTTGTAATTAATAAAATTGATAATTGAAATTTAATTATACCCCTCCCTCTCTCTCTTCCTCCCTCCCTCCCTCTCTTCCTCCCTCCTTTCCGTCCCCCTGTTACCTGTGACACGAACCTATCCGTGTATCTTAGGGATTTCCGTGTATCTTAATGTATGTCCGTGTATCTTATCTTATGGGATTTCATAACCGTATTATGTTTAGGGTTATCCATGGGGTTCTGGGATCCAGGAAGCCATTTGTGTCCCCTCAAATTGCCTCCCTTATCCTTATCCCCACCCACCTAGGTTCGAATCCCGTATCACACGGATTCACGGATCACACGGAAATGTATCCGTGTGATCAATCCGTGTGACTATCTATGCTTGTCTGTGATACACGGACATGTATCCAAGGATACACGAACACGTGTATCCATGGAGTTCTGGGTCCAGGAAGCCATTTGTGTCGACCCAAATTGCCTCCCTTCTCCCCACCTGAAATCCAGGTGAATTGAAAGACCTGCCCGAGGTCAGTGGATCCAGGTATCCGTCCGTGGGCCCCCGGATTTCAACCCTTCCCCACATTCCAAGGGGATCAGTCAATCAATCTTCGGCTATCCAGAGAATCTATCGAAACTGATGCTCCTACAGGATAGGACATCACAGAAATCTATCTGTGCCCTGTAGACCGTTGTATCCGTTGCGACAGGCTCGAACGCAGGTCTATCCGGATTAGGAACATGTTCTATCCGACTAGGCCACGCTGGAGTTGCCATCTGAATAAAATTTGGCACCTGTATTTATACCTCGGAGCAAACAGGGTTAGTTAGTGTCTTTTTATAAACAATTGCAATGATTGACATGTGAAATTGTGAGTTTGTGTTGACAGTTAGAAAAAATGGCAGGGTTATTCGATGATGTTGCAGTCAAGTGAAGCAGTGTCATGAATGAATGAATAGAGGAGAATTTAGGCTAACTGACTGATATGTGAATGTTTAAACAGGTGTAATAATTAATATTTACTGGTGTATGTCCAAATGAGGCGAACGGTTTGGCTGGGTAAATATAGCGTTATCGCCACTATTTTCTCTATTTGACACGGAGGAGGAGGGTGGGTAACACTGGGGGTGGAATGGGGGTAGGGATATGGTGGCCACCGTTAGGCGGAGGTTGTTGGTAGGGGGTGTCCAGAGGAGCTACCGTGGGTCATCCTGGGTTGTTGGGGGGTGGGGGAAGGGAGGGTTGGCAGTTAGGTATTTAAACTTAATTTTTTGAGATAGGTTATATATGGTGAGGTGTTTAGGAAGGAATAAGAAAAGTGTTTGTGACTGAGTTGAGTATATTAGTTACTGTGATTCATGTTAGAAAGAATGTAGGTGCTGAAAATGTTTAAAGATTTGTTAATGACTTCATTTGTTTAATATTGTATGAATTAACGGTAAGTGAACACTGGAGATTGATATTCAACAGCATATTGAGTGGAGAAGTTTTAGCAGGCAGGCAGGCAGGCAGGCAGGCAGGCAGGCAGGCAGGCAGGCAGGCAGGCAGGCAGAAAGAAAATGGAATGACAAATGGTTACAGACATTTTCTTCACAGATGGTAAAAACTATTATAATCACATGTACACATTTCAATGTGCGACATTCTTACACAAACACACACACACACACACACACTCACAGGGTTGTGTGTGTCATCTAATCATCAACCTGTCACCTAATCAAACCTGAACTCCGTCACTTAAAACCTAATCTAACCAGTAACCCAAACTAACCTAAAACTGCATCATAGAGTTTACTCACACATACCAGCCAATTCTCCATTAAAGATAGTGCTTATAGCAACTATTTAGTCAAACCAACAACAAATGGAGTGTTTCTCCAAAATGAAAATGTTGGGATGCTATTGATCTCGCACAAATTCTATACAAATGCCACATACCTACCGGTAATTAAAGAACCAAAGCAAATCTCTTCTAAGCATAAATGGCCATGGCATAAATTCAAATAATTTAAAAGTAAAAATAATCTAAAATGGCCAAATATTTGATAATATTAATATTATATAGTCTTAGATATTCTCTCTTAGGCTTCATTTAGTCAACACATGTAAAATCACTGAGTCGTGGAACAAGCAGTTTATATATACATATGTTAGGCTTATAACACCTATCCCACGAGGTCCAACTAGTGACTAACCCTCACTCACTGACCAGGATGCAAGTAACTCACTATTTACTTCTAGGTGAATAGAGGCATTGGGTGAAAGGAAACGCTACCAAAACGCTAAACGCTACCCTGTCCGACCGGGATTCGAACCCTTGATTGTGAGACGAGAAGGAACAAGTCATTCATTTTTGTGTACTCACCTACGTGTGAGTACACACATTGATCCAATTCATGATTTAATGCTAATAATTTAAAAATGTAATAATTTAATTTAATTTATAATTTAATGCACATTAATGCTCGATCCAGCAGGATAGAGTATTAATCTTGGAGTCTGTCCTTTTAGCCGTCGGTTGTTTAAAGCACTGACTTTACCAACTTAACCTAAGCCTAAACCTAACCTAACCTATAACCTAAGCTAACCTAAAACTAATTGAAGTTAATGACCGTATTATTTTTAACCTATAGGTATCAAAGGTTTATAAATGGAGGAACAAGGAACTAGTTAAGGAACAAGTTTAACTTTTATTTAATATAGTTTATTTTTTAAAATAATTTTCTTTAATATAGTTTACATTAATGTTATGAAGGTTTATGAACTTTAAAAAAAGGTTGGTTATATTAGGTTAGGTTAGGTTAGGTTAGTTTAGGTTGGCTAGGTTGGTTAAACCCTAACTAACAACAGAAAATAAACTTCCCTCCTTCCCTCCCTAGATTTAAACTCATTTAAATTAAGAGTAAAGATCTTAAAGATCTTAACTAAATTTACTCCAATTATATAACTCCAATTATATATATAACTATATCTCTTGTCACGTGGGGGTGGGCGGTCCGGGGCTCTGCTAACACTCGGCTGCTAGGGGCTCAAAGGGCCCAAATACTCAGCCCCTCCGACTCCCTGGATTCACCGGAGTCTCCTTGGTCACACAAGATAGGACCAACAATGCCCACCTCCGCAGGTCTTTGCTTCCACCACAAAGGGGTGCCACTGATTCACCCTGGAAGCCCTTCAGTCAACCACGGGGAAACTGCTGCTAACAGTTCCGGCCTAGACCCGTGGGGGAGTGAAGGAAGACTCAGGCTTACCTATAACCATAACCTCCCTGAGTCTTGCCTGCCAGACAAAAAAAGGTTGCAGGAACTCCTTTCCCGCCTGTCTTCTCTATCTTCCTCTTAGCAAGGTCGCCAGCTGGGTTATTATATCTGCACCCCAGCAATGCAGTTCAGTGGGTGTATCATATATCGTTTGTAGCCAGAAATGTATGCTCATAGAGAAATATCACCAATGGAGGCACACTCAAACACAGTAATAAAATGTGTGGATTTACTGACGCAAATTACATGAACACACACACACAATCACAAGTAATACATGAATATGGAATATGGATGATGAGTCTGGAGATCGTCAGCCTCTTCTTCCACGACCTCCAACTCTCCTTCAACTGGGCAGGAAGACAGGAGTCTCACACTCTCACAGGAGGGCCTCTTCACCACGTCGGCACCTCTTCTTCACTGTCCTGCCATCCATCCACACTGTCCTCTCTGACAGTCCTGGACACAAGCTGCTTTGCAGCCTATTCTACTATTAAAGTAATAAAGTCTTGCTGCCACATACACAAGTAAATATTGTGGCCTAACTAGCCTACTCATACAAGGGGTAATGGGAGGGAAAATGATCTACCTTACACTCCTGGCTCACGACGCCTGTCCCTCGATGGTGTGAGGGTCCCACGCTTCCTTGGGTCGATCCTCGACGATCCAGGGCGTTCCACAGGTCCTCGGGTGTCGTGAAGCCTTCGCGTCGTCGCCGTTCCAATCCCTGAGATTCAGCTGCCCCAATCCTGGTTCATCGATGGGCGCTGAGCTAATCACTATTTTTCCCCACACTCGCCTCTCCCACAGGGCGTCGCTCCTTGTCCTAGGCACGGTGTCGTCCTTCCAAGATTCTCAGTGGATGTGACCCCAGTCACAGCTAGCTTGCTCGCCCACCTTCCAGACCTCAACGTCCAGCCAGCGGCGCCGCCCAGCGTCGTCGCCGACTATTTTCCAAGTTTGGGCACTTCTCTGCTCACTGAACTTGGTTCCTCTTTGGCTTCCCAGAAGCGCAGGGTCTCCAATAACTATGGTGGGCAACGAAGGCCAGCTCAATCCACTGAACAAGGCTTGCAGAGCCTCCAATCCTTGAGAGCAGACCGAGGCGCGTCCTGTCGCTTCCACGGTCAGTACAACTCTCACGTTGGCGCCGCCCGGGACACTCGGTGACGTCATGGCGGGCCCTGATTTGTCGCCCGCGACCTACGTCGGCCAATCCGCGATTGGCATAGTGTCCCTTCCACAAGGTCATATCTGCCGTAGGGGATACTGTTTCATTTTATATCAGGGCGCCAACTTTCCTTTATTTACAACATATAATATAACCTCATTCCATTAAATGGCAGCCGGTCTGGTCGCCACATATATCATTAGACTCCCTGAACCTCAGAGAATCAGTAGGGAGAGCTGATATGACTCTTTAAGCCGGCAAACGAAAGAAATAGGAGAGGGCACCGTAACATACCCCTCCCCTTAAAATAAGAGTCATATCGGAAGAGCAGCACTCAAGAGGGCAATCTATACTCTTGCTCCCTCCGTTCCTGAAGTGTCACTCCTCCAGTTGGCGATGTGGCTCGTTCCACCTTGCCAGTCACTTGTCTCATTATATCTCCACCTCGCATAGGACCGGGTGTGATGGGTGTTCCCTGAACACCTACAAGAAATCCTCTCTCCGTGGCTACGAGTGTACTCCCACGGCTCGTTACCACTGTAAGATTCAGTGCATGCAGCGCCTCCACCGCGTCGTGCACTCCGAGATAGTCTTGCATTTCCACTGCGTCCTACAGGTACTCCATGTTTCCTCTCATGATCTCCTCTTCGCCAATCTTCTCTCTTCTCGGTTCCTCTTCTCCCGTAGGTGCGTTGTCTCCTCACAGTGGCACTTGTAACCTGTACTCCATCCAGCAGCTTCCTCTCTTCTACACTAGGCTTTTGCGATGGCCCAATGCCCCTCTGGTTAGGCTGGCGCCTACCCTGGGTGTACCTATTCCCTGCTTTCTTCGTATTGCCTTTCCTATACCATTCGCTCCTTCGCTCCCGACGAACATCTTCACTCCTCCATGAGATTCTCTTCCCTGCAGACGTCTTCTTCGGTTCGTGGTTGGGCTCTTCCACCTCCCTGTGGCTCACCTCACCACGGTGGTTCCTCTTGCACCTACCACTATTCATCTGGCCGGCATAGGGTGCCTTGCGTCGTGGCTCCTCCACTCTGCCTCTCACTGCCGTTCGCTCATCCACTGAGCTTACTTTATTCACGTTTCTGTATGGAGGGAGTGCGGTCTGCAGCCTCTTCACCGCCCCAGGCGTTCGTACAGCTGCTCCTCGCCACTCCTCCACACGCATCATCAGGCTTAGTCGGAGGTCCCCGTCGGGGTTTTCCACAACCTCCGACGACCTCTCTGCACTCTCGCCCTCGTTGTCGTCGTCTCTGGCGACGTTTTCCCTGGCGAAGTCGGCTTCCTCACGACCATCTGGAACGACCGATACCTCACCTGGCAGGGTTGTACCGCTGCTTGCAACATAGGCACTCCTGGCCCAATCGGGTTGTATCCTGCCTCCTCCGAGGTCATTACCCAGCACCATCTGTACATGCTCTAGGGGTAACTTAGGGGCTACAGCTACTATAGCTCTCTCGACTCCGTAGTCGGCAATCAGCTGTACTTCGTGAAGTGGCAACCTGTATTCCTCCCCCACACTGCGTATCCTCACCACTCCCACAGGTGAATCATTAAATTCCTTGGGGAGAATACTCCTGGTCACCATACTTATGTCAGCACCCGTATCTCGAAGCACGGCAACCTCCACTGGGTCTGACTTTCCAAACTTCACGTTGGCTCCGAAAACGAAGGGATGTTCACCCAACTTCATTTCCCAACCATTCACGTTGGGTCCACTATAATATGGGGTGTGAACAAACACTCTCTCCTCTTCCAACATTAATCCTACATTCCTTTGGTGCTCCTCACACTCGCGGGCATAATGTCCTCTCACACCACAGTTGTAGCATCGGCTGCCTCCCCTGGGCGGCCACTCGCTAGTCACTCTGGCGGTACCACTTGCAGACGTCCCCTGGGTCCTCCTTGGACTCCCTGTCGTCGTGTCCGGGACTGCAGCACTTGCTCCTGAGCTAGGTCCACTGCTCACAGCTTGGGGCTTCCTCCCCGCGTCTCTTGAGCTCTTGAACCACGTTACTTCATCGGGCACACTACTCTTGGGAGAGTCCCCACCCGTCCTCGCTCCTCCTGAACTCCTAAGGTTCCCTCCCGACCTGGGGTAAGGCGAGTGTCTGGGCGGCCCCTCCCTCCTGATATGTAGTGCCTCCTCCAGCATGTCGGCTCGATCCGCTGCAGCCTTCAGGTCCTTAATACCTGCTTCTCTCAACCTTACTCGCAACTCAGGATGGAGCACTGACATAAACTTCTCCATCACTATCAGTCGTTTAACATCATCCACCGACTCCGCTTCCTCCGCCTTCAACCATCGTAGGAATTTCCGTTCCATATCCCTGGCGGTCTCGGCGTAAGTCTTTCCCGACGCTCTTGTACACTCTCTGAACCGCTTCCGGTACATCTCCGGAGTCAGCCGGAATGAGTGGAGAACCGCATTCTTAATCGCGTCATAACTAGTACACTCCTCTAGGTCCAGCATGTTATAGGCTTCCCGGGCCTCACCAGTCAACCTGCCCTGGACCAGAGCAGCCCAATCATCTTCCGGCCACTCCTTCAGAGTTGCTATCCGTTCAAAGTGTTCGAAGAACGCCTCAGCTTCTTGTGGTTCGAACGTAGGTAAGTCACGTTCCCTTACCTTGAGGTCATCCCGCCGTGCAGGTAGTGAGGGCAGACCACGTTCAACGCGACGCAATTCGACTTCTTTCTTTGCCCTTATCTCCTCCAGTCGCAGTTGTCTCTCTCCTTCTTCCCGCTGCAGCCGAGCTTCTCGCTCCTCTCGCTGCAGCTCAGCCGCACGTTCCTCTCGCTGCAGCTCAGCCGCACGTTCCTCTCGCTGCAGCTCAGCCGCACGTTCCTCTCGCTGCAGCTGCAGCCGTGCTTCTCTCTCCTCTCGTCGCAGCTGGGCTTCCAGTTGCATCTTCATTATTTCCAGTTGCAGGCTCCTCTTACTACAGCTGGACCTTCCACTGCTCCCATGTTCACTGTGAATTCTCTCCACACTGGTAGGCGCTTGGGGAGGCCCTAGTCGGGACGGTTCACCTTGCGACGGCTCTCCTCGGGACAGCTCCTCTTGAGATGGCTCCTCTCCCGTCGCTTCCTCTCGAGCTGTGAGCTGTGCCATGATCTCTATCCTTCGCTCTGCTACCTTAGTCGTCCTCAACCTGATCCCAAAGTGGTTTGCCACTTGTTGGAGCTGGGCCTTGGTACACTCCTCCAAAATTCTCTCGTCCCTTGTGTCAATAAATTTCTTTACTTTGTCTTCCTCCATCTCTATATCATCAAGCATACACGACGGCACAGACAAGTTAGTAGGCACTAATTTCACCGTTTCAGTCCCTTAGCCGGTTGAGTAACAGTACCACCGAATTCACTGGCCACACTGTATTAGTACCCTGGCAACACTTGTCTTGAAATTTGGTCCACACTGTAGCTTGATCCACGCTTCCTGGCGAGGTTCCCAGTTCTTGGCTACCGGGGTTCGAATCCTGGCGAGGTCGCCAGTTCTCTTGTCACGTGGGGGTGGGCGGTCCGGGGCTCTGCTAACACTCGGCTGCTAGGGGCTCAAAGGGCCCAAATACTCAGCCCCTCCGACTCCCTGGATTCACCGGAGTCTCCTTGGTCACACAAGATAGGACCAACAATGCCCACCTCCGCAGGTCTTTGCTTCCACCACAAAGGGGTGCCACTGATTCACCCTGGAAGCCCTTCAGTCAACCACGGGGAAACTGCTGCTAACAGTTCCGGCCTAGACCCGTGGGGGAGTGAAGGAAGACTCAGGCTTACCTATAACCATAACCTCCCTGAGTCTTGCCTGCCAGACAAAAAAAGGTTGCAGGAACTCCTTTCCCGCCTGTCTTCTCTATCTTCCTCTTAGCAAGGTCGCCAGCTGGGTTATTATATCTGCACCCCAGCAATGCAGTTCAGTGGGTGTATCATATATCGTTTGTAGCCAGAAATGTATGCTCATAGAGAAATATCACCAATGGAGGCACACTCAAACACAGTAATAAAATGTGTGGATTTACTGACGCAAATTACATGAACACACACACACAATCACAAGTAATACATGAATATGGAATATGGATGATGAGTCTGGAGATCGTCAGCCTCTTCTTCCACGACCTCCAACTCTCCTTCAACTGGGCAGGAAGACAGGAGTCTCACACTCTCACAGGAGGGCCTCTTCACCACGTCGGCACCTCTTCTTCACTGTCCTGCCATCCATCCACACTGTCCTCTCTGACAGTCCTGGACACAAGCTGCTTTGCAGCCTATTCTACTATTAAAGTAATAAAGTCTTGCTGCCACATACACAAGTAAATATTGTGGCCTAACTAGCCTACTCATACAAGGGGTAATGGGAGGGAAAATGATCTACCTTACACTCCTGGCTCACGACGCCTGTCCCTCAATGGTGTGAGGGTCCCACGCTTCCTTGGGTCGATCCTCGACGATCCAGGGCGTTCCACAGGTCCTCGGGTGTCGTGAAGCCTTCGCGTCGTCGCCGTTCCAATCCCTGAGATTCAGCTGCCCCAATCCTGGTTCATCGATGGGCGCTGAGCTAATCACTATTTTTCCCCACACTCGCCTCTCCCACAGGGCGTCGCTCCTTGTCCTAGGCACGGTGTCGTCCTTCCAAGATTCTCAGTGGATGTGACCCCAGTCACAGCTAGCTTGCTCGCCCACCTTCCAGACCTCAACGTCCAGCCAGCGGCGCCGCCCAGCGTCGTCGCCGACTATTTTCCAAGTTTGGGCACTTCTCTGCTCACTGAACTTGGTTCCTCTTTGGCTTCCCAGAAGCGCAGGGTCTCCAATAACTATGGTGGGCAACGAAGGCCAGCTCAATCCACTGAACAAGGCTTGCAGAGCCTCCAATCCTTGAGAGCAGACCGAGGCGCGTCCTGTCGCTTCCACGGTCAGTACAACTCTCACGTTGGCGCCGCCCGGGACACTCGGTGACGTCATGGCGGGCCCTGATTTGTCGCCCGCGACCTACGTCGGCCAATCCGCGATTGGCATAGTGTCCCTTCCACAAGGTCATATCTGCCGTAGGGGATACTGTTTCATTTCATCAGGGCGCCAACTTTCCTTTATTTACAACATATAATATAACCTCATTCCATTAAATGGCAGCCGGTCTGGTCGCCACATATATCATTAGACTCCCTGAACCTCAGAGAATCAGTAGGGAGAGCTGATATGACTCTTTAAGCCGGCAAACGAAAGAAATAGGAGAGGGCACCGTAACAATATCTATATTAACTATATAATCTAACTATATATCTAATTATATAAATTATATAATTATATAAAAATAACTCCAATTAAATTGAGTAAAATTAATTTAAATTGATTTATTTGTAATTAATAAAATTGATAATTGAAATTTAATTATACCCCTCCCTCTCTCTCTTCCTCCCTCCCTCCCTCCCTCTCTTCCTCCCTCCTTTCCGTCCCCCTGTTACCTGTGACACGAACCTATCCGTGTATCTTAGGGATTTCCGTGTATCTTAATGTATGTCCGTGTATCTTATCTTATGGGATTTCATAACCGTATTATGTTTAGGGTTATCCATGGGGTTCTGGGATCCAGGAAGCCATTTGTGTCCCCTCAAATTGCCTCCCTTATCCTTATCCCCACCCACCTAGGTTCGAATCCCGTATCACACGGATTCACGGATCACACGGAAATGTATGTGTGATCAATCCGTGTGACTATCTATGCTTGTCTGTGATACACGGACATGTATCCAAGGATACACGAACACGTGTATCCATGGAGTTCAGGGTCCAGGAAGCCATTTGTGTCGACCCAAATTGCCTCCCTTCTCCCCACCTGAAATCCAGGTGAATTGAAAGACCTGCCCGAGGTCAGTGGATCCAGGTATCCGTCCGTGGGCCCCCGGATTTCAACCCTTCCCCACATTCCAAGGGGATCAGTCAATCAATCTTCGGCTATCCAGAGAATCTATCGAAACTGATGCTCCTACAGGAGAGGACATCACAGAAATCTATCTGTGCCCTGTAGTTGCATCCGTTGCGACAGGCTCGAACGCAGGTCTATCCGGATTAGGAACATGTTCTATCCGACTAGGCCACGCTGGAGTTGCCATCTGAATAAAATTTGGCACCTGTATTTATACCTCGGAGCAAACAGGGTTAGTTAGTGTCTTTTTATAAACAATTGCAATGATTGACATGTGAAATTGTGAGTTTGTGTTGACAGTTAGAAAAAATGGCAGGGTTATTCGATGATGTTGCAGTCAAGTGAAGCAGTGTCATGAATGAATGAATAGAGGAGAATTTAGGCTAACTGACTGATATGTGAATGTTTAAACAGGTGTAATAATTAATATTTACTGGTGTATGTCCAAATGAGGCGAACGGTTTGGCTGGGTAAATATAGCGTTATCGCCACTATTTTCTCTGTTTGACACGGAGGAGGAGGGTGGGTAACACTGGGGGTGGAATGGGGGTAGGGATATGGTGGCCACCGTTAGGCGGAGGTTGTTGGTAGGGGGTGTCCAGAGGAGCTACCGTGGGTCATCCTGGGTTGTTGGGGGGTGGGGGAAGGGAGGGTTGGCAGTTAGGTATTTAAACTTAATTTTTTGAGATAGGTTATATATGGTGAGGTGTTTAGGAAGGAATAAGAAAAGTGTTTGTGACTGAGTTGAGTATATTAGTTACTGTGATTCATGTTAGAAAGAATGTAGGTGCTGAAAATGTTTAAAGATTTGTTAATGACTTCATTTGTTTAATATTGTATGAATTAACGGTAAGTGAACACTGGAGATTGAAATTCAACAGCATATTGAGTGGAGAAGTTTTAGCAGGCAGGCAGGCAGGCAGGCAGGCAGGCAGGCAGGCAGGCAGGCAGGCAGGCAGGCAGGCAGGCAGGCAGGCAGAAAGAAAATGGAATGACAAATGGTTACAGACATTTTCTTCACAGATGGTAAAAACTATTATAATCACATGTACACATTTCAATGTGCGACATTCTTACACAAACACACACACACACACACACACTCACAGGGTTGTGTGTGTCATCTAATCATCAACCTGTCACCTAATCAAACCTGAACTCCGTCACTTAAAACCTAATCTAACCAGTAACCCAAACTAACCTAAAACTGCATCATAGAGTTTACTCACACATACCAGCCAATTCTCCATTAAAGATAGTGCTTATAGCAACTATTTAGTCAAACCAACAACAAATGGAGTGTTTCTCCAAAATGAAAATGTTGGGATGCTATTGATCTCGCACAAATTCTATACAAATGCCACATACCTACCGGTAATTAAAGAACCAAAGCAAATCTCTTCTAAGCATAAATGGCCATGGCATAAATTCAAATAATTTAAAAGTAAAAATAATCTAAAATGGCCAAATATTTGATAATATTAATATTATATAGTCTTAGATATTCTCTCTTAGGCTTCATTTAGTCAACACATGTAAAATCACTGAGTCGTGGAACAAGCAGTTTATATATACATATGTTAGGCTTATAACACCTATCCCACGAGGTCCAACTAGTGACTAACCCTCACTCACTGACCAGGATGCAAGTAACTCACTATTTACTTCTAGGTGAATAGAGGCATTGGGTGAAAGGAAACGCTACCAAAACGCTAAACGCTACCCTGTCCGACCGGGATTCGAACCCTTGATTGTGAGACGAGAAGGAACAAGTCATTCATTTTTGTGTACTCACCTACGTGTGAGTACACACATTGATCCAATTCATGATTTAATGCTAATAATTTAAAAATGTAATAATTTAATTTAATTTATAATTTAATGCACATTAATGCTCGATCCAGCAGGATAGAGTATTAATCTTGGAGTCTGTCCTTTTAGCCGTCGGTTGTTTAAAGCACTGACTTTACCAACTTAACCTAAGCCTAAACCTAACCTAACCTATAACCTAAGCTAACCTAAAACTAATTGAAGTTAATGACCGTATTATTTTTAACCTATAGGTATCAAAGGTTTATAAAGGGAGGAACAAGGAACTAGTTAAGGAACAAGTTTAACTTTTATTTAATATAGTTTATTTTTTAAAATAATTTTCTTTAATATAGTTTACATTAATGTTATGAAGGTTTATGAACTTTAAAAAAAGGTTGGTTATATTAGGTTAGGTTAGGTTAGGTTAGTTTAGGTTGGCTAGGTTGGTTAAACCCTAACTAACAACAGAAAATAAACTTCCCTCCTTCCCTCCCTAGATTTAAACTCATTTAAATTAAGAGTAAAGATCTTAAAGATCTTAACTAAATTTACTCCAATTATATAACTCCAATTATATATATAACTATATATATCTATATTAACTATATAATCTAACTATATATCTAATTATATAAATTATATAATTATATAAAAATAACTCCAATTAAATTGAGTAAAATTAATTTAAATTGATTTATTTGTAATTAATAAAATTGATAATTGAAATTTAATTATACCCCTCCCTCTCTCTCTTCCTCCCTCCCTCCCTCTCTTCCTCCCTCCTTTCCGTCCCCCTGTTACCTGTGACACGAACCTATCCGTGTATCTTAGGGATTTCCGTGTATCTTAATGTATGTCCGTGTATCTTATCTTATGGGATTTCATAACCGTATTATGTTTAGGGTTATCCATGGGGTTCTGGGATCCAGGAAGCCATTTGTGTCCCCTCAAATTGCCTCCCTTATCCTTATCCCCACCCACCTAGGTTCGAATCCCGTATCACACGGATTCACGGATCACACGGAAATGTATCCGTGTGATCAATCCGTGTGACTATCTATGCTTGTCTGTGATACACGGACATGTATCCAAGGATACACGAACACGTGTATCCATGGAGTTCAGGGTCCAGGAAGCCATTTGTGTCGACCCAAATTGCCTCCCTTCTCCCCACCTGAAATCCAGGTGAATTGAAAGACCTGCCCGAGGTCAGTGGATCCAGGTATCCGTCCGTGGGCCCCCGGATTTCAACCCTTCCCCACATTCCAAGGGGATCAGTCAATCAATCTTCGGCTATCCAGAGAATCTATCGAAACTGATGCTCCTACAGGAGAGGACATCACAGAAATCTATCTGTGCCCTGTAGTTGCATCCGTTGCGACAGGCTCGAACGCAGGTCTATCCGGATTAGGAACATGTTCTATCCGACTAGGCCACGCTGGAGTTGCCATCTGAATAAAATTTGGCACCTGTATTTATACCTCGGAGCAAACAGGGTTAGTTAGTGTCTTTTTATAAACAATTGCAATGATTGACATGTGAAATTGTGAGTTTGTGTTGACAGTTAGAAAAAATGGCAGGGTTATTCGATGATGTTGCAGTCAAGTGAAGCAGTGTCATGAATGAATGAATAGAGGAGAATTTAGGCTAACTGACTGATATGTGAATGTTTAAACAGGTGTAATAATTAATATTTACTGGTGTATGTCCAAATGAGGCGAACGGTTTGGCTGGGTAAATATAGCGTTATCGCCACTATTTTCTCTGACACGGAGGAGGAGGGTGGGTAACACTGGGGGTGGAATGGGGGTAGGGATATGGTGGCCACCGTTAGGCGGAGGTTGTTGGTAGGGGGTGTCCAGAGGAGCTACCGTGGGTCATCCTGGGTTGTTGGGGGGTGGGGGAAGGGAGGGTTGGCAGTTAGGTATTTAAACTTAATTTTTTGAGATAGGTTATATATGGTGAGGTGTTTAGGAAGGAATAAGAAAAGTGTTTGTGACTGAGTTGAGTATATTAGTTACTGTGATTCATGTTAGAAAGAATGTAGGTGCTGAAAATGTTTAAAGATTTGTTAATGACTTCATTTGTTTAATATTGTATGAATTAACGGTAAGTGAACACTGGAGATTGATATTCAACAGCATATTGAGTGGAGAAGTTTTAGCAGGCAGGCAGGCAGGCAGGCAGGCAGGCAGGCAGGCAGGCAGGCAGGCAGAAAGAAAATGGAATGACAAATGGTTACAGACATTTTCTTCACAGATGGTAAAAACTATTATAATCACATGTACACATTTCAATGTGCGACATTCTTACACAAACACACACACACACACACACACTCACAGGGTTGTGTGTGTCATCTAATCATCAACCTGTCACCTAATCAAACCTGAACTCCGTCACTTAAAACCTAATCTAACCAGTAACCCAAACTAACCTAAAACTGCATCATAGAGTTTACTCACACATACCAGCCAATTCTCCATTAAAGATAGTGCTTATAGCAACTATTTAGTCAAACCAACAACAAATGGAGTGTTTCTCCAAAATGAAAATGTTGGGATGCTATTGATCTCGCACAAATTCTATACAAATGCCACATACCTACCGGTAATTAAAGAACCAAAGCAAATCTCTTCTAAGCATAAATGGCCATGGCATAAATTCAAATAATTTAAAAGTAAAAATAATCTAAAATGGCCAAATATTTGATAATATTAATATTATATAGTCTTAGATATTCTCTCTTAGGCTTCATTTAGTCAACACATGTAAAATCACTGAGTCGTGGAACAAGCAGTTTATATATACATATGTTAGGCTTATAACACCTATCCCACGAGGTCCAACTAGTGACTAACCCTCACTCACTGACCAGGATGCAAGTAACTCACTATTTACTTCTAGGTGAATAGAGGCATTGGGTGAAAGGAAACGCTACCAAAACGCTAAACGCTACCCTGTCCGACCGGGATTCGAACCCTTGATTGTGAGACGAGAAGGAACAAGTCATTCATTTTTGTGTACTCACCTACGTGTGAGTACACACATTGATCCAATTCATGATTTAATGCTAATAATTTAAAAATGTAATAATTTAATTTAATTTATAATTTAATGCACATTAATGCTCGATCCAGCAGGATAGAGTATTAATCTTGGAGTCTGTCCTTTTAGACGTCGGTTGTTTAAAGCACTGACTTTACCAACTTAACCTAAGCCTAAACCTAACCTAACCTATAACCTAAGCTAACCTAAAACTAATTGAAGTTGATGACCGTATTATTTTTAACCTATAGGTATCAAAGGTTTATGAAGGGAGGAACAAGGAACTAGTTAAGGAACAAGTTTAACTTTTATTTAATATAGTTTATTTTTTAAAATAATTTTCTTTAATATAGTTTACATTAATGTTATGAAGGTTTATGAACTTTAAAAAAAGGTTGGTTATATTAGGTTAGGTTAGGTTAGGTTAGTTTAGGTTGGCTAGGTTGGTTAAACCCTAACTAACAACAGAAAATAAACTTCCCTCCTTCCCTCCCTAGATTTAAACTCATTTAAATTTAGAGTAAAGATCTTAAAGATCTTAACTAAATTTACTCCAATTATATAACTCCAATTATATATATAACTATATATATCTATATTAACTATATAATCTAACTATATATCTAATTATATAAATTATATAATTATATAAAAATAACTCCAATTAAATTGAGTAAAATTAATTTAAATTGATTTATTTGTAATTAATAAAATTGATAATTGAAATTTAATTATACCCCTCCCTCTCTCTCTTCCTCCCTCCCTCCCTCTCTTCCTCCCTCCTTTCCGTCCCCCTGTTACCTGTGACACGAACCTATCCGTGTATCTTAGGGATTTCCGTGTATCTTAATGTATGTCCGTGTATCTTATCTTATGGGATTTCATAACCGTATTATGTTTAGGGTTATCCATGGGGTTCTGGGATCCAGGAAGCCATTTGTGTCCCCTCAAATTGCCTCCCTTATCCTTATCCCCACCCACCTAGGCTCGAATCCCGTATCACACGGATTCACGGATCACACGGAAATGTATCCGTGTGATCAATCCGTGTGACTATCTATGCTTGTCTGTGATACACGGACATGTATCCAAGGATACACGAACACGTGTATCCATGGAGATCAGGGTCCAGGAAGCCATTTGTGTCGACCCAAATTGCCTCCCTTCTCCCCACCTGAAATCCAGGTGAATTGAAAGACCTGCCCGAGGTCAGTGGATCCAGGTATCCGTCCGTGGGCCCCCGGATTTCAACCCTTCCCCACATTCCAAGGGGATCAGTCAATCAATCTTCGGCTATCCAGAGAATCTATCGAAACTGATGCTCCTACAGGAGAGGACATCACAGAAATCTATCTGTGCCCTGTAGTTGCATCCGTTGCGACAGGCTCGAACGCAGGTCTATCCGGATTAGGAACATGTTCTATCCGACTAGGCCACGCTGGAGTTGCCATCTGAATAAAATTTGGCACCTGTATTTATACCTCGGAGCAAACAGGGTTAGTTAGTGTCTTTTTATAAACAATTGCAATGATTGACATGTGAAATTGTGAGTTTGTGTTGACAGTTAGAAAAAATGGCAGGGTTATTCGATGATGTTGCAGTCAAGTGAAGCAGTGTCATGAATGAATGAATAGAGGAGAATTTAGGCTAACTGACTGATATGTGAATGTTTAAACAGGTGTAATAATTAATATTTACTGGTGTATGTCCAAATGAGGCGAACGGTTTGGCTGGGTAAATATAGCGTTATCGCCACTATTTTCTCTGTTTGACACGGAGGAGGAGGGTGGGTAACACTGGGGGTGGAATGGGGGTAGGGATATGGTGGCCACCGTTAGGCGGAGGTTGTTGGTAGGGGGTGTCCAGAGGAGCTACCGTGGGTCATCCTGGGTTGTTGGGGGGTGGGGGAAGGGAGGGTTGGCAGTTAGGTATTTAAACTTAATTTTTTGAGATAGGTTATATATGGTGAGGTGTTTAGGAAGGAATAAGAAAAGTGTTTGTGACTGAGTTGAGTATATTAGTTACTGTGATTCATGTTAGAAAGAATGTAGGTGCTGAAAATGTTTAAAGATTTGTTAATGACTTCATTTGTTTAATATTGTATGAATTAACGGTAAGTGAACACTGGAGATTGATATTCAACAGCATATTGAGTGGAGAAGTTTTAGCAGGCAGGCAGGCAGGCAGGCAGGCAGGCAGGCAGGCAGGCAGGCAGGCAGGCAGGCAGGCAGGCAGGCAGGCAGGCAGGCAGGCAGGCAGGCAGGCAGGCAGGCAGGCAGGCAGGCAGAAAGAAAATGGAATGACAAATGGTTACAGACATTTTCTTCACAGATGGTAAAAACTATTATAATCACATGTACACATTTCAATGTGCGACATTCTTACACAAACACACACACACACACACACACTCACAGGGTTGTGTGTGTCATCTAATCATCAACCTGTCACCTAATCAAACCTGAACTCCGTCACTTAAAACCTAATCTAACCAGTAACCCAAACTAACCTAAAACTGCATCATAGAGTTTACTCACACATACCAGCCAATTCTCCATTAAAGATAGTGCTTATAGCAACTATTTAGTCAAACCAACAACAAATGGAGTGTTTCTCCAAAATGAAAATGTTGGGATGCTATTGATCTCGCACAAATTCTATACAAATGCCACATACCTACCGGTAATTAAAGAACCAAAGCAAATCTCTTCTAAGCATAAATGGCCATGGCATAAATTCAAATAATTTAAAAGTAAAAATAATCTAAAATGGCCAAATATTTGATAATATTAATATTATATAGTCTTAGATATTCTCTCTTAGGCTTCATTTAGTCAACACATGTAAAATCACTGAGTCGTGGAACAAGCAGTTTATATATACATATGTTAGGCTTATAACACCTATCCCACGAGGTCCAACTAGTGACTAACCCTCACTCACTGACCAGGATGCAAGTAAGTCACTATTTACTTCTAGGTGAATAGAGGCATTGGGTGAAAGGAAACGCTACCAAAACGCTAAACGCTACCCTGTCCGACCGGGATTCGAACCCTTGATTGTGAGACGAGAAGGAACAAGTCATTCATTTTTGTGTACTCACCTACGTGTGAGTACACACATTGATCCAATTCATGATTTAATGCTAATAATTTAAAAATGTAATAATTTAATTTAATTTATAATTTAATGCACATTAATGCTCGATCCAGCAGGATAGAGTATTAATCTTGGAGTCTGTCCTTTTAGCCGTCGGTTGTTTAAAGCACTGACTTTACCAACTTAACCTAAGCCTAAACCTAACCTAACCTATAACCTAAGCTAACCTAAAACTAATTGAAGTTAATGACCGTATTATTTTTAACCTATAGGTATCAAAGGTTTATAAAGGGAGGAACAAGGAACTAGTTAAGGAACAAGTTTAACTTTTATTTAATATAGTTTATTTTTTAAAATAATTTTCTTTAATATAGTTTACATTAATGTTATGAAGGTTTATGAACTTTAAAAAAAGGTTGGTTATATTAGGTTAGGTTAGGTTAGGTTAGTTTAGGTTGGCTAGGTTGGTTAAACCCTAACTAACAACAGAAAATAAACTTCCCTCCTTCCCTCCCTAGATTTAAACTCATTTAAATTAAGAGTAAAGATCTTAAAGATCTTAACTAAATTTACTCCAATTATATAACTCCAATTATATATATAACTATATATATCTATATTAACTATATAATCTAACTATATATCTAATTATATAAATTATATAATTATATAAAAATAACTCCAATTAAATTGAGTAAAATTAATTTAAATTGATTTATTTGTAATTAATAAAATTGATAATTGAAATTTAATTATACCCCTCCCTCTCTCTCTTCCTCCCTCCCTCCCTCTCTTCCTCCCTCCTTTCCGTCCCCCTGTTACCTGTGACACGAACCTATCCGTGTATCTTAGGGATTTCCGTGTATCTTAATGTATGTCCGTGTATCTTATCTTATGGGATTTCATAACCGTATTATGTTTAGGGTTATCCATGGGGTTCTGGGATCCAGGAAGCCATTTGTGTCCCCTCAAATTGCCTCCCTTATCCTTATCCCCACCCACCTAGGTTCGAATCCCGTATCACACGGATTCACGGATCACACGAAAATGTATCCGTGTGATCAATCCGTGTGACTATCTATGCTTGTCTGTGATACACGGACATGTATCCAAGGATACACGAACACGTGTATCCATGGAGTTCTGGGTCCAGGAAGCCATTTGTGTCGACCCAAATTGCCTCCCTTCTCCCCACCTGAAATCCAGGTGAATTGAAAGACCTGCCCGAGGTCAGTGGAGCAGGTATCCGTCCGTGGGCCCCCGGATTTCAACCCTTCCCCACATTCCAAGGGGATCAGTCAATCAATCTTCGGCTAGCCAGAGAATCTATCGAAACTGATGCTCCTACAGGAGAGGACATCACAGAAATCTATCTGTGCCCTGTAGTTGCATCCGTTGCGACAGGCTCGAACGCAGGTCTATCCGGATTAGGAACATGTTCTATCCGACTAGGCCACGCTGGAGTTGCCATCTGAATAAAATTTGGCACCTGTATTTATACCTCGGAGCAAACAGGGTTAGTTAGTGTCTTTTTATAAACAATTGCAATGATTGACATGTGAAATTGTGAGTTTGTGTTGACAGTTAGAAAAAATGGCAGGGTTATTCGATGATGTTGCAGTCAAGTGAAGCAGTGTCATGAATGAATGAATAGAGGAGAATTTAGGCTAACTGACTGATATGTGAATGTTTAAACAGGTGTAATAATTAATATTTACTGGTGTATGTCCAAATGAGGCGAACGGTTTGGCTGGGTAAATATAGCGTTATCGCCACTATTTTCTCTGACACGGAGGAGGAGGGTGGGTAACACTGGGGGTGGAATGGGGGTAGGGATATGGTGGCCACCGTTAGGCGGAGGTTGTTGGTAGGGGGTGTCCAGAGGAGCTACCGTGGGTCATCCTGGGTTGTTGGGGGGTGGGGGAAGGGAGGGTTGGCAGTTAGGTATTTAAACTTAATTTTTTGAGATAGGTTATATATGGTGAGGTGTTTAGGAAGGAATAAGAAAAGTGTTTGTGACTGAGTTGAGTATATTAGTTACTGTGATTCATGTTAGAAAGAATGTAGGTGCTGAAAATGTTTAAAGATTTGTTAATGACTTCATTTGTTTAATATTGTATGAATTAACGGTAAGTGAACACTGGAGATTGATATTCAACAGCATATTGAGTGGAGAAGTTTTAGCAGGCAGGCAGGCAGGCAGGCAGGCAGGCAGGCAGGCAGGCAGGCAGGCAGAAAGAAAATGGAATGACAAATGGTTACAGACATTTTCTTCACAGATGGTAAAAACTATTATAATCACATGTACACATTTCAATGTGCGACATTCTTACACAAACACACACACACACACACACACTCACAGGGTTGTGTGTGTCATCTAATCATCAACCTGTCACCTAATCAAACCTGAACTCCGTCACTTAAAACCTAATCTAACCAGTAACCCAAACTAACCTAAAACTGCATCATAGAGTTTACTCACACATACCAGCCAATTCTCCATTAAAGATAGTGCTTATAGCAACTATTTAGTCAAACCAACAACAAATGGAGTGTTTCTCCAAAATGAAAATGTTGGGATGCTATTGATCTCGCACAAATTCTATACAAATGCCACATACCTACCGGTAATTAAAGAACCAAAGCAAATCTCTTCTAAGCATAAATGGCCATGGCATAAATTCAAATAATTTAAAAGTAAAAATAATCTAAAATGGCCAAATATTTGATAATATTAATATTATATAGTCTTAGATATTCTCTCTTAGGCTTCATTTAGTCAACACATGTAAAATCACTGAGTCGTGGAACAAGCAGTTTATATATACATATGTTAGGCTTATAACACCTATCCCACGAGGTCCAACTAGTGACTAACCCTCACTCACTGACCAGGATGCAAGTAACTCACTATTTACTTCTAGGTGAATAGAGGCATTGGGTGAAAGTAAACGCTACCAAAACGCTAAACGCTACCCTGTCCGACCGGGATTCGAACCCTTGATTGTGAGACGAGAAGGAACAAGTCATTCATTTTTGTGTACTCACCTACGTGTGAGTACACACATTGATCCAATTCATGATTTAATGCTAATAATTTAAAAATGTAATAATTTAATTTAATTTATAATTTAATGCACATTAATGCTCGATCCAGCAGGATAGAGTATTAATCTTGGAGTCTGTCCTTTTAGCCGTCGGTTGTTTAAAGCACTGACTTTACCAACTTAACCTAAGCCTAAACCTAACCTAACCTATAACCTAAGCTAACCTAAAACTAATTGAAGTTAATGACCGTATTATTTTTAACCTATAGGTATCAAAGGTTTATAAAGGGAGGAACAAGGAACTAGTTAAGGAACAAGTTTAACTTTTATTTAATATAGTTTATTTTTTAAAATAATTTTCTTTAATATAGTTTACATTAATGTTATGAAGGTTTATGAACTTTAAAAAAAGGTTGGTTATATTAGGTTAGGTTAGGTTAGGTTAGTTTAGGTTGGCTAGGTTGGTTAAACCCTAACTAACAACAGAAAATAAACTTCCCTCCTTCCCTCCCTAGATTTAAACTCATTTAAATTAAGAGTAAAGATCTTAAAGATCTTAACTAAATTTACTCCAATTATATAACTCCAATTATATATATAACTATATATATCTATATTAACTATATAATCTAACTATATATCTAATTATATAAATTATATAATTATATAAAAATAACTCCAATTAAATTGAGTAAAATTAATTTAAATTGATTTATTTGTAATTAATAAAATTGATAATTTAAATTTAATTATACCCCTCCCTCTCTCTCTTCCTCCCTCCCTCCCTCTCTTCCTCCCACCTTTCCGTCCCCCTGTTACCTGTGACACGAACCTATCCGTGTATCTTAGGGATTTCCGTGTATCTTAATGTATGTCCGTGTATCTTATCTTATGGGATTTCGTAACCGTATTATGTTTAGGGTTATCCATGGGGTTCTGGGATCCAGGAAGCCATTTGTGTCCCCTCAAATTGCCTCCCTTATCCTTATCCCCACCCACCTAGGTTCGAATCCCGTATCACACGGATTCACGGATCACACGGAAATGTATCCGTGTGATCAATCCGTGTGACTATCTATGCTTGTCTGTGATACACGGACATGTATCCAAGGATACACGAACACGTGTATCCATGGAGTTCTGGGTCCAGGAAGCCATTTGTGTCGACCCAAATTGCCTCCCTTCTCCCCACCTGAAATCCAGGTGAATTGAAAGACCTGCCCGAGGTCAGTGGATCCAGGTATCCGTCCGTGGGCCCCCGGATTTCAACCCTTCCCCACATTCCAAGGGGATCAGTCAATCAATCTTCGGCTATCCAGAGAATCTATCGAAACTGATGCTCCTACAGGAGAGGACATCACAGAAATCTATCTGTGCCCTGTAGTTGCATCCGTTGCGACAGGCTCGAACGCAGGTCTATCCGGATTAGGAACATGTTCTATCCGACTAGGCCACGCTGGAGTTGCCATCTGAATAAAATTTGGCACCTGTATTTATACCTCGGAGCAAACAGGGTTAGTTAGTGTCTTTTTATAAACAATTGCAATGATTGACATGTGAAATTGTGAGTTTGTGTTGACAGTTAGAAAAAATGGCAGGGTTATTCGATGATGTTGCAGTCAAGTGAAGCAGTGTCATGAATGAATGAATAGAGGAGAATTTAGGCTAACTGACTGATATGTGAATGTTTAAACAGGTGTAATAATTAATATTTACTGGTGTATGTCCAAATGAGGCGAACGGTTTGGCTGGGTAAATATAGCGTTATCGCCACTATTTTCTCTGTTTGACACGGAGGAGGAGGGTGGGTAACACTGGGGGTGGAATGGGGGTAGGGATATGGTGGCCACCGTTAGGCGGAGGTTGTTGGTAGGGGGTGTCCAGAGGAGCTACCGTGGGTCATCCTGGGTTGTTGGGGGGTGGGGGAAGGGAGGGTTGGCAGTTAGGTATTTAAACTTAATTTTTTGAGATAGGTTATATATGGTGAGGTGTTTAGGATAGAATAAGAAAAGTGTTTGTGACTGAGTTGAGTATATTAGTTACTGTGATTCATGTTAGAAAGAATGTAGGTGCTGAAAATGTTTAAAGATTTGTTAATGACTTCATTTGTTTAATATTGTATGAATTAACGGTAAGTGAACACTGGAGATTGATATTCAACAGCATATTGAGTGGAGAAGTTTTAGCAGGCAGGCAGGCAGGCAGGCAGGCAGGCAGGCAGGCAGGCAGGCAGGCAGGCAGGCAGAAAGAAAATGGAATGACAAATGGTTACAGACATTTTCTTCACAGATGGTAAAAACTATTATAATCACATGTACACATTTCAATGTGCGACATTCTTACACAAACACACACACACACACACACACTCACAGGGTTGTGTGTGTCATCTAATCATCAACCTGTCACCTAATCAAACCTGAACTCCGTCACTTAAAACCTAATCTAACCAGTAACCCAAACTAACCTAAAACTGCATCATAGAGTTTACTCACACATACCAGCCAATTCTCCATTAAAGATAGTGCTTATAGCAACTATTTAGTCAAACCAACAACAAATGGAGTGTTTCTCCAAAATGAAAATGTTGGGATGCTATTGATCTCGCACAAATTCTATACAAATGCCACATACCTACCGGTAATTAAAGAACCAAAGCAAATCTCTTCTAAGCATAAATGGCCATGGCATAAATTCAAATAATTTAAAAGTAAAAATAATCTAAAATGGCCAAATATTTGATAATATTAATATTATATAGTCTTAGATATTCTCTCTTAGGCTTCATTTAGTCAACACATGTAAAATCACTGAGTCGTGGAACAAGCAGTTTATATATACATATGTTAGGCTTATAACACCTATCCCACGAGGTCCAACTAGTGACTAACCCTCACTCACTGACCAGGATGCAAGTAACTCACTATTTACTTCTAGGTGAATAGAGGCATTGGGTGAAAGGAAACGCTACCAAAACGCTAAACGCTACCCTGTCCGACCGGGATTCGAACCCTTGATTGTGAGACGAGAAGGAACAAGTCATTCATTTTTGTGTACTCACCTACGTGTGAGTACACACATTGATCCAATTCATGATTTAATGCTAATAATTTAAAAATGTAATAATTTAATTTAATTTATAATTTAATGCACATTAATGCTCGATCCAGCAGGATAGAGTATTAATCTTGGAGTCTGTCCTTTTAGCCGTCGGTTGTTTAAAGCACTGACTTTACCAACTTAACCTAAGCCTAAACCTAACCTAACCTATAACCTAAGCTAACCTAAAACTAATTGAAGTTAATGACCGTATTATTTTTAACCTATAGGTATCAAAGGTTTATAAAGGGAGGAACAAGGAACTAGTTAAGGAACAAGTTTAACTTTTATTTAATATAGTTTATTTTTTAAAATAATTTTCTTTAATATAGTTTACATTAATGTTATGAAGGTTTATGAACTTTAAAAAAAGGTTGGTTATATTAGGTTAGGTTAGGTTAGGTTAGTTTAGGTTGGCTAGGTTGGTTAAACCCTAACTAACAACAGAAAATAAACTTCCCTCCTTCCCTCCCTAGATTTAAACTCATTTAAATTAAGAGTAAAGATCTTAAAGATCTTAACTAAATTTACTCCAATTATATAACTCCAATTATATATATAACTATATATATCTATATTAACTATATAATCTAACTATATATCTAATTATATAAATTATATAATTATATAAAAATAACTCCAATTAAATTGAGTAAAATTAATTTAAATTGATTTATTTGTAATTAATAAAATTGATAATTGAAATTTAATTATACCCCTCCCTCTCTCTCTTCCTCCCTCCCTCCCTCTCTTCCTCCCTCCTTTCCATCCCCCTGTTACCTGTGACACGAACCTATCCGTGTATCTTAGGGATTTCCGTGTATCTTAATGTATGTCCGTGTATCTTATCTTATGGGATTTCGTAACCGTATTATGTTTAGGGTTATCCATGGGGTTCTGGGATCCAGGAAGCCATTTGTGTCCCCTCAAATTGCCTCCCTTATCCTTATCCCCACCCACCTAGGTTCGAATCCCGTATCACACGGATTCACGGATCACACGGAAATGTATCCGTGTGATCAATCCGTGTGACTATCTATGCTTGTCTGTGATACACGGACATGTATCCAAGGATACACGAACACGTGTATCCATGGAGTTCTGGGTCCAGGAAGCCATTTGTGTCGACCCAAATTGCCTCCCTTCTCCCCACCTGAAATCCAGGTGAATTGAAAGACCTGCCCGAGGTCAGTGGATCCAGGTATCCGTCCGTGGGCCCCCGGATTTCAACCCTTCCCCACATTCCAAGGGGATCAGTCAATCAATCTTCGGCTATCCAGAGAATCTATCGAAACTGATGCTCCTACAGGAGAGGACATCACAGAAATCTATCTGTGCCCTGTAGTTGCATCCGTTGCGACAGGCTCGAACGCAGGTCTATCCGGATTAGGAACATGTTCTATCCGACTAGGCCACGCTGGAGTTGCCATCTGAATAAAATTTGGCACCTGTATTTATACCTCGGAGCAAACAGGGTTAGTTAGTGTCTTTTTATAAACAATTGCAATGATTGACATGTGAAATTGTGAGTTTGTGTTGACAGTTAGAAAAAATGGCAGGGTTATTCGATGATGTTGCAGTCAAGTGAAGCAGTGTCATGAATGAATGAATAGAGGAGAATTTAGGCTAACTGACTGATATGTGAATGTTTAAACAGGTGTAATAATTAATATTTACTGGTGTATGTCCAAATGAGGCGAACGGTTTGGCTGGGTAAATATAGCGTTATCGCCACTATTTTCTCTGTTTGACAGGGAGGAGGAGGGTGGGTAACACTGGGGGTGGAATGGGGGTAGGGATATGGTGGCCACCGTTAGGCGGAGGTTGTTGGTAGGGGGTGTCCAGAGGAGCTACCGTGGGTCATCCTGGGTTGTTGGGGGGTGGGGGAAGGGAGGGTTGGCAGTTAGGTATTTAAACTTAATTTTTTGAGATAGGTTATATATGGTGAGGTGTTTAGGAAGGAATAAGAAAAGTGTTTGTGACTGAGTTGAGTATATTAGTTACTGTGATTCATGTTAGAAAGAATGTAGGTGCTGAAAATGTTTAAAGATTTGTTAATGACTTCATTTGTTTAATATTGTATGAATTAACGGTAAGTGAACACTGGAGATTGATATTCAACAGCATATTGAGTGGAGAAGTTTTAGCAGGCAGGCAGGCAGGCAGGCAGAAAGAAAATGGAATGACAAATGGTTACAGACATTTTCTTCACAGATGGTAAAAACTATTATAATCACATGTACACATTTCAATGTGCGACATTCTTACACAAACACACACACACACACACACACACACACACACACACACTCACAGGGTTGTGTGTGTCATCTAATCATCAACCTGTCACCTAATCAAACCTGAACTCCGTCACTTAAAACCTAACCTAACCAGTAACCCAAACTAACCTAAAACTGCATCATAGAGTTTACTCACACATACCAGCCAATTCTCCATTAAAGATAGTGCTTATAGCAACTATTTAGTCAAACCAACAACAAATGGAGTGTTTCTCCAAAATGAAAATGTTGGGATGCTATTGATCTCGCACAAATTCCATACAAATGCCACATACCTACCGGTAATTAAAGAACCAAAGCAAATCTCTTCTAAGCATAAATGGCCATGGCATAAATTCAAACAATTTAAAAGTAAAAATAATCTAAAATGGCCAAATATTAGATAATATTAATATTAGATAGTCTTAGATATTCTCTCTTAGGCTTCATTTAGTCAACACATGTAAAATCACTGAGTCGTGGAACAAGCAGTTTGTATATACATATGTTAGGCTTATAACACCTACCCCACAAGGTCCAACTAGTGACTAACCCTCACTCACTCACCAGGATGCAAGTAACTCACTATTTACTTCTAGGTGAATAGAGGCATTGGGTGAAAGGAAACGCTACCAAAACGCTAAACGCTACCCTGTCCGACCGGGATTCGAACCCTTGAATCCCGATTGTGAGACGAGAAGGAACAAGTCATTCATTTTTGTGTACTCACCTACGTGTGAGTACACACATTGATCCAATTCATGCTTTAATGCTAATAATTTAAAAATTTAATAATTTAATTTAATTTATAATTTAATGCACATTAATGCTCGATCCAGCAGGATAGAGTATTAATCTTGGAGTCTGTCCTTTTAGCCGTCGGATGTTTAAAGCACTGACTCATTTCCCAACCTAACCTAAACCTAACCTAACCTATAACCTAAACTAACCTAAAACTAATTGAAGTTAATGACCGTATTATTTTTAACCTATAGGTATCAAAGGTTTATAAAGGGAGGAACAAGGAACTAGTTAAGGAACAAGTTTAACTTTTATTTAATATAGTTTATTTTTTTAAATAATTTTCTTTAATATAGTTTACATTATTGTTATGAAGGTTTATGAACTTTAAAAAAAGGTTGGTTATATTAGGTTAGGTTAGGTTAGTTTAGGTTGGCTAGGTTGGTTAAACCCTAACTAACAACAGAAAATAAACTTCCCTCCCTAGATTTAAACTCATTTAAATTAAGAGTAAAGATCTTAAAGATCTTAACTAAATTTACTCCAATTATATAACTCCAATTATATATATAACTATATATATCTATATTAACTATATAGTCTAACTATATATCTAATTATATAAATTATATAATTATATAAAATAACTCCAATTAAATTGAGTTAAATTAATTTAAATTGATTTAATTGTAATTAATAAAATTGATAATTGAAATTTAATTATACCCCTCCCTCTCTCCCTTCCTCCCTCCCTCCCTCTCTTCCTCCCTCCTTTCCGACCCCTTTTTACCTGTGACACGAACCTATCCGTGTATCTTAGGGATTTCCGTGTATCTTATGTATGTCCGTGTATCTTATCTTATGGGATTTA